>NW_025336481.1:11053597-11463314 GCF_004798865.1 Varanus komodoensis | reverse complement strand
AACAAATGTAGCCAGTGGCAAGACTGAATGGGAGTTGTAGGCCAAAATATCTGATTGACCACAAACTGGCCATACCTGCAGTAGAGAAATGCAAGTAAATTGTGTTGTCCCTTGGTATCTCTTCACTGTCTCAGGCTACAAACCTATACAGCTTTATCTGGAAGTAAATTGCTTTGTACTGAGTGGGACTTAGGTCAAAATGAATACATGCACACACCTTCTTTCCTAAGAGATTTGGGACCTAGCAAAGAAGAAGTTTCTTTTCATAAAATTAGAAATATGACCCTTTAGACCAAGGAGCTCTGCACAAAGATACCCTATACCACCATAAATCCAAATCCTTCCACTGTAACAAGTAAGTTTGGCTTTACTGAAATGAAACCATAGCAAAGGTGTAATGTGTATTGTCTCTTAACCTAAACAAATTAGCTTCCACCAATACATCAGGACTTCAGATAGTTCCAATAGTTCTCAAATACTAGCTTAAGTTCTTTGGGTATGTTTGTGCCTTTTGACCTTGTCCTATAATCATTTAAGTTCAAAGATACTAATTTTGAATCATTTATTCCAAAATCAGATCTCCTGTGTGTACAGAGGGGTGTGTAAGAGAATATAAATTGTGTTTTGCCACAAAAATTGCTATCTTTATGGATTCTTGGCCTTGATAAATAAAACTGGTGCCCTCAAGCAGTAAATATTACACAGAGATAGTACACATCACAGCCAGGTTAAATACACAATCTAAAGAAAGTTACTACTTTAATCTGAGCAGTCTCTGGGTTGTATCTAATGCTATCTGCTACAGAATGGATATTGCTGGCAGAACATATTCTCTCTCCCCGCTGCAGTCCCTAAATTTTCTCCAGATGGTTATGGGGGAACCACCAGAACAGATGGGTTGGAGGAGAAATGAATACAAGAAGAGAAATTTCTGTCACACAAGCAGAAGTTGACTTGTGAGGCACTGGAGAGAGCTTTCTATTCCCTACAAACTAAAAACATTCTATTGTTTCTTTTTACAAATGAGAACAAGTAACAATTTCCCTATAAATAACAGGGTTTACTATATACTAATTAAAATTTGGTAAGACCTTCAGAAGCTTAAAGAATTGTATCTGACCCATTGCCTGCCAGCTAGCCATCCCTCTCCCAAAACATCCTCAACCAAAGTCTAGGAAATTCAAGCTCAGTGGGTGACTAGTGGTTATTTGTCTCAGCCCCCAGTATGTAAAATAAGAAAAACAAAGACTTACCTCATGGAAACATAAATTACTATATTAAAAAATCACATAACCACTTTGCACATTAAAAACATGCTATATGAAATAGTCAAAAACTTCTATAAATTCCTAGTCAATTATCTCCCTCAATAGCTACTTCTGAAGGAGATTAGGACATGGTGCTTATTTAATTTGAATACTTCATATACATTGCAGTATTAAACTTTCCTTGGTGCAGAATATGGAATATCATTATATATAATGTATTTGATGCAAAGTCCATCTTGCTTATGTTGTATTTTCCTGGATGCTCATCCTGAGCTCAATAAAAATAATTGCATTTATGATAGCTTTTTAAATGTAAGTGCCCATGTATCCCTTACCTTCTCTAGTTTCAATATTTCCTGTTTTTTTCACCTTTTCATAATAAAAACAGTTCCCTATCCACTGCCTAATGTCTCTTCTTAGTTTCCATTTTGTTAATTTATATTAAACATGTAAATGTTAACTTTTTATCCTAGTGACCCACTCTGGACACAAATGAAGACCTCTATGTCTGTTTCTTAGAAGCACTCCTGTTGACAGAACTTAAAATGACACTTGTTTTGCAAGCAGTTGCATACTTACCTTCCATTTATTTTCTGTGATGCTTACATCTGCATGATGACAACTATCTTTCAACCTACACTTGCACCTTTATTTTCTCAAAGTCATTGATCTACAATATCCACTAAGTCTTTCGCAGATGCTTAACATAAACTTTATAGATTATTCCATTAAATTTAATGCAAAGGCTGAGATCATTAGCAGCATGCCATAGTATTTTCTTGTGCTTAAAACCCTTAACCTGCACAGACCTCTGATCCTCCACATACATTGCAAGATCAATATCTAAGTCACCATTTCTCAAATATTTCCAGCAGCATTTTTGATTCAGTAGTAGACAGGAATATACACATGGATCAGAAGAATTTCTGCACTTGTATGTGTAAACTGCTTTGAGACTGCAGATGGAAATGAGATAGCCATTTAGCAATACTCTATGGCTGCAGTGGCAGCCTTGAAAGAAGAAAAACAAAAGAGTCACTGAAGGTGGACCATCCTTAGATCCCATCATTCCAAGATAATGTGGACTCTCCAGGAAATCAATGGTACGACAGACCCTTCCCTTCCAACTATAGAAATAAATGGGATAAATAATTCTCTTTTGAATCCTGAGAGGAGTCCTCAGGCACAGAAGAAATGCAGAGGAAATATTTCACACATACCTGAAATCTATTAACCCCAATACATGTCTCTTCACTCATTTCCATGTCTACAGGCTCTTTCCTTTCTCCACACAAGTCAACAGAGTGAATGGAATGCATTTTCTTGGTGACAGGAGGAAGGCAATTCTTAATGCAAATATACTGTTTTTACCCATGCAAATTTAATTGATGGATGGATTATTCAACTAAGGATGCAACCCTATCCATGTTTAGACAAAATAAGTCCCATAACACCCAGCATTCCCCATGGGTAGCTGGGAAACTTTGGATGCCATAGGACTTTAGCTATCTAAGCACGCACCCTAAAACGTGCATGATTAATCAATAAAGGCTACAGTCCTACACTCACTTACCTGATAGTCTCATTGACGTGCGTCAATGTGGTATTTAGATTTGAGTAGACATGTACAAAATTGTGCTGTAAAATTCCTTTAATGGGATGAAATTATTGAAGCGTGCATGTAGTTCCAAGACCCAACCCCCGCCCATTCCTGTTCTCACAAGTTGATAGTATATTCCTGTCAAATGCAGTATCTTCTATATACTATGCATATTAATTGTAAGGGGTAGCCATAATACCAGCTTTAGTGTGAAATGCATGGTCTATATCATATGGATTTGTGTTGAATTTCAAGAGAGTTGCATGTACATCTTGCAAATGATGTCACTATATATTGCAGTCACTATAGAACAAGTCTGAGAAGGGACAGTATAATACATAAAGATATGTATGGCCAATTTGCAGTAGAAGTCACTTAATTGCATGCAGCAGAAATGCTGTCTTTTGGAAGTATTATAATGCATGCCAAACATAAATGCATGGATGTTTCAATGAGTTAAAGGTAATAGCCATTCCAACAAATTTGATTCCAAAACTTAGTCAGCCAGGATGGATTCTTACATAACTACCCTCCAATGGACACCATGGTCTTCATTATTGATCACATTTGTATTTATTTATTGCATCCCACTCTTCTTCTATGGTTGAGCCCTAAGCTATAAATAGCTCAACATTGTATATGTAGAGTATTTTATCCTCACACTACTCTTGTCCAGTAAGCTGAGGCAGAACTGAATTATCAGTTCACCTTTGTGACTGGACTGAAATATAACATCATGACTCCCTGATAACATAGGCCCATAACATGACTTTCCCCCATAATGTGGAACCTTTTCCATGCGAAAGCTACAAATCTGGGCAGTATATCTTTGGCCACATGACAAAGGCAATGCACCTGTGACAAACACCTCTCACTTTTACAATTGTCACATGGAACTGTCATATAAGAATCAGCCTCAAGGGTTCTAGTCCCACCAAAATTCGAGTTTCGTTAGCATGCTTTATTTAGTTCTGGAAATGCTCCTAGGGCTGGAGAGTTTGCACATGACTAGTTAACATTAAAACTTAAAGCTAAAAGCATATTAATTACACTTGATTTGTTATCCATGCTAAATTTGCACACCAGGAAGTCAGAGTTCTCTCTCTCTCTCTCTCTCTCTCTCTCTCTCTCTCTCTCTCTCTGTGTGTGTGTGTGTGTGTGTGTGAGAGAGAGAGAGAGAGCGAGCGAGCGAGCGAGCGAGCGAGCGAGCACGCACGGGCCATATGGGGCAGATTAGATTTTTTAGGGAAGTCTTTCATCCAAAGTGATTCCCTCATTTTGTAGAGCATATGCTTTCCAGCATTCATTGTTATTGCTAAGAAAACACAATAATATCAAAGACAAATAATTTTTGAAAGACAATGTGAAACAAAGACACAGCACTATATCCTCACATCAGGCCTACCAAATTACCTTGGCAGCATATGTTTACAAAAATGAAGACTCCACCTTGACCAAATTGTTGTTCATGCAAACAAAATCAATGAAAGTTTCTACAAGATGAATGAGAAGCTTTGTTCCTTCATAGGACAGTTGGTACTACTTATCTTTGAACATATCTGATGCATAAATGTGTATTTCAAAATGATATTTTGTAGCAGTTATATCTCTCATTTGGCACCTGACTGATTGGGTACCTTTTCCCTTCTGCACTCTGTCCACCCTCCATCATACAAACCAAATTACAGGATCTGTAACTGAACATGTTTCTACACATTCTGCAATATTTATTTTAATGAAACTGCAGTGGTGGTGGGGAAGAAGACACTGCAACTGTTTAATAAGCCTTTTAAAAAATATCCATCTTCATCTTCCTTCCCCACCAATCCACTAACAAGATTTCACTAATCTTAAAGAGTTGGGCATTTAATCCTTAAAATTTAAAGCAACTCCTCCACTTCTATAGCAAATGATTAATTCCCCCCCCCCCCCATCAGAATAGAAAAGGAGCTCTGTCAGCAAAACCTGTCAGAACTGTTACATGTTCTACTGCCTGGAAGTAAATGCCATTGACATGAAAACACTTGCTTTCTAGTAGTATATTTAAAACTACAGAATTCAAGTCTCACGTCTACAAGCCACAATTAAATTCAAAGTCTCTGCTTTTAAAAAGCAGGGGGTTTTCCCCTTCCAACAATAATAGTTTCCTTTAACTCGGGGCAGGGAACATCCTCTTTACAACCCTCTTCCATGCCTTGGGGAGGACGTAAAGCGGAATCTGAGATTTTAAGAGGAAGATGCGATAGGGAGGCGGGATCAGGGATTTTAAGATGCGGTTGGGAGGCGATTTACGACTTTACTGCTATTAATTTTTTTAAAAATCGAAAACGGTTACTCACAATCATCTAAGTCATCCTGCAAATCCACAAAATACAAAGGGATCCCTACAAACAAAAAAACAAAAGAGAGGGAGAGAAGGAGGGAGGGAGGAAAAGAGAGGGAGAGAAAGAAGACACAAGGGGTTGGTGTGGTGCTGTTGTTGTTTTCCCCCACAAGACTCGTTTGGAAAGGAGGCAGCTTTGCCTTTTTTGTTCTTTCTTTAACAAGGCAAAAAACAAGAACTAAATAGACACACCTCAGCAAGAACAAATACGACAGCCAACGCGCAAAGTTCACGCCAGGATGGGAGCGCCCCTCCTCGACACCGCGCGGAAAGCTCGCGGGCGGGCAAGCAGGCAGGCAGGGCGGGCGGGGAGGCGGAGAAGGAGACAAGGAAGACGGCGCACGCACTCGCTCGCTCGCCACCGAGGAGCCCACGAAGCGAAAGCCACTTACCAGCCATTTTGAAAGGGGCATTGGTGGGGCGGGAGGCGGGGCGCGAGAGGAGAGCTGGGCCCGGGGAGGAGGGCCCTGAGGAGGGGCGCCCCGACCCGCGCTCGCCGGGACGCCGCGCCCGCGCACTCACGCATCGGCCCGGGCCGCCGCTTCGGAACCGGCCCCGGGGCGCGCGGCGCCTGCCGAGCGGGGCCCATAAAGAGCAGCGCTGTGAGGGGTGTGCGGGGCGAGGGACACGCACAATGGGGCGCTCCCCCTCCCGAGCCGGTCGTCCCTGAAAGGGGCGGGGAGGCCCCGTCAGGTGATCGTCGAGGGGCCGTCCAAGATGGCGCCCGGGCTGCGGGGCCTGAGGAGGAGGAAGAGGAGGCTCTACCTGTGACTGGCGACGCCGGGAGGGGCGGGCAAGGAGAGCGTGAGGGAGCCCTCGCTGTTGACTGCGTTGCCGCCGCGGTTCTGGTCCTCTCCCGCACTTTCTCCGGGGACTCGGCCTGAGGCGGAATTGGGGGCGGCGGCGCCGCTTCAATGTGTGCCTTTTTCCAGGGAGCGGTTATGGTTTGGCCGGACCGTGCCTGGGGTTCGTAGGAGCAGCCGCCTCTTTTTCTCGAGTCATGGCTCTGAGGGAGCTCAAAGTTTGCCTGCTCGGGGTGAGTAATGGCAGGGTGGGGAGGGAAGATCGGGGTTATACACGAGGGCACGAAAGTTTTCTACCCATGGGCGTAGGGTGGCTGTGAAACTTAGGAGTCCGTATCTCCCGCCCCATACTGGAGAGGAAGAAAAGGAGGCTTTCCTTTCTCTCCTCCTGCCTCTGTGAAGGCATTTGAAATATGGGGCTTTTATACTCTTTACCGGTACCTACTCCTAGAGTTGTCAGATCGGCGGGGAAATGAGGCGGGGGAGGGAGTTGGGGAATAACATCCAGAGCTGGGAGATAATCGAGCTACACTTCTAACATTTACAGGCCATTCCTTGCGCGTTTACTCGAGAATAACCCCCGCTGAGCTCATGGAGGTCACTGTGCTTAGGATCGTGCCCTTAGATTGGCCTGATTTCTGAAGCTGCTGCTGCTTTTCTTTTATTACATTACCTTGGCAGCCTATCATTATTCCTTTGCAAAGAGCCAAAGCTGGTTTGCGTAGCCCTCCTCACATCAACCCTGTGAGGTGGGTTTGGATGAATGTCAGTGACGGGCTCAGAGTCATTCCTGGGCAAGCTGGGACTAGAACCTGGATCCCCTGAGTCCTCAGTCCAATACTGACCACTAAGACTATCTAATTATGCAGTCTACGTGGTGCTAATTCCTTTGTAAGATTTCTTAGGATCTCAGAAAAGCTCTAGCTTCCTCAATGGGATAAATTTCTAAATAAACATTACGAGAATAAAACCTTCAAGCACATGTGTGCAAATTTCCATGACCGAAGAGTGTTTTGCTTTTCATCTGTTGTTAGATGGCCCCAACAGTCAATGCGGTTTTACTTTCTTTCTTTTTGTGTTTGTGGCTTTGGCTTTTTTAGATACTTTAGTTTGGTTTTTGAAAACTCCCAATGGCACAGGTTTGGGAAGAACTCTATAAGAAAAAATCGACCCTTGACCAATAAATACTGGACTACTTTTAAAGATTCTTTGAAAAGTACTCAATCCAGGCCTTTAAAAGAGGGAGAGCACTATTTAAGGATGCAGTCCACTATGCCTTTTCCTGGGAATACATCCCATTGATCTCAGGCAATTTGCTCCTGTGGAAACATTCAGTTAACTGCAGTTTAATTCACCTGATTCTCAAGATGACCAATGAAATCCTGTCTAAATTCCATTTTTTTTAGACTTTTCTTTGTACAACAATTTTTTTCTGAATACTGAGTCACACTCCACAGGTGCGTTCCCAGTCTTCTTGAAAAGTAGTACTCTCTTTAAAACAGGGTTTGTTCTCTGTGTGAAGGAGGTGGGGAGGTCAATGAGGGAACAGTTTCTGCTGATCACCTTTAAATTCTGTGGCTCGAAGTATTTTATGCAAATATAACATTGTAATGTTTCATATGCCTTTTATTTAAACATGAGAAAATAAGTGCACTTTTAAGAATGTTGAAAAAAGACAAACCCTTTTGTAACTTTTCTTATGCTATCATTCTGTCATCTGCAGTTGCCCAAAACCTTGGCCTATTTCTAAAATCACCAGTTAGGTTTAATATATGCACTCCTAGTCAGGTTTTAGCATATAGGCTGACCACAGGCCTCAGCTACTTCCTTCGAAGCTATGCTATTGATCTTAAGTGAAGCTATTTAGGGCATGACTATTGGATGCATGATGCCAGCAATGGCTGGGAATGATTCTTTTGAATCATGGCTGACCAGTTCAAGGTTTTGGCCTCATTTATGCACAAGAAATCAATCTGGTGTTAAGTCATTTTGGGCTTTCTCATTGACTGCGGCTTCTTAACACTATTGTTCCAGGCATGTTACTGAAAGGGTGTTCAGCCTTTCATTAAATAGGGTAGGGCTGAATGAGTAATAGCCATTACTAACACTCTAACTAGTTGAACACCTTTTGATTTCAAACTATGTTGTTTACTATACACTTTGTAGAATTGGTACTCACATGGCTGTTGGAAATGAGTTTCCAGTCACTAGTATGTGCAACATAGAGGGATTTTGTAGCAACATGGAAGCATCAATGCATTTCCTAAAATAGGCATTTTAATGTGGGATACCACTAGGGGACACATTAGTATTTATTGTCCCTATACATTGACTGGGTCACATGACACAGCAACCGTGTGCTGTGTTCATAGCATACAGATCTTTGCCTGAACTCAGTGCCCAGAAAATCATGATTACATGGTTTCTGTATTCCCTGCTCTATTCTCCCAGTCTTGTCATGCAGTCAGTAAGCATACAGGGATTTGGGATCCAGCAGCCCACTCCTAATTGGCCCACTGCAGTCCTGAGGTGCAGAGTGTACCTGCATGTCTGCAGCATTTCCCAGCTGTTCCAGTCCCCAAATAGATTTTTATTAAATGAAAATAAACTGTTTCATCATGATTCCACCCTCCTGCCTCTGTGTATTCTCATACTGCCTTCCTCTTTTCAAAAGTAAGAGGCAGGGAGGACACAGTGCTTGGGCAATAAGGGTTAACATGAGCAATGATGTATCTGTTATGGTACAGAAGGCAGTAGAGATCAAAAGCTAGAAGTGGCCCCTTCCATGGCTACTCTTGCCACAGGACTCTTTCTAATTCAACAATGGTAAAATGGCAGTCCTGAATCCAGACAACTGGAGAAGCCACAATGAAGCATGGAAACCTTAGAACAGACCATTAACTACATCTAGGGTTTCAAAAAAGCAATCCTACCATGCAGAAACTGGGTCTGGATGATACAACATACCTTCAATAAGATTTTGCTATAGCTTCTCACATTGGTGAACATAATTATTGGCTTCTTGGGCAGAAAAATGCACCATCTGATACTATGCTTAGATCCTAATACTATACATACTTATTCAGAAGTCAATTTCACTGATAATGGGATTTCTTCTGAAGAAACATCTTGTCCTACCACTATCTCATAATGTTCTGGTGGAGATTTGAGTTAAAATAAGATAATAGTGTATGTGGCTAAAATTATATGATGTTGTTAACTGAGATGTAAGAGTACTACTTTTATGTCAGCAATCATTTCTGGCAGATAAGGCTACTTCATTACTCACTGGGTACCATGAATTTCTCTTCCTGCCTTCTACTGTTAATAACAAAAGTTTAAAATATATATTTGCAGAATTTGCTATTAACACCATAACCTGTAGGCCTTCGTATTCTGTAAAACAAGGGAAAAAGTGTACTCTCTAAATTCATTAGCAAGGTTTACATTCATTAGCACAGTTCTATCTTTCATCTACCTAGAATACCAGTGAGCTAGTACCACTCTTGAACTGCTTTCATATGGTATTAGGATGGATGAGGGAGAACTGAAATAAAAGCAAAATAAAATGGAGTGTTTTCTTATCAGCAGGTACTCTGAGGTGGCTGGTGGTATGCCATCAGTTCTATGGAGTTTACTCCCCTTGAAAAATCAGTTGCACCCTGGCATCATCACTGTTTATGGAGTTACAGGTAGCAGCTGTGGCCAGAGGTTACTTCATGACATGCAGCCCCTTCTGACTCGCTCTGTTTCTATGTTTGTATGTTTTTACCAGCTCTTACTTTATGCCAGCTATAGCTCTGTCTAGGGCAGTATAAAATGGTTTTGTTTGAAATTGTTCTGCTTGTTCAAAACAATCAATTTGTCCCTCTATCATAAAATTGAGGGGGATACAACTTAATCAAAGTTTAGTGTTTTATTATAATTACCACAAAACTCCCATCCATTTTTAATTATCTTAAAATTATATGCTTGATTTCTCTTTTAGGATACTGGTGTGGGAAAATCAAGCATTGTATGGCGCTTTGTAGAAGACAGCTTTGATCCCAATATCAATCCAACAATTGGGTAAGGAACTAAAAGTAACAAATGAGTTAGGACAGTTTAGGATTAAACAACAATACACAATATCTTTAATTTTTTTCACGAACAAATGTTGGCATCTACACGCATGGTTACATCTATAGAAATTGTCTCTTGTCTGGCAGGAAACTAAAGTCAAGTTTTCTTAGAACCAGGTACAAATAAAATGTAGGTTCCTTTCAGCTGTGGTTAAGGGACAGAAGCTAGCCCTGGAAAATGACCCATCTCCCACCCAAAATACGTCCACCCCATCCATTAGCATTAACTGAGTGGAATGGGTGGGCGGAGGAAGTTTGCATTCTTTATAATGACTTCTCATTTCCTATGCACAATTAAAAAGGAGTGGTCATTGGTCCAAACTGCTGATTTGTAATAAAGATATATGTGTACTTTACAAGGTATGTGAATACCTAGATTCTTCCATATACAAAGTAGGCAACATATTTTGATCAGTTGGAGAGTTTTATTTACTGAACCAAGAGTAGGGTCCTAACTTGCTTTCCAGTGTTTATTTATGGAAGCATATAGCAGTTTTCATTCATATAACATTTCCTTAAATAGGGGCATAAGTGTCTCTGAGTAATGAAAATGTAAACACAAAATTCTGTATCAGAATTGTTCACTATAGAAAAATGTAATGATTACAAACCAAATTGGAAAGGTAATATACTGGTTGCTTAGTGTTCATTAGCTCTGGTTTAGTTATTGAAATCAGATTATAAAGTTCAAATTTTTATTTACTCTTCAAGTAAATACTTCAAGCACAAGATACAGCTTTACAGCAGATAAAAACTAAACAAATCAATCCGCTTCTCATGATGTAGAATTAACATTGCTACTGGATAATGTGATGGCTATTAGCATATATCATTCTTAAGACATTCACTGTATTTATAAAAGGAAGGATAGGTTTTATCAGTATCTAGTAATCATGAATGACCATAAGCTTCAATTCCATGCTCGTGATAGTATATCTCTGGCTACTGAATGGAACATTCTGCATAATGGTAGGATTTATGAAAAGCCAGTCATTTGCAAAGTTCAGTAACTAAAAATAATGAAAGAACAAATGGAAAAAAGCTGAAATAGACAAACAAAGGTTTTCCCTTGCATTTTCCCCCAGCCCCTATAGAGGTAAAGTGAAGAATAGTTGCAAAGTTTTCTGAAGGAAATGAGTTTGTTGTCCTCAAGGTTAGCATTTTTGAAAGGGTCATTTGCTATACCTGTTCTTCCTCTTGAACAAATCAATAAGCATCATACAGCTCATTTGCTGTTCATATTTCTGTAGTAACTTGTGTGGCAGACTGTGTGGGTAGGCTCACTGTCTATAAGTTCAGCACCAGCTGGATGGTCTGTGCACTTCCGACCCATTACAGAGTCATTTTCTTTGTGGCAGCCTGGCAGCGTGTGGGTGTTTCCTTTGGCAGTCTGCACATGTAAAAATGATTTGCAGAAATAGGAAGTGCGTCTAAGGAATTAAAAAATGTTAGTCATAAACCCAGATTGTGATCATGCTCTTAAGTAGCATACCTTGTCTCTTCATGTCTGTCTTATTTTTGCAGGCTGAGAAGCAAGGTATGCCAACAGAAAGAGCATGGCCCTATTTGCCCATCTGTCTGTCTGTTTGCCAACTTGCCTGCTTATATGACTTGCACAAGGTGGAAAGAAAGCATCTAGCTTACCTAGGGGATGGAGGGCATTCAGCCATTCTTTGCTCATACCAAAACCTAGCCAGGATGGAACTAGGAAGTATGCAAGCATTTATCTTAATAGTTTACAGCAGGGGTCTCAAACTCGCGGCCCGCGGGGGGGGGAGGGGCCCTGCAGCCTTCAAAGCGCCGGCGGCGCCTGGGCTGCCGCGGGGTGAGTGGCCCACCACCACCGCAGGGGTGGAATCCTTGTTGCGGCCCAGCCTCACCCAGACTCTACTTCCAGCGGCCCCCAGGTAAGTTGAGTTTGAGACCCCTGGTTTACAGTTTTGATTAGATGGCACACAAGTAACCACATTCAGATTTAATCTTAAACTGCAAGGTTCAAGGTGTAAATTTTGTGAGCCTGTCTGGCTTATGGTTAACTATTTAAAGTTCCTATTATGAAATTGGCCATCATGAGCCTTGAATTTAAACGATAACTTGTGAGTATTTTTTAAAATAGCAGAATGCTTTGTGCAACATGGCTTTTCCTTTTATACTTTGTTACAGAAACTGCCTACCTACATTTTAGACACGAACAAAAATACTAGGAAATTTTAAATCCCAGACTCCAAGTTGAAAGAGAGTGCTTTTTAGTTCCATTTTGCATAAAATAGGAGGTGACTGCGACAGCAGCCTGCACCTCATGTTCCCCAGCAACTGGCACAGAGACTTAGACCTATGATGTAAATAGCAGGGCTGGGCAGAACATCAATCTACAGATGTTTTGAAGTTACATTTCCAGAATTTCTGACCAATTTAGCAAATGCTTTTGAAAGTTCAATGCAAAATTTCAAGAGAACTACCTTATTTTATGTAACCAACATAACCAAGTGTGGTTGATAGCCCTGTCCTCTATAAAATTTTCTAATCCCCTTTAAACTATCCACTACATCTTGCAGAAGCAAATCTCATCGTTTAACAGTGTGCTGTATAAGGAAGTATTTTCTTTTATCTGTCTTGAATCTTCTACTGTTCAATTTCATGAGATGGCCCCATGTTCTTAAGAGAAAGGAAGAAAACTATCTCTACCATATCTCTCTGTATTTGCCTCTTTCCTAAGCTAAAGAGTCGCAGATGTTATCTTTCCTCATGGTGGAGTTGCTTCAGAATTTTTGTTTCATTTTGTCAAGTCATAATTTATTTTTCACAGTGTCTTCAAAGTAGTAGACAATCCTAACCAATTTTTGTCTTGAGAAGAGAATTCAATATTTCACAACCTGATGAAATCAGCTTCTCAAGACTTAGCTGGAGTGGCTTTCATTTTTGACTCATGACAGTTTACAAATTATTCTTTTAGTTCAACATAGATAGGTTTGTGATATAGTAACTGTTACCACCTTCCTGTAAACCTGAAGCCAGTTAGTGGTAGAACTTGACCTATTGTTCTTGACTCCTTTGGGATGTTTGCCACTCATACAAATAAACTCATATTTTATAAAATGAACCCAGAAAATATTAATTTCTGTTTGATTAATGGCATATAAAATCAGCTATCACTGTTTTAGTAGTGTATTGGTTCCATGAATGTACCGTTATACTATAGTTTTGGTTGAATACTTTGTTACATCTGAATGGCAAAAGAAAAGTCCATCTTTCTGCTAGTAGACAAAAAACATAAAGGTGCTTCTACAGTTTTGAGGGCAGATTGAATAGGAAAGTTCTTAACAAAATGCACAAGCCTCAATTCTTGACTTCCTCGATTTTAATCAAATCTTGACACATATGCCTTGCCTCTACAAGTAACTGTGAGAGCCAACACAGAAGTTAAGGGGTTGCCTTAACTTGGGATAAATTCCCTCCACTTGTCATTTGAACACTGACAATGGGTGGTAATTTGAGACTTAGTGTTGTGGAAGGTAAAGACCCAGCACTATGCCAACTAGCATGGCTCGATGATGAACGTTGTAGGATTTTTTTCCATCTAAGCATGCATAAAATTTCCATTAGAAGGAAGCCTCTGAACGTGGAAGCTTCTGAATAGCAAGTGGCCTACTAGCCAGGCTGGAAAAGCGATAGAGGTTATTTCACCCACTTCCTCTTTTGGTTGTTTGTTTTTTCTCTAGATTAGCCTCTGAGCCCATCTACAGGAAGAATGCTGCTCAGGCTGTGATACAGCTGGGCTGGAGAAGCCATAGGTTTTATATCCTTGCTTCTCCCCTCTCCTCACAAAAACACCCATTTGTGACATCTACAAGTTCCTCTGAAGCCAGTACTATGATCATAGAAGGCAGGCGCTGTGGTTCTTTCTGCAGCAGTGGGGAATACTCGGTCTTTGGAATCTCTCTCCCAAAGTTGGAGCGGTGTCTATGGGTACAGGAGGGGAACCCAAAAAGCCTTATCTAGCAACCATAGGATTTTTCCCACCTTGAGTTATATTAATTCTTCAATAATACAATTGAATTTTAGTTGCCCACAGCATTTTTATATGTAGTATGATGCTTTCCTAACTACCAGACTTGAACAAAACATGAAATGTACAAACCATTTTCCTTCCATTTTTACAGTGGTATCAGTAGATCTGTCTCCTGTGTATGGATGTTCTACATGTCTATATTTTTCTACAGGAATAAACCTTATCCTTAATAGCCTCTGGGCTATTAGGGTGGTATATACATGCAAATAATAAATATTTATGGATGGGATTTGTTCTAACTTCTTTTTTGTTGATTATTAGTTTTATTTTCTAATAGAGTCATGCATTCCATACTTTTCAGAGCATCTTTTATGACCAAGACCGTGCAATATCAGAATGAATTGCATAAATTTTTAATATGGGATACAGCTGGACAAGAACGAGTAAGTAGATAACCCATGCTTTTTAACTATAAAAATGTATGAACAAAACTTTCTGGACAGAATATAGATGGCTATGTCCTATGACCACTTAAAGGTGACCATTTTAAAATGGTGCAAATGAATTTTGCAATAGAAAATCATTATCTTTGTTTCCTGACTGTCTACCATGAAGTAGTACATTGGGATAAAGAATGGATTCATATCCTGTACCTTCATGAGTATCTCAGTCGAATTCACATATTTTAGAAGTGAAATTTCTAAAATAATTTTCTCATGTATCTATGGATTAAAATATTCTGCTTATACCACACATTATTGCTTCCCAGATTAAAAAACAGAGATGATGAATCTGAAAAGAATCTAACATGCACAGTGTAATGCTCAGAGTAAAAGTGATTGCAGCCTTTATACATTGGAGACACATATTTCAAGCATCGCATTTAGTTGCTGAAGCTTTCAGTTTTCTTCTTCACGGAATTCATTCTGAGTAATCTGAAACAGGCTTTTAGAATGACAGTATTTGGCAGTCGAGTTCATTCTCTAAAAAGGCAAGTACAGTTGTAAGGACAAACACATATACTGCTATATAGTTTTGGCTGGGCCGAAAGGGATGAGGGCTGACTTTCTCATTCTCTCTTTCTGTTGCCACCACATGTCAAGGTGCAGAAAGAACTTCTGCAACATCATTGCCTGAAGCATCTTCTTTTGCTTTCTTAGTATGTGCTGCCTTTTCAGGGACATTTCCCTTTATGATATTCACATACATTTCTAGTCAGCTGTTAACTTTCTTTCAAGTTTCCTTTGTGATTAAAGTTGGAATAAAAAAAGCAAGACCCCCAGTTGACCTCTTTCCTTCTTCTGTAGAGGCCTGTAGTCAAATTAAGATGTCCTTAGCTGCCCTGCTACATGTGCCATCTCTTTTTCCTTTTATGAGAAACTCAAGATGAATCTTTCCAGCTAAACTATTGCAAATCCTCATAAATGTTTTCTGTCTAGAGAAACTCACTAGGGCACAGTTCAGAATATTTCCCCTTTCAGAATAGATAAGATGCTCCTGAGACTAGGCATATATTCACTTCTGATGTGTTAGTAGATGTTTTATAATTTTCATCAGAGGGTGGGGAAGGGTTCTTTCTGGAATCACACTTTTGGAAAGTAATGGGTTTTTTTTCATAAGGCCAGAAGCTAGTTGGCACATGGTTGTCATTTAATGCTGAGACGATCTTCAGTTTCCTCTTTTTTATTAATTTTTAAATATAAAATACAATTAAGAAACATAGAATCAAAATTAAAACATACAACTTTAAATATTAAGCTTACAATTCAAATAATTCATTAAAAAACTGTGCACCCCATCACCAGGACCATTGGATACATATTGAGAACTCATTCAAAAATTCTTTCAAGAAATTTCCCCTTTCCAAAATTGCACTGACTCCTGTAAAGGTTTAAATCTTTTTCCTCTTTTTAACACATATTCAATAAATACACTCCAAATCTCATTAAAATTATTCTATATATAGACTTTTCTCACTTTAAAGTCACAAGTTAATTTATCATTAATAGCTATATTCCAGACATCTTTATACCAATCACACAATTGGTGATCTTATTTTACTTTCCAGTCCCTAGCTATAATTAAAGTCGCAGCTGTTCTTAAATTTGTTAATTCTTTATTCCAACTCCATTGTTTCTTATTAAATATTGAGAGTGATACAATCTCAGGGCATAATTCAATAATTAAACTTATATTTTACTACTTTGTTTAAAAATCTTCTTCTCAAAATGTCATTATATAATTGTATTCCCAACACATATGAAAATACTCTATAGCCATATCTCCAACATAAGATTAGAATATCTACTATCTGTATGGTTCAACTTCACTAGGGTTACAATTTCCATACTAATTTATTTAAAAAATCCTTTCTTCTTACTGATGTACATTTTAGTATCCTTTTAGCCCAGATATTTTCCCAGTCTTAATTATTAATACTCTTTCTCAAGTCTGTTTCCATGTTGCTTTAAGTAAATCATATTGATCCTGAACTTCTGACAATATCTTACAGATTTTATTTACTGTCCCTTTCATTCACATTATCTTGTTTTCCTTTTCCACAATCATACCTTCAAATTTCATATAATTTCTACAACCACCTCTTTTCTTTAACCAATCTCTAGCCCAGGGGTCGGCAACCCACAGCTCCAGAGCCACACATGCCTCTTGAACGCCTCTGCTTTGGCTCAAAGCCGCTTATCCGCTCCAAGCTCCACTCAGGAATGCAGCGCTAGCTACTTAAGTAAATCAGCTTGTTAAGTAAATCATTCCTCTGCTAAACAAGCTTCCTGCAGGCTCTCATGTTACACAAAACACTGCTGAAAAGATTCTCTTTGTCCCAATGTAATCTCCTTCATCTGAATGTTAAAAGCTGCACTTGCGACCTGTCATAATTCACAGCACTTGAATTCACAGCACCGATTTACTGAGCTCCCCCAACCCCGGCCAACCATGGATAAATCGAAGAAAAGAAAAAGTTTCTGAAGAAAACCAAACGTTTAATGATACATGGGTAGATTCATTTGCTTTTACTGCTGACGAACTTATGGGGTTTGCTGTTTAATGCATGCAGCCCTTTTGCACTGACTTTGACTCTTCAGGAAGCTGTTCTCCTATTCAAAATATATGAAAGGAGTCCTACTAGTTTATAATGTAAGATTAAAAATAACAGTTTTTAGTGACTGAACAAGAGCTGCAGTTAAATCATAATGAAGATATACATAGCATTAAGGCAAAAAAAAAAAAAGATATATGCAGTGTTATCTTCATTTTAGATGTCAAAAGAGTTTTGCGGCTCCTGGTGTTTTGTGTGGGAAACGGGTCCAAATGGCTCTTTGAATGTTAAAGGTTGCCGACCCCTGCTCTAGTCCAATATTCTCCTTGGATCACATTAAACCAAGTTATTTTTTTTCCTTTTCTAATATTGCACTTATATTTCCATTTTTATTCATTACCAACTTGATAATTTAGTTCTTTAATTTTCCCCCCGAAGTATCTCTCAAATTTGATGGAAACCCTTCAAATTCAGTAATTGAATATAATGGTAAGATTGTTAGCATGAACTTTTTTATATTTATTTCAAATTTGTAATATTCCTCAGAGAGGTTCGCCTGGCGCCAGCACTTTATTCTTTTTAGCGCTTGGCCAAAACCTTTTTATTTTTCCAGTATTTTAAGGTTTAGACTGAGATTTTAAGTAAGTTTTTATTGTATAGAATGGATGCTGTGCTCCACTTTGTTTAATTGTAAGACTGTCCCGAGACCATTTGGTAGTGGACAGTATACAAAAGTTTTAAATAAAATATATAAAGTATTTTAAAGGAAAGGATTTTCAACCTTTTTAATATTTTTATTAACATATTTGAAAAAATGTCAAGGCTTCTTCAGTTTCATCTTAAATCTTTTTAAGCACTAGAAGGGACCCAAACCATTTTATTTCAATCTATCTATGTGTTGCTGATTGTGCAGTATTTTCAGAGAGGAGAAAAAAAAAACAGGATCCTCTTTTCTATTTTTACTCCAGGAGTAAAACATACAGCTTTTTGCAATGGCAATAACATGATACTTTGTCAGCGCTCTGACTCAACATTGTGGTTTTTGTAGGAACTAGACACCACAGCCACCATAACAACCAAAAATGTAAGGTAACAAGCATTTTAGGGTAGAGGTAGGTAGGATACACTTCCTTTGCATATTTCTGTAGCTAGGGATCAAATGCTTGAGGATTATGGCTCTAGATCTAAAGGAAGGCAAAGAACACAGAGACACCTGCTTTACACTTAGTTCATATTCTTTCTTCCTGTCTGCTTCCTTACAGCCTATCCTCATATTGGCTTCATATTTACACCAAAATGATCTAAATTATGATGACAGAATTTACAGTGATAATATTGAAATTATAAAATCCTGAATTATTTTGTTATACTGGAGCAGATTCAAGTGAGATGCTTATGCCCTCACCAATTCCCGTTTGCACACAGGACGCCTACCACTTGTTGAAAGAAAAATTAGTATTTCTGGGGCAACCAAAAATGAATGAAAACACTTGTTACTGTAACTGGGGAGGTTGCTGGCACTTGTATAAGGAACTTCGCTGCTCTGTCCCTATTGAGATAGAAATGTTAGTGTACTTTTTATGGCTTCTTTTGGGAAGCACCAAGTCTCTGTTGTACAAACAGTGGGTCCTGATTGTACAATGAAATCTGTGGGACCCACTACTTGTGCATCAGAAACAGCAAGGTACAAGGGAACCATTGAGGTGTGTGCATCCCATTGCATTCTGCCCTTTGATTTTTTTTTCCTCCATCTTCTTTTCTGTGCATTCTTGTATTTCTGAACAGTCCACCTTGGATAAGTCATTTTCTTTCCTGAACATAGTTTAATTATTTTTTGAAGTCATTTCCATCCACTTCAGCCCCCTCTTTCCATAATTAAAATAGACATGTCAAAGTGTGTGCACACATGCTCATCTGGGCACACAGCTTTCCTGCAGGAAAACAACTTTGGCTAAGTATAACAGGGCTCTTTCCCTCAAAACTGTGTAGCCACTAAGATGACTATAACATGAAGTAGTAATAGTATACTGCATTGGAAAAAAGTGCACATTTATTGTTCACACACAGTGTTGCATGTAGTTTGCCACTGGCACTTGTGCTCTGCTTGTTTGTTGAAAGTAGTTTCTTTGCCAAATTATTTACAAAGGTTTTTTCACTGTAATATAGCACAACCAGCACACAACATTTAACTTACTTGCTGTTGTAAACATCCATTATATCAGCCACCTATGTTGATCACCCAACCTGCACTGGGTTTGAAACTAGTGTTCATTCATGAAATTTTGTTCTACCTCTTCCTGTCAATGCTGCATCAATTTGAATAATATATTCAAAAGTTGCTTCTTCTTTACATTTACCAGAACCCAACTAAATGAGTATTACCCTTTGTCTCACTATGGGTTCTCACTGAGTGCCAGTGGATTATCTTGCACTTCTGTTTTCTAACTAAATGTGCCCCTCTGTTGTTAGATTCTCAAACTGAAAAATGTTTTATCAAGTCAGTAACATGGACATTTGCAATATGAGATTTACACAGAAGAAAGGTTCATAAGTCCAGTACAGAATTGTTTTACAAATTACAAAAAGAGAGGGAAAGGCACATACAAGAAAAAGGAACCAATAAGAGAGAGTAAAAAGGGAATCTCTGGTATCTGTAGAAAATTACTTGAACTGTAAGCCATCCTGAGACCCATTGGGTATTGGACGGGGTAAAAATTATCCAAATAAATAAATAAATCTTTGGGGTCACTTGTCTTCTGTTAGATATATTACCAAAAAATCCCTCCTCCAACTAGAAATAGGTGAAGGTTTTGTTTGTTTGTTTGTTCGTAATATCTGAAGGAATATAAGTAACTCCTGTTGGAAAAAAACACATTTTCTGAAAAGTTCCCCATAAGCACTAGAAATTTCCTTTTTTACTCTTTCTCATTGATTAATCTTACTTTAAAGAGATTGTGTCATAATAAATTAGATTTTACAGTGTTAAAATAGTCTTACGTGTAGCATGCAGAATGTTGGTGTGTGTACAGATGCAGTTCATACAACTCCTGTGAAGGCACCAGTTTCTTCATGGCAATTCAACTGCGCAGTTCCAGATTTCTACATAAAGCAACTGTGGACTTCACATGTTAGAAATACCCTACAGCTGAGGTACTAATTTAGTACTTGGGCTGGAGTACACAAGATTTCAGGGGAGGTCGCACAAGCAAGGTCCAAAGCTGTGCACTTGGATATTTCAGATTGCCAATAAAAAATGTAAAGAGTATTTGTTAGCTTATGGTATAAAAGTAATCCTATCTGAAAACATCCTGAGAAATAATGTGACCTGAAACAGAGAAGGAAAAAACTCCTTTCTTAAATGGCAGTTTTGAAGTTGAGCATTTAACCTTCAATGCTCACTAACCCTGCATGTGTAAAAATATAATTGAAATTTACTCACATTTGGTAGTATAAAGTGCTCACGCTTTGTGTACTGGGCTATACCTAAATTGAGGTATACCTCGTCATATACCTTTAGTATGATGTCTCTCTGCTACATGGCATCGAGCAATGTGATGTTTTGAGTGTTGGCCTAGCAGTAGGGAGAACTAAGTTCAAATACTTATTCAACCTTGAAGCTTGCTGAATGTACTTGAGCTAGTCATGCTAAGCTACAGTGAATTAATTAGCCTGGAGGGCTCTGCAGTGTTTACATGTAGCCATTTTAATTGTTCAAGCTATGGCTATGATTCGTTGTGCAGGCAAAACAAAGGTGGGTTGTTAGCATGATTAACAAACCACCCAGAATCTTGAATATTCAAAAGTTGCTTGGCACATGATATAAGCCACAGTGGGTTTCAGCATTTGTGCAAGTTGGATTCTTGCTTCACAAGGATGTTGTACAATGGGAACAAGAGGCCATATATACCACCACCATCTCCATGACAAGAGATATATAGCTTCATTATCAGGCACCCTTGTTTCACCCTATCTTGGTTATTCCCTTCCACCCAAATATATGATCTTTAATATGGTATATAAGCCTTTTTTTTACCAACTCATTCTCTTTACAGTTCCGTGCTCTGGCACCAATGTATTATCGAGGGTCTGCAGCAGCTATTATAGTTTATGACATCACAAAAGAGGTAAGCAAAAGGATTTTACAAAAATGTATATATTGGTAACATTTTTGTCTTTACTAATTCTGTCACTTATGTTTTAGGAAACATTTTCAACATTAAAAAACTGGGTGAAAGAACTACGCCAGCATGGACCTCCCAATATTGTTGTAGCTATTGCCGGAAATAAGTGTGATCTTAATGATGTAAGGTAAATTAAACCACAACTTATCCAGCTTTAGATATTTATCTGGATAGCAGTCCTCTGCTACAGTCATTCTGTGCAGTTAGTTTCCAGAAACTAGCTTTGATATTGAAGGGCTGGAGGAAGTATCAGTGTGGGTCATATCTGGAACAAATAAAGGTGACCAGGGTTCTGCATTAAATTAAAGTCCATTGGAGAGGGAGACTGTCATAGCTCTGGGCCAACTGGTTGATGGCGAAAGATTGCTGGAGGTAAACACAGGAACTAATGGAATCAGTCTGCCTTTGAATATTTAACTGTTTGGTTGTTGTTGTTAGTTGCAAAGTCGTGTTCGACCCATCGCGACCCCATGGACAACATTCCTCCAGGCCTTCCTGTCCTCCACCATCCCCCAGACTCCACCTAAGCTCACACTGACTGCTTCAGTGACTCTATCCAGCCACCTCATTCTCTGCCGTCCCCTCCTTCTTTTGCCATCTATTGTTCCCAGCATTAGACTCTTTGAGGGAGTCCTTCCTTCTCATTAGGTGGCCATAGTATTTGAGTTTCATCTTCAGGATCTGACCTTCTAAAGAGCAGTCAGGGTTGATCTCTTCTAGGACTGACAGGTTTGATCGCCTTGCGGTCCAAGGGACTCACAGGAGTCTTCACCAGCACCACAATTCAAAGGCCTCAATCCTTCTGCACTCAGCCTTCCTTATGGTCCAGCTTTCACAGCCATACATTGCAACTGGGAAAACCATAGCCTTGACTATATGCACTTTTGTCGGCAGGGTGATGTCTCTGCTTTTTAGTATGCTGTCTAGATTTGCCGTAGCTTTCCTCCCAAGGAGCAAGCGTCTTTTAATTTCTTGGCTGCAGTCCCCATCTGTGGTGATCTTGGAGCCCAGGAAAATAAAATCTGTCACTACCTCCATTTCTTCCCCATCTATTTGCCAGGAAGTGAGAGGACCGGATGATCTTAGTTTTCTTAATGTTGAATTTCAAGCCAATTTTTGCACTCTCCTCCTTCACCCACATTAAGAGGCTCTTTAGTTCCTCTTCACTTTCTGCCATGAGAGTGGTATCATCTGCATATCTGAGGTTGTTGATATTTCTCCCAGCAAACTTAATTTCAACTGGTGATTCATCTAGGCCCGCCTTTCTCATGATGTGCTCTGCATATAAGTTAAATAGGCAGGGTGACAGTATACAGCCTTGCCGAACTCCTTTCTCAATTTTGAACCAATCAGTGGTTCCGTGCCCAGTTCTCACTGTTGCTTCTTGACTCGCATATAGGTTTTTTAAGAGACAAATAAGATGGTCAGGTACTCCCATCTCTTTAAGAACTTGCCACAATTTGTTGCGATCCGCACAATCAAAGGCTTTAGCATAGTCAATGAAGCAGAAGTAGATGTTTTTCTGGAACTCCCTAGCTTTCTCCATGATCCATCGTATGTTGGCAATTTGATCTCTAGTTCCTCTCCCTCTTTGAAATCCTGCCTGTACTTCTGGTAGTTCTCGGTCCACATACTGCTGGAGCTTAGCTTGTAGGATTCTAAGCTTAACTTTGCTAGCATGTGAAATGAGTGCAATGGTGCGGTAGTTTGAACCTTCTTTGGCATTGCTCTTCTTTGGGATCGGAACGTAAACTGACATTTTCCAATACTGCGGCCACTGTTGAGTTTTCCAAATTTGCTGGCATATTGAGTGTAGCACTTTTACTGCATTGTCTTTTAAGATTTTGAATAGCTCAGCTGGAATGCTGTCACCTCCACTAGCTGTGTTGTTGCTCAGACTTCACATTCCAGGATGTCTGGCTGGAGGTCAGTGACCACCCCATCGTGGTTATCAGGGACATTAAGCTCTTTCTTGTATAGTTCTTCTGTGTAATCTTGCCACCTCTTCTTAATCTCTTCTGCCTCTGTTAGGTCCCTGCCATTTTGGTCCTTTATCATGCCCATCTTTGCATGAAACATTCCCTTCATATCTCCAATTTTCTTGAAGAGATCTCTGGTCCTCCCTATTCTATTGTTTTCTTCTATTTCTTTGCACTGTTAATTTAAGAAGGCATTCTTATCTCTTCTAGCTATTCTCTGGAATTCTGCATTCAGTTGGGTGTATCTTTCTCTTTCTCCCTTGCCTTTTGCTTCCCTTCTTTCCTCAGCTATATGTAAAGCTTCTTCAGACAGTCATTTTGCTTTCTTGCATTTCTTTTTCTTTGGGATGGTTTTAGTTGCTACCTCTCGTATAATGTTGCGAACCTCCGTCCATAGTTCTTCAGGCACTCTGTCTATCAGATCTAATTCCTTAATTCTATTTGTCACCTCTACTGTATATTCATCAGGAACATGATTTAGGTCATACCTGAGTGGCCTAGTGCTTTTCCCTAGTACTTTCTTCAATTTAAGTCTAAATTTTGCAACAAGAAGCTCATGATCTGAGCCACAGTCAGCTCCTGGTCTAGTTTTTACTGACTGTATAGAGCTTCTCCATCTTTGGCTGCAGAGCACATAGTCAATCTGATTTCTGTGTTGTCCGTCTGGTGATGTGTAGAGTCTTCTCTTGGGTTGTTGGAAAAGAGTGTTTGCTATGACCATCGTATTCTCTTGACAAAATTCTACCAGCCTGTGTCCTGCTTCATTTTGTACTCCAAGGCCAAACTTGCGTGTTATTCCGGTTATCTTTTGGCTTCCTACTTTAGCATTCCAATCCCCCATGATAATAAGGACATCATTTTTGGGTGTTAATTCTAGAAGGTGCTGTAGGCCTTCATAGAACTGGTCAACTTCAGCCTCTTCAGCACCAGTGGTTGGGGCATAGACTCGGAGTACTGTGATGTTGAATGGTTTGCCTTGGATTCGAACTGAGATCATTCTGTCATTTTGGAGATTGTATCCCAGTACTGCTTTTCCTACTCTTTTATTGACTATGAGGGCTACTCCATTTCTTCTGAGGGATTCTTGCCCACAGTAGTATACCTGATGGTCATCTGAATTAAATTCACCCATTCCTGTCCATTTTAGTTCACTGATTCCTAGGATGTCGATGTTCAGTCTTGTCATCTCCTGTTTGACCACATCCAGCTTGCCTTGATTCATGGATCTTACATTCCAGGTTCCTATGAAGTATAGATCTTTACAGCATCGGACTTTCCTTTCACCACCAGATACATCTGCAACTGAGTGTCCTTTCGGCTTTGACCCAGTCACTTCATTCTTTCTGGCACTACTAATACTAGCCCTCCGCTCTTCCCCAGTAGTATATTGGACACCTTCTGACCTAAGGGGCTCATCTTCCGGCGTCATATCTTTTTGCCTTTTGGTACTGTCCATGGGGTTTTCATGGCAAAGATACTGGAGTGGGTTGCCATTTGCTTCTCCAGTGAAGGAAATTTTCTTCTCCATTTTCCAGTGGAGAAGGAAACTGTTTGGTATAGTAGCCTAAAGCCTCTATGAGAGCCTTGGCTATAAGACCCAATGCTTGGGTTACAGTTTTTTTAAGTATCCCAACTAGCTACTGGGTGAACTTCTGTAGCAGTCCTGTAATGTATCACTGAGTGAAAACCCAGAGTCAGTACTAGAGATAAAGATGGCACTGAGGCTGGCATCTTGCTTTGAAGAAAGTTTGCTTCCCAGAATAAATACCAGGAGAAACAAGGCATCTGGTGGATGCCCAAAAGGTGTCTGTAAACACATTGGTACCAGCAGGCAGCATATTGGTTCTCCAGCATATTACAGGCTATATGGGAGCACTGTCAACAAATATTTTCAAATTTTATTTTAAAGGGAATCTGGAAATGAAATATTTTGTCCTCCAAAACAAGACTATTGAAGTTTTTCGTGTGAGAGCATCAGGGCTCTATGTATTCCATTCAAACAGCATGGCATGACTTGTTGAATGTAGAATTCATCCACCTGAGAATCTTAGTCTTTATTTCTTAAATGTTTTGAGCCCTTGTGTGATAAATATTTCCTATACTTTCTAGTCCCAGGATCGCAGTAGAGATGTACCTGATAAGATTTTCAGTGATTAGGATGGCCTGCAGTGCCTTGCATATAGCTTTGCCCTTTCTCATCTGTTCTGATTAGAGGAAACAGAATAAATGATGGGAATTGTGTTAAATGGTCATGATTTAAACAAGTTGTTGGACTTCCTGGTGTGGCTGAGGATTTGGGTTACTTTTTTCCAATTCCAATGTATTTAATGATGTACTAGTTGTATAGCACATTATGAAGCTTTTACAACAACCTAATCGGTATAGGAATATAGTCCCTGATTCCAACTATTCCAAGGAATTGCACGGAAAATAATAGAATAACACGTTGATAATGTGATGTGTACTTCTTCCTTTGGGGGATACACATCTTCAGAGATTAAGGTGTTTGATCCTTTCAGAATTCAGATTATTCACATGGGGAGGGGAGCCAAAAGGGTTGAGTTTAGCGTCACTTATAAGAAATCCAGTGTTGGGCACACACTGGTAATTGACTACATCCCCTCCATTTGAATGAGCAGTGCTTCACAACTATACAGGACAGTTATAAAAAGGGATTTGCACATCTCCCATGTACAGTGACTTTAGGATTTAGATTTGTTGTTGAAACAACTTTTAACATTGTATTAAATTGTAACTATTCTTTTCTAAAGCTGCAATAAATCAGTATGGTTTGTTTATAGTATATTCATCTCTCTCTCTCTCTCTCCCCCTCCCTGCCCCCCTCCCTCCCTCCCTCCCTCCCTGCCCCCACTCTGATATTAGAGAAGTCATGGAAAAAGATGCTAAAGACTATGCAGATTCCATCCATGCAATATTTGTAGAGACAAGTGCAAAAAATGCAATAAACATAAATGAACTCTTTATAGAAATTAGTAAGTATTTCATAATGATCAGTAAATCAGTGGGAACTTTCTTCTCCCATCTTCATTTAAGGGATACAAAAAATGAATATAGATAACTGTGTTGGTTTGATCTTGTTTCTGTCAGGTGTTTATTTGTATGTGTCAGCATTTGGTAGGGATGCAGAACTGCAACATGATTTCTTTCAGGTCATTTTAAGGCTTTTGTAGTTTCTTGTGTTAATGCTCTAGAGCCTTCTATTGTCCCAGCTGTATAAAAAGAAACTGACAGAGATATCTAAAAACAATATTCTTTTAGACTTGATAAATTGTTATTACAGGGCCATTTTAACAAAAGAGATCACTAGATGAATGTAGAAATTCATATAAGTAGTATTTTAATCATTTATTTAGTGTATATAGTATGTATTCTGAATGTTTTAGTCTTGCAATATACAGAAATTGTTAGATCAGGATATTTCCAACAGAACAACATAGGATATAGTAAATGCAAGTTTAATATAGTAATCACAGTTAATATCCTTGGGCAGGCCTATCCCCCATAGATTTGCCTAAATTTGTCTTAAACATTACCACTATACCAGGGGTCAGCAACTCGCGGCTCCAGAGCTGCACGTGGTTCTTGAACCCCTCTGCTGTGCTCCGTCGCTTGAAACACGCACAGGCACAGCCACTGATCTGCTTGAAGCTCCACTCAGGAACCCAGTGCTAGCTACTTAAGTAAATCAGCTAGTTAAGTAAATCGCTACATTTCTCTGCTAAACAAGCTTCCTGCAGGCTCTCATGTTACACAAAACCTGCTGAAAAGATTCTCTTTGTCCCAATGTAATCTCCTTCATCTGAATGTTAAAAGCTGCACTTGCGACCTGTCACACAATTCACAGCACTTGACTGTTTATCTGCTAATCAGTCACTAAACACACATATAATAATAATAATAATATAATAATAATAATAATAATAATATCATCTCCAGCACAGCCTCCGATCTGTGGACCCCCGTGCCAATTTACTGAGCTCCCCCCCCCTCCATAGGCCAACCATGGATAAATCGAAGAAAAGTTTCTGAAGAAAACCAAACATTTAATGATACATGGGTAGATTCATTTGCTTTTACTGCTGACAAACTTATGGGCTTTGCTGTTTAATACATGCAGCCCTTTAGTACTGACTTTAGTACTGACCTACTAGTTGATAATGTAAGATTAAAAATAAGTTTTTAGTGACTGAACAAGAGCTGCAGCTAAATCATAATGAAAATATACATAGCATTGAGGTAAAAAACGATCTATGCAGTTTTATCTTCATTTTAGATGTCAAAGGGGTTTTGCGGCTCCCGGTGTTTTGTGTGTGGGAAACGGGTCCAAATGTCTCTTTGAGTGTTAAAGGTTGCCGACCCCTGCACTATACATTACCATACCTTGTGGTGGTGGATTGATCACATTCATTTTTCATTGCACAAACTATAGTGGTGCTTTGAACATACTGCTTTAATGTTTTATTGGATAACGCAGTATTTCAGGGAAATGACTGTGAAAATTTCTGTTTCATATCGATATTATTCATAATTTTGTAGAATTAAGTAGCTCAGGCTCTGGCAATTCTTGATGACCCTCATGTAAACCAAGCCACAGTGAAATCACCTTTATGTGAAGGTGATTGTTTCTCCAAGCAAACACATGGTTGGTAAATGACGGTGCAGCATATAAGATACATTTCAATCAATTCAAATAATTACTTCATTGCTATTCTTTCTTTAACTCAGCACATGTGACCATATTTATGAGAATAAGTGTCTTGGTCTTTTAGCCATTGTAGAATACTGCAGTACTATAGACTGTCTGCTTCTATCTACTTCATGGGATGCCTCCAAATACTCTCCTTTTTATTTTGTTCATACTCTCTAGCAGTATAAACTAAAACTTTCATATGAAAATTCAAATCATCTTACAAATATTTTGTGTAGGTGTCATTAACTATCATAACTGACATGTTAAATCCCCAATTTCTTTCAAGGATGTTATATACTGCCATAGTCATTAAGTTGATGATGACCTGCTCATAATCCATAAGGCTAAATTGTAGTGAATTGTGTTACTGAGTTGTTTTGTGAACACTTAAGCTGCATTTTTGCTCTCTACAGGTCGTAGAATACCATCAACAGATACCAACCCCCCATCTAGCGGTAAGGGCTTCAAACTTAGAAGACAGCCTTCAGTGACAAAACGCAGCTGCTGTTGACTGATACCTTACTAGTCTTTATAAAGTAATTGGCCTGGGAAATTAAGGGTTTATTTTGAGTATATTTTATTTGTACTGGATTGCTTCCTGCCTAATGTTTATAGACCCCAAAATGGACGAGCTCTGACATGCATGCTGTGGAGACTACAGTTGCTATGCTGTCAGGGTTTCCTTACATACAACATATGGACTATCTCTTGTACTCAAAGGAATTGTCTTCAATTTCTGCTTTAGCCTTGTAAGAAAGAGATTCCAATATACCAATTATAAGACTTGATATTTCATAGTTTTTATAAAACAAAACTTGGCCATGTTTTGTAAGGAGGGTGGGGGGAAGGGAAACTTGCACTTTTGTGGATTTGGTGGGAGTAGGCAACCCCTGTGGATAGAAATGTTAGCTCTGATTTTAATGTGTTCCTACACTTCTCATTGTTGTTGCTCTAAGCCTTACTGTTTTCACTGTTGCTTCTCCAAAGTACAGGATGAACTCCAGATTAAGAGATAGCTGCAAAAATAATGAAACATCAAAATGACCAAACAACTGATCCAGTACCCAACCTTAATTGCACTTTGTTTAGTGATGATATTGTAGAAATATAAGCAAAGGGTACTATCCTATGCTGCCTGTGTGCCAGCAAGATCCATCATTAGTGCAACAGGGAGTCAGTGCTTTATAAAGTAACTTGCAAACCAAACAGAGATGGGCATTTCTAGAATGGGGCAACCTGTTCCAGTGCAGAAACTAGCATTCCCAGCCATTTCCAGGGTTCCTTTAAGAAATGCTATTTTTCCTTGCACTAGTAGTGGATTCCACTGGTAGAACAGAATGAGTAAGAGCGCAGTGGCAGTATAGGATACTGCCCAGTATATTTTAGAAAGGGGTGGTGGTAGAAGCTTAGCCTAGACAATCCTACCTTGTTATGTATCATCATTTTAGAGACAGATAGCAGTAGGCTCCTTTTTAACATTGATGAAATTGACCAAAACAAACTTGAACACAGCTGGCAGGAATCATTTGCTGTCAGTAGTTCTAGAACAAGCATGGTTAGTTGCTTAGCATGAGCAATCTTTTATATTCTTATTTATGAGACCTTTGCCTAAAGTATTATAAATTATGTAAGTGCCATAGATAAAAATCTGTTTTTTCATCTCTCTATCCTGCACTTATTGGTGGGAGGATGAGGAGTCCTATGGCCAAAATTGCTGATGATCCCAGCCTGCAAGCATGAGACCTTGCTTGAGCTGGCACCCTCAAGTGTTGAGCTGGAAAACACTCCCTTCTCTGTCCAGTAGAGGTTGCTGCAACTGTAATTTGAGGCTTGCTTGTGGAATAAATTACTTCTGCATGATAAATGGGGATCCAGAGCCAGCTTTGAGGGGCAGCGTAGATCGTTGCCTCCTTTCTCTTGGGCCTATCCTGATTCTTTATAAATCCTGTTTTTAAGCAAACTAGCTTAGCATTGTATTGTGTGTTCATTTTATTTTAACCTATAAATTAATCTTGCCCTATTTTACTATGCCTCATTATTTATTTTTATTGCAACCTACCAGTGAAAAGGTGTGTGTGTTCCCACCCTTAAGAATATAGCAGTTTTAATAAATTCACAATATGTAAAAGAAGCTGTAAGGCTTGGCTATTTCATGTACGCAGAAACATGTCTGTGGTGACTTGCTTCCAAGTCATTGCTTGGCATTTTACTTTAAGTGTTTTCAGCTGAGAAGGAAATTCAAAGAATACTTAGGAAATGAAACAGCAAAATTTTGGACCATATCATTCAGAGCAATCCTTAATACAGCTGAATTGCTATGGCTAACCAATGTGATTGGAATTATTCTGGTAAGATAAGTAGGCTTCTCTCCTTGTTTTTAAAAATGTGTAAGTGAAACTTCTGTAAAGAGTTCAAAGTTCTACATTTATCTTGCAATATGTAAGCAGTTCAATACGCAGACCTAGCAAATATTAATTTGCATGTAAAATCATATGTCCCCATAAATGTTTCAGCAAATTGTGGTGCATGCAGTTCACTCTGAACAAACTATGTATATGTGTTAATAATGAAATTGACAGTACATTCCAAGCCGCTTTGTTTGTGGCCTTAATCTGCTCTTCATTTTTATTTAAAAATTAACTGATTATACCTGTAAACTAGCCCAAAGAATCTTGTGCCTGCAAAACATGATTTAGGGTTGAGTGCAACATGCTAATGTAGAGACCTGGGACACAGTGTCATCACAAGCTGATCCAGAATTTCTTCTCACAGTAGCCTGGATTAACCAATGCTTTGGCAAAGACCTTGTTGTGTATGCAAGTCTATTGTCCAGCATAAATTGGACTGAAAATAAATTTGGCAAGCTTGTACTAGTGGCAAACTTGTCTACTGGGCATTTTCAAGGCAGTTTAGGCAGAACAGTCTTTCAGCTCCTTTTCCAAGAGCTGTACTGGGCTCCAGAACAGGCTTCAGAGCTGCTCCTGGTGGCCAGGACCAGCACTGCATGACAAGCTATTGGTTAAACTCTGGACTGTTTCAATGTAGTGCAAGAAGTGCTGTTTGAAACAGAAGTTCCTGAATGCCTAAACAGTCTCTTTAGATCCCAGTTAGTGTGCCTAATATCAGATAACAATCCTCTAATAGAATTGATGTCAGTGCTTAGCTGTGCATATATCTCTATTTTCAAAGTGGTGTCTATTTATCCTGTTCATGTGGTCTTTTTCTAAGCAATCCCCTTTTTTACAAACAAACAAGAGTCTTTGTCTGTGCTTACTTGCTTAGCAACTTTCCAAAATATGAGATCACATAGAGAAAGAGAAGAAATTGAGTAGTGAGCTTCTTTTGGGACTATTGCACAAATTTATACCAAGCTCTGTTGATATGCCAGCAGCAGCATGTCACCATCTTGCAGTATGGCTTTCACAGTTCACTGGTGTCACTGTGATGCCAATTAGCTCCCGCCTTTAAATTATGTATAATTAGGGGATTATTTGTTTCACCTTCCCTGCAAAGAGAATATCTTACATACATCTAGTAGCATCTTTTTAAGCTGTGACTGTATCCTTATCTTCTGTTACCACATTTATGCAATGTAACACTTCAACCCACAAGCTATCAGTCTTGGCAGCATTTCAAAGACTTTTCTGCCTATCCAAGCCATCAGGTACATTGCCAGCATGTTAACCTGTATTAGAGTTCACTGGACATATTTACTAGAATAGTTGAACTACCATTATTCCCATCTAAATCTTAGCAGATTTATTGGCCAGTGGACATACTTGCAGTGCATCATTATTTCAAATTACATGAATTAATAGACATTTGAGCAACAGTATCCTCACTATAAACATTTGGGAATCTTTTTACCTTTCCAATTATTGTACATGTATCTTTTGAAGTTGTTTCAGAATATACCACCAGTTGGTTGTAGTACAAAACGTGCAAAAACAGCAACAGCAGCTTGCATCCATTCTGTTTCTGTGCTATCGTGGTTCTGCATAAATGGTATCAGTCATCTTTGTGATCCTCCTTGTGTGGTTTATAATGTCATGTGCACTGTACTATGAGACAACCCACTTACCCCAGTGTCCAGCCAAAGGGGAAATAAGATGCAAATTAGGAGTGGGAGACTGAAAATGAGAGCATTTAAATAAATGTGGAACCATATGCTATACAGGCAGATACTTGGCAATGAATGTATCTAGCTAAAGATGATTATTTGGAAAGCATAGTAGCTGGGGAACATGAACAGAAGGGTTCTCTTGCACTGATGTCCAACTTGTGGGCTTCCCACCTGCAACTGCTTATCTACTCTGTGAGCAGAATGCTGGACTAGATGGCCCTTTAGTTTGGCTCTAATGGTTCTTACGTCAGGCATTTATTTTCATCCAAAACTGATCATACAGCTTTTAAAAATCAAGCCTGTGCAGTGTGTAGATGATATCAACAGTACATGTCTGCTGAGAAATGAGCCCTACTGAACTCAATGGGATTTATTCCCAGATAAGCTGGGTAGAATTGCAGCCTTGGTGTGCATACATTCGGACAGCATGCCTCTTGGAAGAGTTCCGAGCATCCAGAAGATCTGCTCCCCAGCATGGCCACATGCTGCTGGCAAGGTCGTCACCAAACCTCCACAGCATGACAGCAAACCAGAGCCATGGTTTTCCTTTGTGGCTGCCACACCACTGAATCTCAACAGTGAACAATCAGCCCATTTTGACTGCCATGTTCAAATTTGGTGGAAGGTGCTGCAAAAAAGGGCTAGAAGGATTGGATGTTGTCCATCCCCACTCTAGGTTGTCTGATCGAACAAAGCATAGCGCCTCCCCCACCCCCAGAAAAAAATGGGCCTTGCACATTCATTTTAGGAGATTATTACTCCTATAATCTAAAATATTCTAGCCACTGTTGTCTCTTGATAGGACGTTGCAAAACTGGTGGATGGAGGAAAGTGAAACAGCTTGTTGCAAATAACAGTCCAAGTACTAAGGTCAGCTTTTTTGCTGGAAATGTTTGGTGGGAATGGAAGAGGGACATAGGAAAAAGCACCTCTTTCAGTGTTCCTACAAATTGGATACAAAGTGACTGAAATCCAGAACGGGATCCTTTTTGTAATATCCCAAATGTACCTGGGAACATTGTCTCAGGATTGCTTGTGGGAACTCTGTCACGCATCTACAGTCTTCTCTGAATACTCTCTGGGTTCAGAACCAAAACACTGTAATTTGATATTAAGTTACCTGGAAGCAACCAGCAGTGAGCCCAATTGGAATTTACCTCTGCATAGATAATGTCTAGGATTGCAGTGCTAACTGCAGAGAGAAGAAAACCCAGCAAGCAATCAGGTGGTATCCAGTGCTGTCAGTCCACCTGCACTGAAGTCATTGAGACAACAGAAATGCAGGTACAACCCTGGAAACCAGCACAAATTAGTGCTTTTGACATAGAACAAGTCAGTGGGGCTCCTTTCTATGAGCTACACTAACTTGTCTCATTCTGAATTGGCATAATTCCCATGAAACAGATGCATCAGCTTTCCATAACTGCTTTCCAAATGTCTTGGACTACTATTCCCATCAACCTTAATTAGCATGTCAAGAAACCTGGGCATTACAGTCCAAAATGTCTGGAGGGCACTAAAGATGCACATTCAATAGTCACCTGACAATTGCTCCATTTGGAAGCAACCAAATTGTGAGTCATCTTTCTGTTTGTACTCCAAATGAGCCATTTAAGGTGTAGCTTCATTCTTTCTGTCTTAAGCAGCTTAAAATTTCAATCTGGGGCGCACTTTTTTTTTTATTATATTGCAATCACATAGACTGTTTTATTGTTTTTGTTTAGTACTTATCTGCAAGGCACAGCTTATCTTAGGCATTGTTAAAAGCTTAAAGCAGGGTCCAGGAGCTATACTGTTTGTCAAATAATTCCAATTGACAAACTATTGTCAAACCATGTCAGGAATGGTGGCTATAGCTTTCTTGCTCATGGGAATTTTATGTTTTGCACCTGTAGTGATGGCACAAATATATAAAAAGGTGACCCAGAGCTTTTGGTCTATCAGTTCTGGCTACTCTACTGTAGGAGTTACTCAATGCCTTAGAACTCTTTCTAACTTCATTGCTGTTGGAATCTACTGAGGCATTCATGTAGGCCACCACTATACCCCAAGGCAGTGGAAACCTGTCTCAGAAATTCCCCCTAATTTTTCCCAGTGAGCCTTCATTATTGAGCTGACTTCTGGTTGTTTAAGGTATGCAGAAGCAGAATGCTGAAGCTATTATGCTTTCTCATACCTGTGGAACAGTGTCCAGCAATGGTTATGGGATGGTAAATCATTGGAGGGTAAAGGAGCCCTTTCAAGGGGCAAGCAGATCAATATGAGACATTTAGGGGCAGGAAAAAGTATGCCTGGCATTTTAAGTGGATAGGGGTTTGGATGGTGTCCCTACATAGCATGCATTGGGGAGGAGAAACCTTATTTTTAGCATCTTGGATCATCCTCGAGATAATCTTGGGAAATTGCTGATTTGTTGCCATTTGAACTGCATAATCTGCCACTCCTTGTCTGCAGTTACACTTTATAAATAGCAGCAAATACTACACTGAACATAGTTAGGAAATACCCCAGCAAATAATATGTCATATAGTCAGAACTTGTACAGTCATTTTTTAAAAAACATCTTTCTTGAGAAGATGTTTCTATGTAATGTCAAGCTCTCCTTGCTTGTTCTTAGAAACTTCCAAAAATTGATCGTAATTCATTTTCTTGTTTGGGAGCCACAGAGAGGAGCACTAAATAAATGCCTGCAATTGATTTTTCTTCTCATTTGGAATCACCAGAAGGATATTCTCATTCTATCTCTTCCTGGATCCATATATAACTGCATTCAATTTCTTACGTTATGGGAACCATGCATCCGGAACGAAGCTATTTAATGGCTCAGCATTAACAAAATCTGAACAAAATATTATATTGATGATCACATTTCATTCCTAGCAATGTGTTTTCTGACTATGTAGCAAAACACTGTTGCATGATGTTGAGGGGAGGAGAAAAGTGAAATTTATTCTTGGTTCTCCTTGCATTACAAATGTTCTTGTGTAAGAAAAGGTAGGAACCCCACCCATAAATTGCCAGCCATGACACTCATTGTGCGTGCACACGTGTGTGTGTTTAATATATGCGAGTGAGTGAATCTTAGTTCAGTGTTAGACCCTATGTTTTGCATAGACATGATCTCTGATTCAGTCCCTGGTATCTTCAGTTAACAATGGGGTGAGAAGGGTTTCTGCTAAAGACTTCCTACCAGTCAGATGAGACAGTTCCAAGCTAAAACTGTCACCACCATGTTTCCTGCATATTGGCAGAAAAATGAGATGAGGGCATTGAGTTTCTTGTACCACCTACGGCAAATTTTACCATTTCAGTTCATCAGATGTTTGAGGTGCCCACATTTCACTCTGAAAACCAGTTTCACATTATTGCTGCTACTCCCAGCTGAAAGCTAGATGCAACCCTTTAAGATACTGTAAAACGGGAGAATAGCCTTTCTTCCTCTGAGGGCCCCATTTCCTTGGAATGACTTTGCCAGGGACAGGGGGATGCCTGGGGCTATAACACAAAGTGGGTAGAGTCATCCCTTCTATTTTCCCCCATCCTCTTCCTCCCTGCCCAACTAGGTGCCCAGAGAGTGTCAATCCTTTGCCAGAGGTCCAAACAGATTGCTTGCAGAAGGCTTTTTAAATTAGGCTGAGAGCTACCTTAAATTAACATACTTGCTGTAGAATAAGTGAGAGCTACCTTAAATTAACATACTTGCTGTAGAATAAGTGAGTTCAGATTTTTTTTTCTTTCTAGCAGAAAGCAGAAGTAAAGGAAATTAATGTATGTTGTTGTCTCTCAGGCAGCAGCTTTATCAATAAAGTAAGGGTGGTTCGAAATGGATTTTTCAAGTGCCAGGTGTGCTGAATCACTAGTCCAAATGGCACAGCAAGTGTATTAATAGGAATTGATATGGTTAGCACTGTGCAACTGGGGGATTGGACAGAGGAGGAGAAAATCTCATCTGTTGGTGCAGATGACTTTTTCTGGTATTGCTTCTTGCAGTTCCAGTTTAGCACCAAGTTGCACAATCATCCTTGTGGGAAGCTGCTCTCTGGGCACAGCCTTAGCAATGTGATATTCCTCTTCATTAATGGTAGTTGTGGCAAGGCTCTTTTGCTTCCTGACTCTTCTGGAAGTTCTTGATCTGGCAGAAATGTATTTGTAAATAAGGTAATTATCCTAAGAGTGGAAGCTGAGACAAACACCTCGCCTTTGTACATTGCATATCTCAATTAGAATGTATGTGAAGTTGCAGTAAAAACACTTTAATTTACTAAATGCAAACTTGCAAGTTTGATGGCAAAATGAAACTTGATCTTAAGTAAGCCTTTGCATTTAATATGCAGTTTTTTAAAAATACCAAAAACTGTATCAAAGAGCTGATTATTTGGACTACAACAAGTGTGGAGGGGAGAACTTAACTCTTTATTCCCTTGCTGCAGTCTTAGAGAAAACTCTTCTTGAAGGTAGTGTTTACTTTGCAAGGGAAATCTCTTGTTGGTATCAGTGGAGATCTCCCAACAAAGCAAACACTACCCCCTCCTAGCTGATTCTGTTTACATTTTCTTAACTGGCAAGTCACATTAAATGTGCCAATTTTGGCTTTTATAGTTTTACGCGTAAAAATGTTCGTTCTGATTTGTTTGGGCAGGCAGTTCACTGGGATACCACACTGATGGGTATACTGAATGAAAAATAGATCTGAACTTTGGTTTGATCAGCTCCACTCAAATACTTTGTTGGAAGAGAAAGGGAAACCACTGCATATTTCTTCCTCGCTCCCCACTTCCCACAATGTGTTTCAGACCATGGGTGATTCTAGATCACCCGCCATCTCAGTGGCTCTGCACACTGGGTGACCATTACATATAATCCTATTCCTGTTCTCCTTGGAGTACACATAATTGATATAAGTGAGACTTGTGTTTGAATAGATATGTACAGGTTTCTGTAGTAAAAGGCTCTGTATGCTAAGCAGGCATACCAAAACATCTGTGCTGTGAACATTACTATAACTATGAGGCATGAACATAAACACAATAAAGTACACTGTGTTTCTGCAAATTAATATTGAATACATTCAAATGCTGTCCTTTAAAGTAGATGCTCAGAATTTTGACATTTCCTTAAAAAGCATATTATAGGGTCACTGTTTTGGAAGCCTGTAAATTTATGATTGGGGCATAAAGCAGTCTTGCTAAGTGTGTGATTGTCACAAAAACTGGATTGGAATTCAGTTGAGAAGGTAAAAGGTAATCAAAGGATTTTAACCTTTCATCGTGTTCACTAATAACCTGAAGAAACTGATATTACATTCATCAAATTCACTATCATACAAAAAGAGGAGAGATTTTCTATTTCATACAGGATGATTCTAGAACTCCAAAATGATCTACCTATCGTAGGCTTGGACAGCCAGTATCAAAATGCATTTCCACAAAGATAAGTATAAAATGAGGAATAGACTGTGTAGACAACACTTCAGAGCATGATATTTTGGCTTCCAGTGAACATCAGATAAACATCACTTGCCAATGTGATGCTGTTGCATAAAATAGCAGTACCATTTTAGGCTGTGTCAACTAGAGTTCTTCAAAGAATAAGGAAATGCTTGATCTAATTTATTTGGCATTCCATTTGATCATATCAGAGTTCAATCTGGAATATGGCAATTCATGAATTAAGTTGCAAGTTTTAATGGCCAACAGAAGAGAGCAACAAAGATGATAAAGCTAGAAGATGAAAAACACACGGGTAGAATTTGGTATAGCTACTCAGAATATTAAGGAAAGGGAATGTTAGAAACCCTCAAATTCAGAAAGATAGGAGAAAGAAGGGAAACAGTTGATTCTTTGAGTGGAAGAGCAGGTCAAGGAGTAATTGTGTGCAAACTGTCTGGCATCACTGCCTTTTTATACACACTACAGCATGTACACAAGCCCCATGTTTTGTGAGAACCCCCATGTTTTGTGAGAACCTTTGCTTCTGATGTGCTGGGCTGGGAAACAGAAAGCGATACAACACGAAACCTGGCAGGAGTGCAAGAATGATATGCCATGGTGAGGCCTTAATCCTCCCTCTTTGCTACAAAGCCATGATTTAAGAAATCCTTCCAAACTATGGGATTAGTTCCACAATAAAACTGACTGTAGAGTAAGCCCTGTAGAAATCTTAATCTTCAGAGGTGTTCCTAAGATAGTGTAACTTTCAGGTACAGTATTTTACAAAAGATTTGAGTTAGATTACTCATCAAGTCTACCATAATTCTGAGTTAAAGTTAGGTTTCAGCCTCGCAGAAACTGGATTATTACCATCTTACTCTGCCATTAAAATAAAAGTCATTGCTGCAGAAAGTATTTCTAATACTCCTGAGTGACTGAAGGATGATGAACCACTGAGTTGTCTCCTACAAGTTTCATGGAAATTAACAGAAGTTTAATGAAAGGTATAAAGTTAGGAAATCCTCAAGTGGGAGTAAATGTGGACAAAGATGGGCACTGTACATGGACAAAGCTCCATACAGGAGCTGTTGGAAAGAAAATCTTGGTGTGCTAAATTCCAGATTCTTTACAGTGAGACTTGCATAGGTAATGTTGTAAGAGAGTATATGTTTTTTTCTTTGCATGAAAGGTAGCTCGATAGAGAACTGTTACAATATTAACCATGATTTTCCAAGCATATGAAAGTCTGAAGACTTGATTTTAAACACATTCTTGGGCTGGTCCTAAGATGATGTGAAGAATGTATCTGTATTGGTGGTTTGTAAAGGCTGGTAGTTGGGGTGGGGTGGGGTGGGGTGGGGCGAGGTGGGGTTTCTTAAACTCTTACTATCATGACATTCATAGGACTTCTTGTCATTTCTTTTTTGTACTTAAAATTTTGTTAAAGAATCATTGATTTAACACATTAAAAGCCTTGTGTGAGCTTAAACAAGTATACTCTTACAGTGTAACAACATGTTAATTCACAAGCTGAATGTATTGTGAAAAATAAAGATGTAAATGATTTAATAAAATGCTTTGTTTGTAACCTGTGCTACTTGGTTTTCTTGTTTTCCATAGTTCCTCAGCCATTCAGTATAGTTTCCTTTTTACAACTGATGCTTTCATGAAACTGTACTTCCTTTGTTATGTAAACTGAATTTAAAAGCTACATGGGCATTATATTTCACCTTTGAAATTATTATTCTGCTTTCTCTGGTGTATTAACATTGTTTTCAGAATTCATATTAACAATCTCATAGGACTTATTTTTTTGTATTTGCCCAATAAATTTTGGGCAGTGATACTGTACAATTCACAAGGCTATGGTTAAGCTGCACCAGCTTTCCCTGATCTGGTTCCCTCCAGATGTTTTGTATTCCAATTCTGGCAGCTCTAGCTGGCAGGGCTAATGAGTAGGGATGATGGGAGCTATAGGCTAAATGCAGAGGAGCTAGGTTGCAGAGGCTTCTCTAAAATAAAACCCAATTTGAAAGTGCCAGCCCCAGAAATTAAAGATTTCTAGTCTGGATGTATATGAAAATTCAAGTATCACCAAGATTTACCTGTTTGGACTGGCTTTTGATGTTTAGGATTACAAGCAAAGACAATGGGCAGTAATATATCTCAATTAAATGTTACTAAGAATTAGTATTAGGCCCAGGGCTGGCTCACCTGTGAAGCAGGGTGAGACAGATGCACAAGGCTAAGCAGGTGATTATGCAACTCCACTGCATTCCAGGACAAATGGGCCCCCTCCATAATCCACATCAGGTATTATGGAGAGCTCCACTAGCTGCTCTCCTGCCATAGCATTTGCAGCAGCAAGAGCCCATCCTCTCCTTCCCAAGTTGGATATAGTAAGCAAACGTGGGCACAGAGCTTTTGCAAAATCTCCCATAATTGTCCCCTTGGCAGCTTGGCTCTCCACAGAGCTGAGCCAGTGGCAGCAAAGACAAAGGGAAGGGCTGTGGGGATGTGATCTTGCAGCATGCCTGTTCTCTTACCTCGGACTACAAGAGGCCTTGCACCAGGTATGTTCAGCTACAATGAACTATTGCACTAAACAAAACTCAGTATTTATAAATACACACTTTCCTACTTCAGCTGCATCGGGGCACTGGGGCTGAGCAGGTTAAGCCCCACCCCCATAAATCCCATCCCATGTCTAAAAAAGAATGGATGACGGGTTACATAAAAGGCATAGGGGGCGGCGGGGGGAGCTCTCCCTGAGGATGTGCAGGAAGGTTGCTCTTTCCTGCAGGATCCACTTTGTCGCAAGTGACCCAGCACTGTTGAGTGACCTCTGGCTCAAGTCACCTTTCACCACTTTGGGTGATAATGCCAGCTGAGACTGCATGGATAAAGATAGTTTATCTGCCATTACTTTCGCTTTGCTAACCTTTCATTTGGACTTGCAATGCATTATATGTGGGACAGCCTCTGAAACAGTTAGGAGACTGCAGCGGGTGCAGAATAGGGCTGCATTATTATCAACTGGGGCTTATGTATGAAATTTGTCATAACCATAGGCCCCTCAAGGTAGATGTAGCAATATATACACTTTATAGGTCCCTTAATCATAGATAGATATGGGCGGGGAGTGGTTACATTGAGCTAGGGACACACAGTCCTGAACAGATTCCAGCATGCAAAGCATCAACAGGGAACAGTAGCTCAGCGCCCACAGCATTCATATATCTCCATTTAAACATCCTGCATGACCTAGTACAGCTAATCAGGAATGTTGCTACAGTGGCTCACAGAGGTCCTAATCCCTTTGTCTCCACAAGAGAGGAAAATTTACAGGTAGTTTTCCTTTTTCCCTTAACAATTTTCACAGTGTTTGGAATACCAACCAAACAGGTCAGAGGCACAGAACATACAACTACACCAACCTTAAGGAAGACTAGTAAGGCTCAGCTCTGAAAAGCAAGGAGAATTCAGCTGCGGAAGAACTCCCACCATCCAAATACAAGGAGATTAACAACACAACTGAGAACCTGTTTGTTTTGATGGCAGTGCAATGGCCACAGCTTTGCGGTCCAGTGGCCACTTCTGCACCACAATTCTTCTGTCTTATAATGAATAAAATTACCATTGAGATGGGCAAAGAGCAAACAACATACACCACTCCAAATGGAAAGGTTAGTTTTCTTGAGCTCAGGTCTATGTCCACTGATATAGTGGCTTCAGAGCAAGGACATTAATGGAAACCTGTCCATCAGACTCCTAACGTGCATTCACAGAAGGATTTCTCATGCATGCTGGACAGAAAATCCGTGGCAGAAATTGTTATTGCCCAAATAACAAACAAGTTAATATTTTACTCCTGCTGTGCCCAAGAAAGTGTCTTGCCATTTTTACAACAAGCTGCAAAGGGGACAGTTCTTTTGCAAAGCTCAAGCATATAAAGAATTTTCTTAGGTCAACTGCGGGATACTTGCAGGATTGATTGACTGATTGATTGATTGCATATATATACCACCCCAATAGCCCAGAGGGCTCTCTGGGTGGTTTACAAACATTAACACCCCAAATACAATACCCAATCCTAAGCAAATAGATTGGCTACACCACAACTGAGTATACAATAACATGGTTAAAATGAATTAGATGAATAAATATACAATTAAAATGAATTAACTTTAAAATATTGGTTAAATAAAAAGGTCTTGACCTGACCTGATGCCAAAAAGCATATAATCATTCTCAGATGAGAATGATTCTTTGCAAAAACAGACATTTGAAGTCGTCCCCCCCCCCCGATTTATATCCTGCCTTTTTCCTACAAAGGGCTCAAGGCAGCTTGCATCATTCTTCTCCTCCATCTTATCCCCACAACAACCCTGTGAGGTAGAGTGGGCTGAGAGTCTGTGACTGGCCCAATGGGCTTCATGGCCGAGAGAGGACTCGAACCCAGATGGCCTGAGCCCCAGTCCCATGCTCTTAACCACTACACCACACATAAGTTGTATGCTTATGATCTTGCAGATAGAAAGACACGAAGTTCATATATACCCTTCATTTATTTAAGACATATCTGTATGCATAATTGGTAAAAAAAAAAGTTTTCTTTAATTGAGTGTTCTGTAAGCCCAAGTCTTTTCGCAATACTTTGGGAATTTCATTAGCCCTAGTCACTTTGTCGATCGGGCCTGATGAATGATCTTGTCCTTCCAGAATGCTTTGTCTAGCACCATCTTTATGATCTTTCCAGTACTAAGTGAAGATCATTTTAAATTACCCCATCTCTTAATCTGGGCTTCTCTGCATAAAATGTGTTTCAAATGTGCTTTAGTTTTAATCGTTTGTGTTAATTTATGTTGTGATTCAATTGTGTATTTGTTTTGTGACTTGCCCAGAAATTATGTATTATGAGCAAGCTATAGAAATATAACAAAAGCAAAACTTATGTCAGAAATAAACCTTTTTGAAAGTAAAGCTTCTGATTAATTTAAGAACATGGCATTCTTTCAACAAGAATGGAGTGTGAAGCATCATCCTATTCCAGTGTCCACACATTTTTTGTTTGCGGCTCTGCAGTGCTTTACCTCTTCTGTTAGCAGTCAGATGAACCAGAATGAAGATGTCAGTGATGCACCCTGGGTGCCAGTCTGTAGAATACGATGCTTCGTGGCCGGTGCCAGTGAATGCAGTCTTGCCAGCCAGGCATTTCAGCATGCTGGCTTCATGCTGTGATTTACTTGCCTTGAATGGCATGCAACCTACTCCGTTTCCTTCTAAGTGCCTTTACACTTGATATAGCACCATATATAGTACCAGGCAGGATGTATTGAGTACACATACCTCCACAGCTTAAGAAGATGCTTATTAAGGAAAATATAACAATCTGAGGCATTGCAGAAAGTATATAGTAGGCAATTTTAGCTTTATCCAAACAGCACATCGTTCCGAACCTATAGATAGGGAGGCTCCCTTCAATCAGAGTCTGCTAACTTGCCTTCTGCTCCCCAGGTCTTGCAGGTTGAAAGGTGCACCTCATGGGTTGTTGTACCATACTGGGCTGTAATTTGATTTGTTTGAGCCAGCTGGCCCCAAAGAGCAACGTGACTGCATTAAGGCGTATAAAGAAGCCGGGCTCAAAGTGTGAGCTTCTCATCTCACTGAAGAGGACCTCACATGTCTGAACGCCTGCTCCGTTTTGGATTTTGCCCTCCCAAATGCCTCCTGAGTTATTCTGTGAGCATGTGACACTTCCAAATATAGTCGCTGACTTTGGAAACCTTCCAGGGCTGGAGGTGTGCTCCATTACCTGATCTTTGCTGGCCACTTGTAGAACTCAAGCCATATCTGCCCTGAACTATGTTACTCATCTCTGGATTGATTGACCTGCCAGCTGGCTTTCCCTGGACTCCATATCCTGTTCACTTCAGGCCTGACCAGCCAACTGGACCCAAATGGGCAGAGTTATGAAAGAGGGCACCCAAATTCTTTCATCCCATAGGGAGAAAGACAGCTATACCCCCCAGAGAGCTTTGACTATGGGGCAAGATACAGATGATGATGGTGGTGGTCAAATTCAATTCTGGAGAAGTTCTTGGAGGCTGCATTCCAGAGCTGAGTAGGGGTTCTGGCAAATGGGGGTATGGCCAATGGCAACACCAATACTCAGAATTCCCATCATGCCAGCATGATTTAGCTGAAAGCTCTTACTGCCAGTAACTAGTGCCTTAAGAGGCCTGGGAGCAAGAAAGACAGTTGCTCTTGGTGGGCTTTCTCAAGGCCCGCTGACTGGGATTCAGAGAAGGAAGAGAAAGAGCTAGAGGGAGCCTTGGAATGTGGGCCGATTCCAGATGTTGAGATGAGAGAAGCAGAGAGGCGTATCTCAAGGCCAGACTCCCTGGGTGCACAGACAGCCTTTGAGATCGACCAAGAAGTACAATTAGCAGGAGGGGCTTGGAACAGAGGCGTTTCTCAGAGGCAGACATGGGTGTGGCCCTTGACCCCACGAAGCAAGGTTGGCAGAAAGCGGCGGCCCAGTTAGAAGATCCGCATGAAGAGTGAGGCAAGCTCATTTCCAGAAGGCCCCTCTCAAAGGGACGATGCCCAGACATACTCATAAGGAGAGCTCCTTGCAGTGCACGCTAATTAGGCTTCAACAAAAGCCACTGTGCATGCTCAGAGATCTCTTCTGGGCACTTGTGTCTCTCAAAAATGCTTTTGTCAATAAAGAACATTTTGCAAGAAAGGTCTATGGCTTTGATTGTGCAAAGGGAGGACACAGAGAGAGATTTCCATCTTTTAGGATGTTTGAAACATGCTGGGAAACCAGCAAATGCTTGATGGAAAGAGGGTATGCCCACTGTTGGACCGGGACTCAGGAGATCTGGGTTCTAGTCCCCATTCACTCACAAAGCTTGGTGACTTTGGGCTAGTCGCTGCCTCTCATCCTAGCCTGTCTCACAGGGCTTTGTGAAGACAAAATGGAGGGGAGTCCTGTGTACCTTGCCTTGCATTCCTCAAAAGAGGGGAAAAGACAGGCAATGAATGTAATAGAATTACAATAATACAAGGAACCCCAGGGGTGTCTAATGTGGCCCCAGATCTGAGGTTCAGCACCCCACAAGTAGAGAATACTGTTCCTGAGCTGGCCCCACTTTGCCGTTGGTAGCACAGGTGTCAGAACTATGGTGTGCAGGACTAAAATACAGCTACTGCTTCACCCTGCCCCTCATCCTGAATAGGCCCCTCATGACAGAGAGTTCCCTTGATCTGGTTAAAAATGCACCCAGTTCTCAAACAGCTGGGATTTGACAGACGAGGGATTTATCTGTCTGTTTATCTACCTCAGTATTATGGTCTACTGGTTTTAATTTCTGTGATATTTTATGGGATTCAGTTGTTCCATGCTGCCCTCATGGCTCTGGCATAAAGCTTACACAAATACATCTTTTAAAAATTATCATTAAAGCCATGAGAAGCAAAACTGTTTGGTGTCTGTTTCTATTCATACAGCATACTTCACATTTGATTTATATCACATCTCCTGGCTGCAGGAGTATAAACCTCCCAGGTAGCCAAAGGTGTATAAACCTCCAGGTAGTCTTTAAAAAATACAGTCAGGAAGCTTTGCCACCACTGGCGGTTATTAGTAACACAGCAATGCAATATGGGCAAGAATATCAATATAAGTGACCTGAAGGCATTAACTGACCACCTTTCTTCAAGGAGGGTGGATTTGTAGTACCACAGTCATTTAGATGCAGTGCGACTTCCTTCTGAAATCAATGTTGAAATTGAGACTGGTGGAGATCGGTAGAACCGACAGCGGTATTTGTTCTGTCACAGAGACATCCATTTGCTAACACATACTAACATGGCTACATTCTGGGGATTTGAGGAGAAGTTTCAAAGGCCGACTGGGCAACGCTGCTTGTTCTCACTTGAGACCAATAAAGCAGGAAGACCTGGGTATAAAAACAAAGGGTTTTGGGGCACCAGACTGGATGGAGATTCTGTGGATAAGGAAAGCTCCTGAACAGGATGTGTTGTACACCTGGGCAGGGTTGCATTCTCCCTAAAGAGCAGGTGCATAGCTTGGGATTTCTTTTCCTCCCAGTGTCACCCCTGAGGGCACAGGTGGCCAAGGAGGTCTGCGATCGACTTTGTCATCAGTTATGCCTCCACCTAGAAAGGGCAGACCTTGTCCCTTCCAGACTGGACTGCTGAAATGCACAGCCTCCAAGTGAGGCTGCCTTGGGAGGCACTTTGGAAGCATCGCCTGGGGCAGAGTTCAGTTGCCTTAGGCTGGCATGCAATCAGCACAGTTAACACTTTGTACTGACTGAACCGCTAAGCAGTGCATTTCAGGAATAATTTTGGGGTGCTAGTTGTTCTCTTTAAAACAGCTTGAAGCCAGGTAATCTGAAGATACCCCACACCTCTATGAGCCTACAATTCCTTCCAAACAAATTTATTGTTGTGAGCCGCCCCGAGGCTTCGGCGAATGGGGCGGCATAAAAATGTTTTAATAAATAAATAAATAAACAACCCTAGATTCTGTCAGCCTCGCAGACAAAAGAGACTGGACTTTTTAGTGGTGGCCTTCTCCTTGTCCAGGAATGCCTCTCTGGATGCTTGGCTTCCTTGTTGAATGCTCTTAGACAAGGCTCTATGGCTAAGTTAATTGAATTTGCTTATAACGATGATGGCTTGATTGGCTTAATTAACAGGATGATGACAGATTGTTTTAAAAATATTACTGGCATTTTATCTTTCTAATTATTTGTGCTTTCAATTTTGTAACTTGCTTTGGGGGAATTTTCTCCTGGCAAGGGACCATGTAAATACATAAATTGATCAACTTAGAGAGTAATAAAGTGCACAGTATTTGCAAGCATAGCATTAGAATTACATTTAAGAACCCTATGGTAACATGGCTGTAAACGTTTGTTTGCAACATTCCAAACTCATTCTGTTGCTAGAAATATTGTAATAATGCATAATTTAGTGTGCTACACCTCTTTCTTGAGCACATGTTGCTGGCCCAGCAAATCTTAGGCATGTCTTAAGGGATGACAGCCAAACCAAAGTGAGGCCAGTAGAAATATTTCCCGTTAATGATCTCATTAAGCTGCGCTTTGCTGTGTAAGGAGCCACTGCGCATTCTTTCAAACTACTTTATTGCTCAAAAAGCCACCCTGTTCACAGGATTCCACAGAGTTTTCAATAAGAAGGCTTTGTACTTGTGTCATTATAAAAGTGTGTTTCCATTTTTGCAGAATGTGAAGAACTATGTAAGGGTAGGGAAGCTAATTTTATAATTGATGTGCGGAGAGGAGACTGTGCGGGACGGGGGAAGCAATCTGTTGACTACAGCTACTGCACAACTTCCATTCCTGTTGATAATCCAGCCTGGGCCCTTGACCAACAAAATGAATGGAAGGTGTTCCCTAGAAGTGGAAGGGCCGCTGCTATGAGGCAGGGAAAATCAGATACCCCAGGAGAAAACCTATTTTGTTTGTTTGTTGGTTTAGTCATGAAATCGTGCCCGACCCATCACGACCTCATGGACAACATTCCTCCAGGCCTTCCTGTCCTCCACCATCCCCTGGAGTCCACTTAAGCTCACACCAACTGCTTCAGTGACTCCATCTCATCCAGCCACCTCATTCTCTGCCATCCCCTTCTTCTTTTGCCATGTATTGTTCCCAGCATTAGGATCTTCTCCAGTGAGTTGTTCCTTCTCATTAGGTGGCCTAAGTATTTGAGTTTCATCTTTAGTATCTGGCCTTCTAAAGAGCAGTCAGGGCTGATTTCTTTAAGACTGTCTGGCTTGATCTTTTTGCAGTCTAAGGGACTCTCAGGAGTCTGGTCCAGAACCACAATTCAAAGGCCTCCGTTCTTCACACTCGGCCTTCCTTATGGTCCAACCTATATTACAAAGGACTAAAGCAAGGGTGGGCAATGTTAGTGGGTCCAGGGGATCATTTTCCACCCCTGTCAATTCATCAGCAAAACTTTTGCTGCTAAATTTCAGCAGCCAGGGAGACAGAGGCTGAACACAAATTTTAAACACCCCTATTATAGCTCCCCTTATTTGACTCTTTTCTAAACTAAACAATTTTGGATATTGTACCCTTTTCTCATAGTGGGAGTTGCTCCAACCCCTTGATCATTTTGGTTGCCCTTCTCTGCACATTTTCCAACTCAATAATGTCCCTTTTAAGTGCAGTGACCAGAACTGCTCACAATGTTCTAAGTGCAGTCGCACCAAAGATTTGTGAAAGAGGAGTACAAGCTTGGCAGTTTTATTTTTAGTGCTTTTCCTAATTATGGCAACATGAAGACTGCCTTTTTCACAGTGGGTCAACATTTTGTTTTCATCAAACTGTCCACCCCCACCTCTTTCTTGCTCAAATCCCACACACCTATATTTAGATTTGGGATTTTTTGCTCCAACATGTATTACTTTATACTTATTTACATTGAACCGCATTTGCCATTTTGATGCCCATTCTCCCAGCTTGAACAGAATACTCGGGAACTCCTCACAATCCCTTTTAAGTATCCCAAATACTTTGGTTTCATCCACAGAATTGGCCTTTCCACTGCTTACTCCTAATTCCAGATCATTTATGTACAGATTGAAAAGCATCAGTCCTAATACAGAACCCTGTGGGACCTGACTGCTTATAATCCTCCATTGGGAAAATTACTATTTATTCAAGAACTTGAATACGTGAGGCAGGACTTAACTTTGCAGAAGCCATGTTGATTTTTTTTAGCAGGGCTTGTCTCTCTATGTGCTTGCTGATTCAATCTTTAATAACACTTTCAAACAATTTTCCCACAGCAAAAATTAAGCTAAGCAGCCTGTAATTCCACAGATACCACCGGATCTGTTTTTTAAAAGCTGGCATTATATCAACCATTCTCCAGTCCTCTGCTGTGGATGCTGATCTTAAGGACATATTACAGTAGTACCTCGGCTCACGAACGCCTTGGTTCATGACCAAATCAGGTCATGAGCAAAAATTTCATGAAAATTTTGACATGGGTCACGAACTCCACATTGGGTAGCAACCAAGATCACAGCCATCTCCCCACACACACACCCTGAGTGGGGAGATGGCTACGATCGCAGTTGCATTTGTGCAGGGAAGACATGCATGATCACGGGCGCACTCCTGCAGGAAAGACGGGTGCAATCTCGGCCATCTCCACCCTGCCAACCAGCACAATCGCGGCCATCTCCCCCCCCCAAAGTGGGGAGATGGGGAGATGGCCACGATCACGCTGGGGGGGGGGGAGATGGCCGAGATAACGCCCATCTCTCCCTCCCTCAGTGTGCCCACGATCGTGCCCATCCCTCCGTCCCCCAGCGTGCCCCATTCGCACCTGTCTCTCTCTTTCCCCCATTCGCCCGCAATCGCACCTGTCTCCCCCGTCCCTCATGCTGGGATGACAGGCGTGTGCAGGGATGATGGGAGCATGCAGGGATGACAGGTGTGATCTCAGTCGTGCTGCGGGGGGGTAGGGAGATTGCTGCGCTTGCGCTCTGGGTGCGGAGGGGGAGATGGCCGCAATTTTTGTTGTTCTGTCACTTTGCTTCACATTTTTCTGATTTAAAAAAAATGGTTACAGAACGGATTAACCTTATTTACATAGAACCTTATGGGGAAATTTATCTTGGCTCACGACCAATTTGGGTCACAACCAGAGTCCTGGAAAGGATTAAGTTCGTGAGCCAAGGTACCACTGTACTTATTTTTGCAAGAAGGTCAGCAATTTACTATCTGAACGCTTCAAAAATTCTAGAATGCAAACCATCTGGGCCTGGTTTTTTATTAACTTTCAGTTTGTCAATAAGGTTGAGGATTTCATCTTTTGTTACTATTACCTACATTAATTCTTCCTCAGACTCCTTTCCTGAATACCTAAGTTCAGGAACAGGTATCTGTTCTGTATCCGCAGCTGTGAGGACAGATGAAAAGGACTGATTCACCCTGACAACATCTGCATCTTGCTTTAGTGCTCCTTTCATTCCATTATCACCCAGTGGTCCAACTGCCTCTCTAGCTGGCTTCTTTCTTCTGATATATTTAAAGAATTATTTGTTGTTGTTCTCCATGCTGTTAACAATATGCTCCTCAAAATGTTCCTTTGGTTCTCTTATTGTCTGCCTGCACCTCCCTTATGCAAGTTTGTGTTAGCTTTTGTCTTCCTGATTTGGGATAATTTCAGTTCTATCTCCGTTCTTCTCTCTAATAGCTTCCTTGACTCTACTTATTAACCATGCAGGTGACCTCTTGGACTTTAAGCTAGCTTGTGGTATGAATACTATACTGCGGTTTTGAGTAATTGCTAGGAATTTTGAAAGGGTTTAACCCTCTTGACTCTCCTCTTCAATTTCTTTTTTTACCAGTTACTTTATTTTAGAGAAGTTTCATCTTTCTGAAGTCAAGTGCGGCTTTATTAGTCCTCTTTAGCAATCTTCCACAGTTTATTAAATCTGCTGTGGTCGCCCTTTCCAATTGGTTCAACAATATTTACATAGCATACTATGTCCTGGGCAAACTCATCTTAGGATTAAATCCAGGATGGCTCTGGAACATACATTCATCTAGTCAATGTGTGGATAGTTGAGGTCACCCATTATTACCGCACTGCCTTTGCTGGAGGCCTCCCGGGTTCCATTTTCCATCTAAAGATCAATCCGAGCATTCTGGTCTGGAGGAGGACAGCATGCCCCTAAGACTAAATTGGTTTTGAGCCAGGAATTGTCATCTACAGTGCTCGGGTTCAGGAGCCTGAGCATTTCAGATCATCATGCCTGCTATGCCCTCTTTGACGTACAGAGCAACGCCTCCTCCAGTACACCCTGCCCAGTCCTTCCTATACAGTTTGTATCCAGAGATGAACAGATCCCACTGGCTTTCTCCATTCCACCACCTTCCCATTGTGTTCACACTTCTAGCTTCTCCTTTAAAAGAAGGCACTCCAGTTCCCCTATTTCGGTTCTGAGGCTTCTAGTGTTCGCATAGGAACACGTTTTTTTCCAAGATGGCAACGGAGCAACAGCCTCTCCATGCAGCGCACTCTGATACCTTATCAGATTTATCAGTTTTAGTTTATTTTTTATTATCTGGTTTTAATTCTTACTAATTTTTATCTAGTAGTGTTTTAAAATAAAGCCTCCTACAAAACACACTGCATCTCGGATCTGCAAGTTCCTGGAAATATTATCCAAGCCTCTGTTGCAATGGCGAGGAACAAGAACAATAAATGCAGCAGGACCAGCCCTGGTTTATTTACTTTGCCCGAGCCAACTAAACAACTAAAAATTGAAGATTACGTGACGCATGGGAAGACCGTAAGTAATAAGGACAAGACAAATCTCCTTTATTCTATTTCTACTTCTAACGGTTACGGTTTACTAAACTGGGCCTTGGCTTCAGAAACAATTAAACAACAATTATTAGAGTTGTCCTCCACTCTGCATGAGGAGTCTATTTGCTTGAACAAGCCTTTGCCTACATTACCCTCTCCTGAGGTTTATATGTCTTTGGGGTGCGAAGAACAAAGCAATCAACCACCCAAGGAATTTACAGCAGGCATAGAAACACCTAAACACAGTGTCCCTCTCCAAATGCATGCAACTTAACTTCTGGCACTTAGGTGACCTGGCACTCACCCACCTAATTTCCTTCACGGATGGCTCCTGGAGAAGGGCCTCTGCCGCTGATCTTAGAGGGCGGGAGGGCAAGTATGGATGGAGGCGCTCCTTCAGGTACCCAGGTCCCAAGCCATTTAGGGCTTTATAGGTAATCATCAGCACCTTGAATTGGGCCCGGACTTCAATGGGGAGCCAGTGAAGCTGACGGAGGACTGGGGTTATATGAGAACAATGCCCAGTCCCTGTCAGCAGCCTGGCAGCTCTATTTTGAACCAATTGAAGTATCCGGACCGTCTTCAGGGGCAGCCCCACGTAGAGCATGTTGTAGAAGTCTAATAGGGAAGTGACCAATGCATGCATCACTGTCGCCAGGCAATCGTCCTCCAGGTAGGGACGCAGCTGATGGATCAGCCGAAGCTGAAGGTAAGCGCTCCTCGCCACGGTCGACACTTGAGCTTCCAAGGTCAGCTTTGGGTCGAGGAGCACCCCCAAGCTGCGGACCCTGTCCTTCAGAGGGAGTGCTACCCATTCAGGACAAGGTCCAGGTCCCCCACCCCAGAGTCCGAACCACCCACCAACAGGACCTCCGTCTTGTCTGGATTGAGCTTCAGTTTGTTGGCCCTCATCCAGCCCATTACCTCGGCCAGGCGGTTCAGTACAGCCACTGCCTCACCTGGATCGGTTGAGAAAGAGAGGTAATGCTGGGTATCATCAGCATACTGATGATTCCACAGCCCACACCTCCTGATGACCTCTCCCAGCGGTTTCATGTAGATGTTAAACAGCAAGGGGGACAAAATATTGCCCTGCGGAACGCCATGGCATAAATGCCATGGCGCAGAGCCATAGTCCCCCAGCATCACCTTCTGGAATCGGCCATTGAGATAGGAGCAGAACCACTGCCAAGCAGTGCCCCCAACCCCCAATCCCGCTAGCCTATCCAGAAGGATACCATGGTTGATGGTATCGAAAGCCGCTGAGAGGTCCAGGAGAACCAACAGGGACACACTCCCCCTGTCTCTCTCCCTGCACAGGTCATCATACAGGGCAACCAAGGCAGATTCAGTACCATAACCGGGTCTGAAGCTGGACTGAAATGGGTCCAGATAATCAGTTTCATCCAAGAGTGCTTGGAGTTGTCCCGCCACCACCCGCTCTAGCACCTTGCCCAAGAATGGGATGTTGGCCACCGGTCTATAATTGGTGGCCATCTCTGGATCCAGGGATGCCTATTTCAGGACTGGCCGGACTACTGCTTCCTTTAAAGGGACAGGTACCCGGCCATCCCTCAGAGAGGCGTTGACAACCTCCAGGATCCAGGTCCCTATCCTGTGCTTGGCTTTAAGTAACCAAGATGGGCAAGGGTCCAATATGTCTCACAATTATGATGTCTCACCATAAGCTTGTGGCTTACTTCCTTCCTCCTACATTTGGGCAATCAGTCACTTCTTCACCCCCAAGGAATGACTTAACCAAAACCAGATGTTTCTCAGGTCTAGTTGGCTTTCCCCCAGGATTCAGTTTAAAAGCTACCTTTTTTATGTGCACCATTAGTTTGGTTCCTTTGGATTTGAATGGAACCCATCCCTCCTGTACCAGCCTGGAATGTCCCAAAATATTCCCCCGTGCCTGAAATCTGAACCTCTCCTGAACCTCTGAAATCTGAACCTCTCCTCCCCCACCATCCTCCCATCCATGCATTGTGACTCTTCAGGTGTGCTTGCCTAGCAGGCCTTGTACATGGAACAGGTAGCATTTTGGAGAGAGCCGCTGTGGCAGTCCTGGATTTCAATCTTCTACATAGCAACCTTCTACTTACATGTGGCTTTCAGGACCTCCTGTCTACATTTCCCCACATCATTGATACCAACATGGAGCACAACCACTGACTCCCACATGTGATATCCGCAAGCTTTGCACCAGGCATGCAACCTTTGCTGCCATCATAAACCCAGCTACGTTTAATGATAAAATCTCCCACTAGCAGACCCCGCCGCCTCCCGGCCACTAGCGGTATCTCCACAGTGCAAGCAGGTAAATGCTCACTTTCCAAGGAATGGGCTCCTTCCAAGGGATTGTTTTCCTCTTCCTCAGAATGCCTCCCTCCCTCCCTGAGACCCCCATTTTCCTTGACAGCAGAGGAGCTGCACACAGGAGTTGCTGGCCTGCTATTTGGTCCCTGGAGGCCTCCGCATCCTCAGCTATTCGCTCCTCAGTATCCAAACTTTCTCTCCCTCAGTGCTGCTTCAGGTGAGCAACTTGGCTTCAAAGGAATGAATTACAGATAGCAACATCCTAACCTTCTGCTCACTTGACAGATAGTCATACACGTGGGACTCTGAGCAATACATGGGATAGCGCCCACAGCCCTGCCCGCATAACAGTGTTTAATTGGCATTGGGAAACCTAGGTTTGTTTGACCATTTTACCGGGAGAAGGCAGGGTGGATTTGCTCTCAGGTGTTAGGTTACTGCCTACACCTCCTGGCCAGGAGAAGGGAAGACTGAGTTCCCTTGCCCTGTTGCTGGACTTACCCAATTGCTTAACTTGCCTGAGGGCTGACCCTTTCCACTGGAGCTCCTGGCATGCAGGTAGCTGGCTTCCTTGCAAGCCCACCTTCTTATGTAGCTCTAAGAAGTTTAGCCCAACTGCTACTGCAGCCAATCAGATTCGAGGGCCTCCTTTCCAAATGTATACAAACAGGGTATGTATGCTAATTGTCAACTGTCCCACCTAAGAATGGAGATGTTCTGTTCATGGAGGGCACAATACTCAATGGGTCCAAATGGGTCCTTGGAGGGAACAACAGACAAAACATAGAGGATTTTTAAAGGGAGGTGGATTGGAGGACTGAGCTTCCTTGTGTGCAATTGAAATCTCTGTCATACCCTGGAGTCACACATTTGGGGTTACTTTATTTCTGAGCTTCAGTTGGTGAGCTTTTCTACAGCCCTAGAAGCTTGCTTGCTTACTTACTTATTTAAGGTATTTCTATACTATTCAGTTAGACGAGCTCTCAGAATGGTTTACAGAATACTTGAGGCTACAATGGGTCCAAACTAAAACTGGACTTCATTTAGCTAGAGACTGTGTATAAACAGGGGCTCTTCCCAGTATAGAGCAAGATGGCATCTGAAGACCCAAGGGATTGAGCAGATTTCTAGCTCTGAGCTTATTTATTTATTTAAAACATTTTTATGCCGCCCCCATCGCAACAAAACCTCGGGGCGGTTCACAACAAAAACGTGTGGAAAAATGCTCTGACCACAGAACTGAGGACCCACATTCAGATACCCCTCCTTGCCATCTTCTCTTAGAGAGTTAGGACACACTCCTAGAATTGCATTCTAAGGCATAAATTGCTTTCAACCCATGAGCAGCCTTGAAGAAACACATCCTGATGTCTTCACATAATGTGAAAATGATTACACAGCATATGACCATCTGATAAGAATTGTCTAATCTAATCAAGTCAAAGAAGAGCTGGGAAATTTGAAGGCCAACAGAGAAAGTCCATATGAGTTTTTGTTACTGATGCAGCGATGGAGGTCAAACAGCAAGGACATTTTGCCCTGTTCCAAGACCCTGAATGACTACTTGGTGTTTCATGTAGAGGTTGAAAAGCATGGGAAACAAGGAAGAAACCTGCGGAACATGACGGTACAAATGGCACAAAAGTCAAGTGTTAGTCTACATCACCTTTTTTTGGAATTGGCCATTCAACTAATACCACACCAGAACAATGTTTGGCAACCCTGACAACCTACCCAGGTAACAATGATCAAAGGTATCAAACATGGCCAAGAAATCCAGCAAAATGAATAAGGTTGCACACTCTTTGTCCTACTCCCCCAAAGAGTCATTCATCAGGGCTACCCAGGCAATTTCAGTGCCAAAACTAGGTCTGAATGGTGACAAAAATGCCTCCAGAGAATCAGCTTTATCCAAAACTGCATGGAAACTCTTTCAAGCCCAGGGGCCAGGCTCAGCCAAGGCTCTTCGCCTTACTTAGGAAGAAACAAAACCACTTGTGTCAAAGATGTTTTACAGTGTTTTGAATATAATGATGAAATATAGATGAAGAATGTAAAAAAGTGAAAGAAAGCTTATACTTCCCTTGTATGTGGCTGTACTGATTTCCTGAATAGGCCAGAGGATGCTCTGTGGGCTTTTAAAGTTACCTGAGAGAATGTGTCCTAGGCTAAAAAACAAAAGACAAGGCTTCTTGCCATGCATTTTATGAAGATTCGTTCTTCCGCTATTGCAGAGTCTGTCAATTTGCACATAGACTAACTTCCCACTCCTGGAAGACCAGATGAAGTGAAAAACTGCTTCAGTAAGGCAAACAGTTTTGTTCTCACAGCAATATCAGCTCTTATCTACAGAATGACAGCAGAAGGAACTTCCAGGGAATTATCTCTGGTGCCCTTCTTAATAAGCTGGAGGCCTAAGGCTTTGGTAGGACTTCAAGAAACTATACTGGCTTTTTTGGACACTAGGAAAGTTTATTATACCACCTGCTGAACCTTAGTAAGCTCTTCACCATTCTTCTGGTCATACTACAATGATCACTGACTTAAGCATCTTGCCCAGGAGGGGCATAAATGAAACTGGCAGACCCTTGTTGCAATCCCAGGAAAACCTTTTTCAGGAGTGGTGTCAAACCTACCTCTTTCAAGGCTGTCAGGGTTGCACCATCCTGCAGTGAAGCATTTATCATGTCCTGGAACTAAATTATCAAACCTTTTCTGTTAATGTTATAAACTGGGCTTAGGGAAAATGCAGCCTCAGGCCACAATCAGTGCTGGCCGCATCCCAACATGCACCCTCTGCTGCTGCCTGACACACACAGCACCAGAATTTCCATATTTAGTTTGTGTGCCAGCTAAATTTGGCCTCTGTGTTGTACTGTTGCCACTGTGGAGCACCAAAGGTGTTAAACTTAGCATTTGAACTAGACAGAGGGAACCACAGTAGCACCCTGTACTGCTTCAGAGCAATTTTGGCAGCAAACCAAAGATTCACTCTCTCTTTTTCGGAGGGGTACCATGGCCTGTAGCAAAAAGGGGCCCACAGACTACCCATCACTGTTATAAGACAAGAAGAGCAAAAGTGAAAAAGGCAGGTGTTAGTTCACACACTCCTCTGAGCATTTTGACCTCATCCTCAGGCTGCAGCAACTCAAATTATTTATTATTTATTTAAATTTTTATGCCGCCCTCATCGCAACAAAGCCTCGGGGCGGCTCACAACAAGAACAAAATATACAAATATAACAAATTATACAATAAAAATATTAAAATCCAGTGCATCTCGGCTTAAAAGATTTAAAATCCTATAAATAACCAATAAATTAACAATTAAAATAAGTTTTAAATAAAAAGGTCTTAGCCTGGCGCCGAAAAACAAATAACGACGGCACCAGGCGGGCCTCTCTGGGGAGCGCATTTCCATAAAAATTACTCATATAAAACATGACTGGTTGGAGGCAAATACATTGCCTCCAGGGAACTCACTGCAGGCTTGATCCTTCCTCTGCCACTGTCAGGTTGGACGTGACTCTGCAAGCGGAGTCTCACTGCTTTTGCAGAGAAACAAGGGACCAGGGAATTCCAAGCCTCCTTTCCCAGCAGAATTGCCACTTCTGCAGAGAAACAGGGTGTGTAAAGACTGCATTCCACGTTTCTGCAAGAAAGCAGGAGACCTAAGTCTGCCAACAGTTCTGGGGGAACGCAACGTTCCCCAGCAGAATTGCTGGAAATTTGGCAGGGTGGCGGTGGCAAAAACGGAAGGAGACCCAGTGAAGGCTGTGAAAAACCCATGGAGGGGCCTCAAATTACCTCCCCATATTGTATAACATGACTAGACCATGAACTCCTCTTACCTCCCCTGAATGCTCAGCAAAGAACTAGGTATTAAGAGAGATACAAACAATTTTATACTTGAAGTGCTTAGGAAACACAGCAGAAAAGGCTTTCAAGAGCTCCTTCATATACTGTTGAAGATCAAGCCAGGCCACAAACCATTTGAAAAAAGCTCCGATAAACAGAGCTCTGAAAGTGCAAGGTTTGCAGAAAAGAATTCTTCCTTGTTTACCATCATCACCGTGTTGTAGACTTGATAACAAGCTGATGTCCACATTTGATGCATGTTGTCTGTTCTGCCAGCTGCATCCTTGCTGTCTCCCTACCTGCTTCTTTGATAGCTCCCAGGAAAATCATGGTACCAAATGAGAACCTTCATTACAGGAGAGGAATTCTAGGCACAAAATCAGGACCATGCAAACCCTCTCAGCACTCAGAGTGTCAAGTGTGAACTCTCAGAAGATACTCAGGAAGCTTTCAGGCTCCGTTGCGTTTTTATTTTCTGCCTTTCTGAGCAAAACACATTTCACCAAAAGTAAAAATGAAATGAAATAAAAGAAAAGCCTCTCCTTGCTGTGGTATTCCCTGGCTGTATCAGACAACCTTAGAAGGCTGCCAGGCACAATCTGAGCATTTTGTAGCCACATAACAAGGCACAGAAGAAGGATCCAATTCTGGAGAATGGGAAATGGAAAAGGCATTCCTGGTCCCTTCCAACTCTCCCATTCTATGATTCTATGATGCATTTCACTTTCTTCTCCTATTGAAATGGTGCAAAATGTGTACCCTGTTTGTGACAGGCAGCCTATTAGGCTGGTTTTGGTTAGGTCCCTCTACATCTGCTATCACCCACAAATACAGAAGGGTTTCCTACCGCTAGCCAATGTGGTACAGTGGTTAAGAGTGCTGGATTGGGACTCAGAAGATCTGGGTTCTCTTTGGTCCAGTCACTCGTTCTCAGTCTAACCTACCCCACAAGGTTGTTGTTGTGAGGACAGAATGGAGATGAGGACCTTGGAAGCTGCCTTGGTTCCCTTGCTAGAGGAAGAAAGAAGCATATCTGTGTAATATAATAAAAATACCAATTCCATTAGCAGGGGACTCCTTTCCTTATCTATAAAAAGCCTGGGGCTTCTCCTACTAACACTAGCAAGTAAATTCCTTCCCTTATCTCTGTTATCTGTAACCAGAGATAAGGAAAGTAATTTGCATACTAGTGTTTGCTGTGCAAAGCTTGGGGTTTCCTTGCTGGCACTAGCAAAGGAATCCTGACCTTTACATCTGGTCTCTCATGAGATCAGAGGAAAGGAAGGGATTATCTTTTAAATTATAGCACTCGTGTGGGAAGCCTTCACAGTGCTGCCAGTTTTTCAGCATATTAAGATGTGTAAGATATTCCTGTGCGGATTTTCCTAATCTCATTTCCATGCTCCAACCTTAACCCATCCGAGATACTAGGAACATAGAAAAAGAGCGAATCCGAAGGGGCCTTCTGGGCCGTCTAGTCTGATCCCCAGCTACAGCCAGCTCCACACATGACATGCTTACCATACTGACTGGGTACATATGGCATAAGAACTCACTGTGGCTTATAAACCATAGTTTGGGCTGTAGCCACCTAACAAGCCACAGATCTAAATCTGGATGACACAGCCCTTTATGGATCAAGAGGCAAAGCAGTGGGCAAAGGTGGCCAAAACCCCTTGCTGATCATGCTAAGCAGCTCCCCGGCAAGCACCAGTGTAACTGCAGGCAGAGAACGTGGGCTTCCCCAGTTCCTTGCCAGAAGCCCCACTGGGCCCACCAGGGTTTCCCCCCAATTTTTTCCAAAGCAAAATCCCCCATGAAAACGGTCCTAAGCACCCCCCCACCCAAAGTGTCCCAGCAGAAAACTGGAGAGGCTGCCTATCCAGCTTTTTAAAAGATGTTAATCAAAGCTGTGCAAATATGCTTTTCTACTTAAGTGAGTGGATTTCAGGGTTCCACTGGGGCAAGGAGCAGAAGGTGAGCTGTCTTTATCTGAGCAGGGACCGAAATCTCCCCAAGCCCCAGTTTTATACCAAAAGTGATCTTTTGGCACAAAAATAGGGTTGGATATACACCCTGTTCTCAGCAAGATGCTTCTTGGTCTTGGTTGTCCCCTTTGAAACGCTGAGGAGCACAGGTTAGACTTTGTGGAAAGCCTCCACAGGCTTCTGTAAGGCTCAGAGGCATGTCCCAGTCAAACAGCATCCAATTTGGGGTGTAAATCCCTTTCTCAGATAATGATTCCTTGTGGCTTGTGTTTTTTGAACTATCAGGAGCAACCAAGCAGTGGGAGGAGGAATGGATTTTGAGGCTCCTCTGGACAATGCCCAAAGCAGGCCCTCCTATCTCCCTGGATACTGCACAATGTGCTTAAGCAAACATGCACATCTGCACAGCTGTGATGAAAATGTAAAAATGTACGTATTTCAGGTGAGCAATAAAAAAGTGCTGAGCTGTCATGAGCAGCCCTGCAAGGTGCCTCCAGAGCACTTGGAAGAGACTGTCTGTGGCTGTTCCCACAGGGGATCACATTAGTTGGCTTAGAAGCTTTTGTGGTCTCCAAAAAACAAAAGGGACAAAGGCTGTGGCAAGCTGAAAAGAGCTTGTAGGGACAGCTGGGAGCCAGGGAATGTCTCTTTCCACCACTGGTGGTCCTTGGGGATACCTGCAAGAGGACCGAGAGGCAGGAGGAAAGGTACTGGCTATCAACAATGTGCCCAATCATCTTTTGGGCATGCTGGGGGTAAGATGTCATGCAAACCTTCCCAGTTATGGTGAGTTATCAGGAATGTGAGCTGGCCATTTTCCAAAATCCCCCTTATTCTGCACTCTCCTTTCCTTGTCAACTACAGGTAGCCTCTGGGTTACAAACATCTGGGTTATGAACAACCCACATGCAGACTGCCATAAAGCACGAGTGACTGCCACAAATATCTCTAGAGAAAAGAAGATTTCTAGAAAAAGCTATTAATATCTCCAGGGAACTACCTGACACATTTGGTGACACATCTTCAGTGGCCATGTAGTTCCCTGGAGATATTCACAGCTTTTTCGGTAGAGCTAGAGATTCATTAGAGATAGTCACAGCTAACACTTGTGAACTAGGGAATTACACAACGTATTTGGTAACACATCTGTCAGTGGCCACATAGTTCCCTAGAGATACAGTATTCATGGCTTTTCATTTTGCAGCATCGGCTTGAACGTACCCAAGCCAATGTGTTTCAGGACGCTTGTAGGGCACATAGTTCTCCTGTTTTTTCTGTAGCATTTGCCCTTGCGACCAGGTCCACAGCTGCTACAAGGCCATTTATGGTGAGAAGGTGGCTGTACAAACAACCCTGGAGGCCTACCTCAAAAAAGTGATTCCAGTGGTAACCCCTGCCCCTCTACAGCAGCACAATCAAACCCCGACTTTTCAGTACCAGGGCCATCTCCATCATCCTGAGTTAATATTAGGCTCAAAGTTAGCTCAAGAATGTTCTAAACTGTTTTAAGAACTATTTCTTTTATTTGTTTTTGCACTGCTGTATACCTGTACAAATACACACATACATTCAAATTCTCTCTTCAGTAGTTACTTTATTATTACTGTATTATCATCATTATTACTATGCTGTATTGTGTTTTAAGATGTTTCAGTGACTATGGAAGTGTTTATTAAGTGTTTTATATGCATAGAAAATATATACATATACTAAGACAAATATCTGGCTTACTCATGCGATCTGTCTTACATACAAATTTGACTTAAGGATGTTCTCAAGAATGGAACTCGTCCATAAGCTGGGGACTACCCACATCACCAGGTCAATCCATGTCTCAACTGTTCTCATCATAGACTAAACCAACAGACTCACACAGATGTCTAGCTCCAGCCTTTCCTAACCTTGCATAGCAGAAGCCATTGCATTACAATTCCCATCACCCCAATCCAGTAGCGTGAGGATGATGGGAGCTGCAAACTGGTGCTGCTGGTGGGATTGAGAGGGGCAGTTGCTCTTGGTGTGCGTTCCCAGGGCATGCTGCTTGGGACTCGGAGGAGGAGGAGCAGGGTGGGGGCTTGGAATGTGGGCCAATTTCTGACCTGCAGATGAGAGAAGCAGAGGTGCTTCTCTCAAGACAAGATTCCTCAGGGGCTCAGGCAGCTTCTGAGAATAACCAAGAGGCATCAGGAGGGGCCTCACAACTGGGGAGTTTCTCAAAGACAGATGAAGTGGGTACAGCTCTTGACCCCATGATGCACCATCAGCAGAAGAGGGCTACCCAATTATAGGATCAGCATGCAGAGAGATGTGCTCATTTCCAAAAGGCCCCTCCCTCCTGAAACGATGGGGTCCAAACATACTCATAAGGAGAATACCTCGAAGTAAATACTAGAGGTTCAACAAACTGCTCTGTGCATGCTCAGAGCTTCATTCTAGGTGAAAGTGCTTCCCAAAAATGCTTTGGTGAATAAAGACATTTTTGCAGAGAAAGGTCTGTGGCTTTACATGTGCAAAGGGAAGAAACCTAGCTCACGACACCCGCTTTGCAGTTGCAGATTCCTTTCTGTCTGTATCCCTTTCCCCCCTCTGAAGTCCAGTCACAACCTCAGGGGAGTGGAGCCAGCTTGCCTCTTTCCATACTGGCTGCAGTGGGGTGGGGGCTCAGCCTTCAAGGCCCAGCTCTGTGATCCAAAGACCCCCATGCCCCTCAAAACTGTTGGGATGCCACATAAAGGTGTGCTGTGTCTCAGAGATCACAGGTTCCTGGAAGGCTCTTCTGAGACAGTTTTTAATGCCCTTGTCTTTTTGTTTCCAAATGTACATACAGCAATGCACTGTATGTGGGGCTGCCTTTGAAAACAATTTGCAAATTTCAACTGATCCAAAACAGGGCAGCAAGATTAGGGGCTGGCTCACAAGAACACATTACATGCCAGTCCTGTTCCAGCTAACTGGTTGCCAGGTGAAGTCCGGGCCCAATTCAAAGTGCTAATACTAACATTCAAATCTGTAAATGGCTTGGGGCCAGCTTAGCTGAAGGATTGCCTCCTCCTGTATGTAGCTACCTGAACTCTGAGGTCATCTCCAGAGGTCCTTCTCTGGGAGCCCCTTCCAAAGGAAGTGAGGCAGGTGGCTACCAGAAGGGCCTTTTCAATTGTGGCACCCTGGTTTTGGAATGACCTCTGCAGAACTGCACCTGGCATCTGCTCTGTATTCCCTTTGATGCCTTGTGAAGAACTTTTTATTTTCCCTGTATGTAATAGTTTAACTTTGCTTTTATACATTCCATTTTATTCCATATTGCTGCTAGGCTTCTATACTGAATAGAATTGTGTTTTTTTAAAAACTTTTAATTTTAACTTTTGTTAGCCCAGAGCGCCTCAACTATGTATTTAAATAAATAAATAAATAAACACACTTTTGAAAACCTAGGCAGTCCCTTAGGACTACCTTGTTCCTTTTAGTGACCCTGTTTTGCTTCCAAGCTGATAGGTGCTCCTGAGTTGGCTATTAGAGGAAATGTTTGGACACTGTAATTAACCACACTAGCAATTGCTTATCACATAACACAAAGAAACCCAAATCATGCTAAGAATCTGCTTTTGCAACCACTCCTCTGCAGAACCTGGCAGGAAAATAAATGGGTGTGATAAAGCTGCCATGAAATGGAAGGAAGAAAATATATTATTTTGCTGCTCAACAGAAGAGGGGCATGGTGCCTCATTGTAAATCGTATTTTCTATTTCATTGAATCTGCAATGCTTTAAGGTTACAGTTCACAAAGGCTTCTGTGAACCAAGACTCATTACTTCAAGGGGTTTTTCAAGGGTAGGATACGTGAGCAATTTTAAGACAGACTGCTGTTATATTGTTGCTGTACAGTTTTGCAGAGTTTCTTACAGAGTAAGAAAGATGGGCTTCTGCCCCAAGGAGTTTACAATCTACATGCTGAGAAAAAGGAAGGAAAAGAATGAAAGATAAAGAAATGGGTATCAAAGGACGAGTAAGTGAATGAAATGATATATGAAGTGCAACTGTATACAGTTACAACTGTTTGGAAGTAACATTCAGTTCAATAGGATTTACTCCCTGATGTGTTGTATAGCAGAGTTAGGCACTCCAGAAGTTTTCTGCCCTGCTTATGTTGACTTGCGTTGAAGACAGCTGCAGACCAAAACATCTGGAAGGATACATAAGTCCAACCCTGGTGTAAAGGATTGCAAACTTAAGAGTAGGTTTCAAATGGGTTTTAAAGGGGGTGGGGGGAGACACTTGAACACAGGTTGTGGTGAAGGATTTTCCAAGCATTAAGAGCCAAAGCAGCAGTGTTTAAACTGGGATTTGTGAGACCCGGGTTCTAGTCTCCACTTTGCATGAAGCTTACTAGGTGACTTTAGGTCAGTCACAAACTCCCAGCCTAACCTATCTCACAGAGCTGTTGTGAGGACACTGTGAAGAGGTTATTACCTATAAAGCCCTAAACGGCTTGGGACCAGGATACCTAAAGGAACGCCTTCTTCCCTATTTGCCCTCCCGCCCCCCGAGATCGGCAGCAGAAGCCCTCCTCCGGGAACCCTCTGTGAAAGACATTAGGAGACAGAGTACCCGGAGGAGGGCCTTCTCTGCGGTGGCACCCCATCTATGGAATGTGTTCCCCAGAGAGGTCCACCTGGCGCCGTCATTATATGTTTTTTCGGTGCCAGGTTAAGACCTTTTTATTTAATCAATATCTTAATAAGTGTTAATATTGAATTCTTATTACTGCATTTTAATTTGCAGCCAGAGTGGGCTGTCAATTTATTTGTATTATATTATGTACTTTGGAATTTTATTTGTGTAAGCTGTCCTGAGGCTCTTGCAAAGGACAGCATACAAATACCTTAAATAAATAAATAAAATAAAATAAAATAAAATAAAATGAGGAGTCTCAGATAAGCTGTCCTGGGTTCCATGCAGGTAAAAGGTGAGGTATAAATATAAGAAGTAAAAGAAATCAAAGAAGGGTAGGATGCTGTTAGGTGCCAGAAATACTTTTATGAAGCCCAGTATGTTTCAAAAATCTTCATCAGGGGTTTTGCAATGGAACTAGAAGCAAAAGATTCAAGTTGGTGAGTATCACTTAGAAAGGTATTTCAAACATACCAGGCGAAAGAAATGTGTTTCTGTGCATCCTGCTGGCTTCTCCCCACTTCCCACCGTGTAACTGGTGCTTTTCCGTTTTCTTCTTTTGCAGGAGGGGACAAGGTCACAATGCAAGATTTTGTGACTACACAATGATTTTACTGTGTAGTGAATGCTTTGCTTTTTACATTACTTGGTAATCACTTGCATTTGTAATTTTCTAAACTGCCTTGAGGGGGCCTTCAATCCACAACAGCAATTAGATGCATAAAATACATTTTGGGAGGTATTGTTGGAGGCAGGTATACAATGGGAAACATCCTTGGGAAACATGGTGTCTTTACACTTGTGTGTTTTGAAAAATTTAGTCAAATGGTTTGTGTGGCTTGGTCTCGTTACAGCTGGGCAAGAAACACAATCCAAGCAATTGCTGCTCCCCCAAGAAGAACTCTTCCATGCCATCCAAGCTGGCCCTGGATGGATATGTTTTCTGCTTTCTTTAGGGTATCTCTTCTAGGGGCTATGGAGCATCTTAAAGGTCATCAGCACTAAGTAGCCAATGCAACTCAGCACATGGGAGGAGGATGGGACTAAAGGTCAGGCCCTACTGCTTCTGGCACAGGGACAAGGGAATCCTTTCCAAAGCTGTGGGGGACACCTGTCATAGACAGCCACACAGTATGACAACATAGGAACCAACCACCTGTTCTGGATTGCTGACCTAGATAGCTGCTAGGGAAGAGACCTGCTCTTAGCTCAAATTTTGAAGGCACACACAGGACTTCATCATACTGCAGGGATGGGCATCTTGGGCCCTTCCCAGTTAAACTGCAAATTCCCTCAGCACTGGCTATGCTGAACAGAGCCCGCAAGGGTAGCACTTCAAGAGCATTTGGAAGGCTACATGTCACCCACCCCTACAGTCACATAGGTTTGCATGCAAATCCCCATTAAGTACCCAATCTATGCTCAGTCTTCAGAATGTATTCCTTTGCTTGGGCAGCCTCAGAAAAAGCTTACAGGCCCAATCCTGTGGACATTTAGGCAGAAAACCTACAATTCCCAGCATGCACTTTAGGGAGTTTGTGACCTAAAGTCACCTTTTGCTGGCTTTCCTCTCATCTAAATGTGCATAGGATTGCAATCTAAAAAGCCTTAGAATCGAGGATCTTACACCCAGGACCTGCCAATTTCCAGTTGTAGTGTCACCAAGGCTTGCAGCACTAAAGAGGTTAGATTTTGTTATTCCTGGTCTCTCTGAGCTTACTTGCAATCCCCACTACAGCTGGTTGGTAGGAAAATAGATTTCCCCAGCCACCATATTTCCTTGTAGGGCATCCCCCGCTGCAGTGCCAAGCATTTGGAGGTGCCTGATTTTGCAGTTAAGGCTCGCTGGCTTTACAAAGGCTCCGTGGACCATTCTCCTATGTACTGCCATGCAAAGTCAAGCCCCAAAGAAAGAGGCTGGGTCAGGTGTGCCTGCCTGCATGTGAACATTTTACCACTCCACCGTGGCTTGTAGTAAATTCCATTCCAGAAACCAAAGGCTGACCCCTCGGGTAGGCTTCCTCGAACTCCCAGCGAGCGCACTGCCTTTTCATGTTGCAGTCACCCCCACCTTACAGCGGTCCCATGAATGCAAGCCCTCCAAATTGTCCTATTTACAAGAGTCCTACTCAGCTCTTCTAAGTTCCTTTCTGGCTTCCTTTATGGATTCAATCCACCTCTCAGGCTGGTCTTCCTCCTCTTCTGCTGCCTTCGACCCTCCCTAGCCTACCGCAGGGAGCCTCGCCATCTCAGGACGTAGGACAGCCTCAGTCTCCCGGAGCACCGAGCAAAATTCACTGGAGCCGACGGGGCTCTAATGCTGCAGCAACCCTTTGCAGGAGCCTTCCCTGTTCGGTCTCCTCCTGCTGCCTCTCTCTCCGCGACTCCTGCGTTCCTTTTGCACGCGCGCCTTCCTGCGCGCGCCGACTTCGCTCCACGCGGCGCGTGCGCCCTCGAGGAGCTCCCTTTCCCCGGGCACCGCGCGCGCACTTCCTTTCACCTTACGAGCGGCGGAGGCGGGTTTCGCTGCTCCTCCCGTGCCGGCTGCAGACGTCAGCTTGCAGCTTCACTCTCGCCCGCCCGCCCGCCCGGCCTCCTCCTCCTCTCCCCTCCCCCCGTTGCTGCATCGTCCTCCCCACCTCCTTGCGAGGGTTGAAGCGTATGCGAGCGAGCGAGCGAGCGTGCTGACTGCGCGCCGGCTTATTCCCCGGCCGTGCTACAGCCTCCGGAGGGTGCCGCCGCCGCCGCCCCGCACCTCCTTTCGCCCTAGTGCCCGCCGCCGCCTTCTCCCTCCCGTCTCCACCCTCCGCGTTTATTTCATGAGGCTCTTCTGAAGAAAGAGACGGACCAAACCAGCTGCGGGGCACGTCCACGGTTTTTCTGTCCGCGTGTGTGTGTGTGTGTGTGTGTGTGGATAACACCTATACACACACACATTTCCACATATAACACACGTTTTTACCATCCCCGGGTTTTGGCTCTCTCTCCAACCCTGCCTGGTACCTCAGCCGCCGCCGAGGAGGAGGAGCAGTAGCAGGAGAGAAACATGGCGAAAACAGAGCAGGTCCTGAATCTGGAACCGCAGCACGAGCTCAAATTCAAAGGTAAGGAAGAAGCGGAGGGGGCCACCCTCTCGCCGCTTTCTTGCAGCCGCTTTCAAAGGGAACGGCCGGTGGGTCGGGCGAGCGGCACGCTCTGCTGCAGCCGCCTTGCCAAAAAGGGCTCGGCTCCAGCGGCAGCCATTTTCCGGGGGCCGCCGGGGCTGGGCAGCAGGCGTCGATGCCGCGGTTAGCTCGCGGCGGACGGGCGGGCTGGCTAAGATGTCCTTCGTGGCCGGGGCAGCGGCAGCAGCCGCGCTCCTTCGCCCCTTGTGCTCGCTCCGCGCTGCTGCGCAATCGGCTCTTGCTCGGGGGGATGGTGCCGAGAAAGGATCCCGACCCGCACCCTTTCCACTGACTAAAGGAAGCGAAGGGTGTTTTCCTGGCTGTCTTTCCATTCGTGCCGTCTGCTTGCTCGGGCCTTTTCGGCCTTGGCGGTGCTCTTCCGTTTGGATCCGGCGGGAAGGGCGTTGGGGAGTGGGAGAAGAAACCCTGCTCGGCCGGCCCTCTCGGAGGCAGGGCGAGCTGACGGCTCCTTGCTTCGATTCCACCCGGGTGGGTCCGGCGGGCGGCCTTCGTTTAGCTAGTCCGAGCTCCGCGTAGTTTGCGGCCGTCTCTGATTCTTAACCTGGGATGGGGGGTTTGCTTCGAAGACCCCGCTTAGGGTGGCTTGAGGGGCTGGTCTGTGTTTGCAGCATGGTGTAATTACCTGTAAGGTTGACGAGGTCGCTGCTTTAAGGAGGAAAAACCAACTCGCAAACGTGATTACGCTGTTGCACAATCATGTAGCTGGAGCAAGCCCATGAGGGTTGCTCCGGGGTTAGTATTCAGTTTCCACGTCGCTGTGGATATTAAAGCTTTAAAAAGGCACCGCCAACCCGGCAGCATTAAATGAGAGTTAACCTTGTCACATATCAGCTCGATCCCATTTTCGTTTACTTAGAAGTAAGTCTTACTGACTTCGTTAAGAGTTCTTTCCAAGAAAATGTGCTCAGGATTGCGGCATTTTGAATGTTTGTCAAACAGAAGATACAAATTGATAAGGTGACCTTTTGCTGGATTTTATATGTTGGCATACTGTCTCTTGCATCAGTAATTAATTCGATACAAATTGCAAGCTTGCAGAGTAATCCTGAGCCCATGTACTTAGAAGTAGACCCATTCAAATGAGTGCTGATTAAGTTAGATTGACCATGGATGCAACTCACAGTATTAAATGAAGAGTACTGCCAGCTACCAGAGAGAGGAACAACAACAATTGCTTTATATATTTCTATTTAATATAAAATGAAAGTCAGTCTATCTGCATTTTTCTCATGTTAGATTGAAGTCATATTTGGCTTAGTCCCTGCAGGGGCACAATCTCATACCAATCAGGATTTACATGGGTATATTGAATGTTGGTTAAAACCATAGAACAAGTCAAGTCAATCTTTATTTGCATTAGCCTTAGCATATAAAATGTTAAAAAACCCCTAGAACATGTGGAATGGCATTTCAGAGTGTGTTGCAATAAATTCTGGGCCCTTTGACCTAGTGTGCTATACCATATTACCAACTCCCAAAAGAAGAAGAACATAAGAGAAAGGCCATGCTAGATTAGATCAAAGGCCTCTCTAACTCATCAGTTTGTTCCCACATTGGCCAGCCAGGTGCCTCTGGGAAGCCCAGGAGCCAGAATGTGGAGGGCGAGTACACTCCTGTTCCCCAGCAACTGGTATACAAAGGCATATTGGCCTCTGAAACTGGACCTAATACATAGCCATCATTAGCCATTTCCCTAATCCACTTGTAAAGTCGTCCAAGTCAGTGGCCATCAGTGCATCTCAGATAGCAGATTCCATAGATTAGCCACGCTCCTTCTGCCTGTACTGAATTTCCCACCATTCAGCTTCATAGGGTGACCCCCATTGGGTTCTGCTTTTATTGGAAAGAGAGAGAAAAACATATCTCTCTCTGTCCACTTTCTCCATGCTGTGCTTAATTTTATATATCTCTTTCATGTCTCCTCTTACTTTTTCCCTAAGTTAAAAAGCTCCTAATGCAATGTTTGCTCCTAAGGGATTTGTTCCAGCCCCTTTGTCATTTGAGCTGTTCTCTTCTGCTCTCTTTCATATTGGTTCCCCTCTTTCGGGTGTGTTTTAAGGTTACCCCCCTGCTATTTTTAGAATTATAGCTGAAGAAAGGCTTTGTAATACATTCAACCCATTTTATATTAGTTTTAGACCTTAGAAATTGAACACTGAAGTGATGGATGGTGTGACCAACAGGGCTGCTGGTAATATAATCTTGTGAGATCAGACAGCAGCAACCAAAGTATGGATCAGAAATGTTTCTGCTTGCAATGATGTTGGCAGAGTTTAGCTCCAAAAGGCTCTCAGTATATCTGTAAGTCCAGCTAAATGTTATAGTGGCTACTTTGCAGTAAATATGTGTAAGATTGGGCCATAATGCGTAAACTTAGAGATGCAGCTGGTAATTTTGTCTAACTGCTTTGCACATACACTTAACATAGGAGCCTTGCTCTGCTTAGTGGAAAAAAGAGTTTTCTGTCTGAGTGTTGCAGTTCACTTATAAACATGTGGATGAAATAGCAGCTGTAGTCATTCATGTGAGGCAGCAGTTCAGAGGAATAGCATTGGTAAACATAGGTTTACTGCCTGTGAAAAAAAAAGTTGAAAGTGGAGGTGGATTTTGGCTCAGGCTACTGCCTCCCACATCGCATGTGGGGTGTGCATGGATCTCGTGTTTATGTGGGGAGCTGTTGGTGCAAGGTGAGATTTTTTCTTAAATGAACACACTGAGATTGGAGAAACATCCAGACATGACTCATGAGTCATTCAGTGGAAGTAAACAAGATTCTGTCACAAGAGGCCTCAAGCCCATAGATGGGTCTAGGCACAACCAACCAAGCCCTGCTCATTGGCGACTGAATTTGCATGATAGCATATGCGAGGTTATTACTCTGCCTTGAGACAGCTACCCTGAATGATATGGATTGGTATGAGCAAATGAACTCTAGGCCCATCCTCTACTACTGCTCAAGCACTTCTTGTTTTGAATAAGTAGTGATTTTGACATTAACAATTGAATTTCCCAGAATAATTGCATATTATTCCACTTTTTTCCTGGATTGCCATTTCAAATGTCTGATTTGCATCCATTCATTCTTTTACATAGAGATTTGCCCTATTTGTCCTGTGTAATACAGAAGGTCAGCTTTAGCAGTTGATGACGTATCATGCACAGTAGTAAGGATAAAGTTATGAAGAATAATACAGAAGTATACTGCTAATAAGGTGGTGCTATTTTAAAGTGGTGCTATAAATCCCTCTATATTCAAAACATACATGGAGAGTTTTGACCACAGTTTTCAGCCCATATAACACCAGAGTATTCTCATTAGTTTTCTATTGAAAAAATTATGGACTGTGGCTTTTACACGTGCAGACATGTGCTTTATAGATGTAATCTGGGCTTTGAATAAGTTATGTGGTTTCAAATACATTCAAAGCCCTCTATATTTTTTCCATTTTAAGGATTTGTTTTCAATTTTGAGTTGGATAAAGACTAAATGGGAAATCTATGTTTAGTGTTCACCATTAGAAAATAACCACTTGTTTCCAAGAGTTGAAATACTAGTAACTTGTTAACTATAAACAAAAACTCAGTTCAATTTCTGACAAAAAGGACAAGATCCTTGAAGTTCATCCATGAATATAATTATGCTAGGCACAGCTGTTTAGAGTTGCACAAACATCAGTTCAGCAATAGCAGAAATAATCCTTTGCACACTTGTAATTAGTTAGACATATATAAATATTTTTAAGATTGTTACACAGTCTTGGTAGAGAAAGAACTTTTGTCCTAATTGCAAAATAACACAATTAAAGAATAAAGGAGGAGGCAGAATCAAAGGAACAAGAGCTGGGTTAGTACTTATGTTTCTTGGGTATGGTCACCAAATCTTGAGTGACAAACACCTTGGATAATTCATGCTTTACCATAAGAACCAAAAATGAGATTAAACTTCACTGAGAGTTAAGAAGATGCTTATCTCAGGAAAGTCAAAGTTTGTGCCTCAGCAGCAGAGCAGACACTTTGCATATAGAAGGCTCAGAGTTCAATTTCTGGCAACTCAAATTGAGCTAAAAAAAAATGTGTCAGAAATGCAGGAGGGCTACACTGGTTAGTGCAGACAACTCTTTCTTTGACTCCTTTTAATCCTTCCTCTGATTTAAGGGCAGGGGGTGCACCTTAAGGATCCCTGTTGGGATACCCAGGGTTCTGTGTTGCAAGAAATTATTTTAAGTGGTAGTGTGCTGAATTTATGTGCTTGAGTCTGCAGAGAGAGAAGGTACAAGAAAGCTAGTAAGAGCTCTTGAACTTACTTGAAATTCTAGTTTATGTTAGAGGTTTAAGTCAGGTGAAATAATATCCTTTGGCAGGGTTAGAGGCTCTTGACTCGTCCTTAAGGCAAGCACTTAAGTCAACAGTAGCGGAATAAATTTCTCTGATGGTTCCATAGAGAAGTAAAGTGACCTCAGAATATGGCTGCCAACCACTGCTTTTTACTGGGCTTGATCCTAAACTCTCACAGGCAAAAGATTATGCAAGCTTTCTTAACATGGAGAAAAAGTGGAAAAATTTCACCTGCTCAATTTCCATGTGTCAGGCTGTCTAAAAGAACAAGAACTAGACCAGTAAAGAATGGGACAACCTTATCTGTGTGTATCAGAGATTTGGTAATATACATTTCTATACTCATCTGTGACAAATCGGTCAGGGGTGTTTTTAGTTGGAAAACTGACTTACTTCAAACTGTCAATTTACCTCAAGCTGGAATGCAACCATTAGTATATGTGGACAGAATATAAAAATGTTTGTGGGCTACTAGCTGAAAAATATTGCAAAGCTAGTGTGACCCAGGATGGTCAGCAGTGAGTGGGAAAAGCAGGAATTTTCTTGCTTGGGCAAGCTGGAGTGGTGGATGATACCCCGAGAATTAAATTCTGGTAGTGCAAATGAGTTCACAATTTATAATTTTGCTTGTCTCTTTCTTTCTGGCTGGATTGTAGGGGATGGACATAATCCAGGTGTGTTGGGGAGAACCTCATTACCTTGGGAGTAAAGAAATAACACAGCTCAAAACTCTGTTGTTTGCTTAATATGCAGAGTACCTCAAGTGGACCACTGAAAACTGATGCACCTGTAGCAGTTACATGATCTCTGCTCTGATAAATGAAGAGATAGTTGCCATTCGGACTGGCTATTCTAAAAAGTTTTCTCACTATTATTACATTTCTAACCCATCCAATAACTAATATGCTGTACTGGAGCTTGCAGCATTATTTTATACCCAGATAAAACTAATTTTCTGAAAACCAAAACTCCTTGACTAGTGAAGGTGCATTTTAATAGTTTCAGAGCACCCTGAGGACATCAAATTATGTAAATCATGTTTGTCTGATTGGGATTTGCATGAAAGCAGGGAATAAGAATGAAAGAAGAAGTCTGGCATTATGTTTGATTCTCTGACACAGCCTTCCCAGGTGCTTCTAGATGGAGATATATATCTATCTAAGAACAGTTATGTACTGCCATCTGCTACAAAGCTATCAAGACTGTCAACAGCAGTTGAAAATAATAAACCTTAAAACAAAGTAATAGCAAAAGCAGTTAAAATATGAAAACTACAGATTTTAAAAGGTGCACTTGAAAAGATGTCCCACCTTTCTGAAAGCTAAGGGAGTTGGGGGGATCATAGTTTTTGAGGGAGTCTGTTTCATATTTGGGGGCAATGCAGAAGAAAGTCCTTTCATGCATACGCAGCAAGCAGGCTTCTGCAGTAAAAGATGCTCTTAAAACTACTAGCACTGCCAATTGAAAAACATGGTGTAGCTCTTCTGTCTTACATAGGTTTACTCCAAAAGATGGGAGAACTGTTGGAAAACACATAAGATTCTGTGCTTTAAGTGGAGTGATTACACAATTGTTTGCACCCTTGTCTGTATACATCCTTGATCCCTTTCTTCAAACAGCCAAAGTGAGTTCACTTATAGGGAATGTCTTGAAATAGAAAGAGATTTCATTAAGTTAGTGGCTTGTGGTTCTATTTCTCTTCTTTCTTTGGAAGATAAATGTCTTTCTGCTGCAGCAGATTATGCATAGTGAGATCCAAAGTCAGAACCATAAGTTAATCCATGCATACAGTGGAGACAGAAGAAGGATAAAGTGAGAACCAGACATGACTGAATCTTACTTGACTTTTAATTCTGATGTGCAGCTATTACAGCTATGCCTGATTCTCTCTTTAGGCATGTAGACAAAGCACTCTCATGGAATTGGAGAGGCAATAAACACCGATCTGTGGTGGTTATTTTTAGCCCATTTTCTTTTCTGACCACAAATAGGTTCCAAGCCTAGTTGAAAATGAAGATATATCCAGATGCTTGCTGGCAAAATGAATAGTTCAATTGTAGGTGAAAGTCCCCCCTTTAATACTTAAACCATCTAGGATATTCTGTGCAATAGTTTGTGTAAGATGCAAACTACATCTTTGGTGTGCTGTAACAATCACTGGACCTATTTTCCCCTCCACTGAGTATCTTATTCATTGGAGTCTGCTCTGGTGGTTCCCATTTGGCAAGAGCAATATATGCAGAATAGAAATACCTATTTTGAATGGCTTTGTTAACCTCAGCATGTGTTCTATCTTACCTCCTCAAATGCAGGAAAATTACAGGTTTATGTATCGCTCATGTCTTCAAAAGTAGCTAGAGCAAAAAAAACTGTTCACATCCAGCTCTGGATTTTTATCTTGCCAATAATCTCCACTCATTCCCCTGCAAACCAAGGATGCTGTTTCAAAAATGGCTTGAGATTTGGCGGTGTTGTCATTTCAGTTCTCCTCTCAGTGAAGAGTCTGTCTGGACTATCTGCTGCTTACCAGGGAAAAGGCACTTCGCTCAGCTCACCAGTGTGTGGTTACAAGTGAGGTGTTAGTTTTGAAAGCATTGTGATGATGGACAACTACCATGGCTGCAGCGAAATACTTAAAAGTTACGTTTTAAGCAGAATCCCTCATCATAACAGAGTGAGACTTTAACTCCAGATGTCCAAAGCTGTTAATACTGAGGATGATTTGAGAAACCTCTCTAGTTGATCCTGCCTGGAGATCTCCAGGTAATTTGTACTTCAGTTCCATATAGTCCCTGCCAGTGTTGCCAATGGTTAGGAATGTTGGGAACTGTTTTTTCTGCATATTTATGTCTCGGAGTCGGTTGGCCTTGTCCTCTTCCTCAGACCCTGTTTTGCTTATGTGCATTGAGTTTTTAGATGAGAAGGAATGTAAAAGTGGCACCATGCTGTAAGAATAGCTTCACCACTTGATTCTCCTGCAGATATAAACTTGTCCTCTGTCTGGTGAATCAGCATACATGGTGCTTATTTAAAGATTAAAGTTGCAAGAGCATTTAGTGGAGGTTAGAACTCTTAATCATGGACCATGGATTCTTAAGCTTAATCATACTACATATTTGGCATTTTAATGCTTACTGTAACATTGTTCATGTACACGGTTCTTTACAAAGAATGGAAGCGCAAAGTTCCAAGAACCAAAAATCTAAACATGGGCATAAAGGTGATAACAGAGGTAGGGGTGAGGAATGGTGAAAGGGTAAAAGGGAAAAATATGTGGTTATTTCAGGTACACACATTTAGGCTTTATGGAAATAATATGGTATTCCTTGGGCATGGGTTTCTGTGCTTTTGACTCTTCAACATTCATATTATTAAGATTCCATAGTTTGATATAACTTTACAAGAAAATAGCTGCCTTCAAAACAGTAACAATGCAACAGTTCTGTCAGGAAACCTAGTCTTAATGGGGTGTATTGCAATTATGGATAGGAGAGATAACATTTTAATAACATTGGTAGAAAAAAGAGTATCTCAAGCAAGATAAAGATCCATTAGAGTAAAACATACAGAATATGCAATCAGACTAGCCAGCTCCTATTTGTCTTAAAGAATATAAACAAATATGTAGTATGTGATTTCAGAGATGCTAGAAAACCTAATTCAGATAAGTACTTACATTCTCCATGATCTATGTCCTTTTATTTTAATAGACCCACCTTCTCTTAAATGGCTGGATATTCATTTAATGCGTAGAACTCTGCAGAAAGTGAGGTGATCAATATTGCATAATCTAGTGTCTGTCTTCAAGAAAGCAGGCAGCATTTAAGAAGCAGGTCATTTAAATCTGAATTTGCAACAAAGGAGGCTGTAAGGTTTTCTCTTGCTGTACTCTTTTAAGTATTCAGAATCATTTGACTTCTCTGAAGGCCCAGTTCTAAGCTCATGGTGACCTGTGTGAACTTTTTGTCAACACCATATGTCAAACCGTGATGCTTTAAGTATACTTCCTAGTGAATAAATCCCACTGAACTCAGTGGAACTTGATTTAGGAGTAATCTGAAGAGGACTGCATTGTACATGGTGCATACAGAAATGCCATTGCAAACATTCATAATCTGCATATTACTTTTGCTGTGTAACCCTTACTGCTACTTACAACTCGTGTGTGGTTCTTTAAGGCTATGTCTCCCTGTGCTTTTAAGTGTTAGGAAAAGAAGTGAGGAGTGATGATCTTTGGCAGTTCAACCAAAGTATCACCGCTCAGGTTACATGTCATCAGCAAGCCATAATTTGCAAGCAATGGATTTGAAGAGAGAGAGAGAGAGAGAGAGATTGCTGGTTTCTGCTTGCCTGCTTCCACTGTAACAGGGTGGATTTGATTTAAATCACTAGTTAGTAGGACTAGATTTAAATCATGGTTTTTTACATAATTTTTATGCCTGCCTGCCTTACGCATAGGTAGAGCAACTTCATTATAAAATATTCCAAAACTGGGTCTCTCTTACAGCTTGCTGCCATTAAAGCTTTTCTCCTCCAGGGAAAGAATGGTATGATCAACCTCAGGCACAAAAAGACCCAAAGCTTTGGGGAGTGTTCTGCTTAATGGGGTTCACTTTCATTTTTACTTCTCACCCTTCCTTCCTCACACTTAGCTTCTTGTGTAGATCTTTTCCACTCCCAAACATATTCTTCTGTTTGTTGAATTTTTTGAAACTTAGCCCTTAAGAGATAAGGGGTTGATTCTGTGTACAGTGAACAATGGGTTTAAGCTCTGACATTGTGAATGGAGTAATGGAAATCATTTACTAACAAATTTAAACATTGCATGAATATACGGCCTCGTGCTATATAATTAAAAACGGATCCTTATTTCATGATGAATAACCTTTGGATAATAATGTATCATAAACAGAAAACTATCATTAGAGAGATTTTTCTTTAAAAAGATTTTTAAAAAAATCAATAAAAATCCAATTTAAAATTTAAAAATATTGTTTTTAAAAAATAATTGATTTTTATCCACTCTGCAGTGGTTATAAATTTCAGGGATATTTATCAACCAGGAACTCTGGGTTGTTTTGTGATGAATAACCCAAAGTTTGAACCCAGGTTAAAGTAATGGGAATGTGCTCTTAACTCATATGATTATCACTTCCAGAGCCTTATACACATGGAGACAGAAGTATTTTCATATTTTATGTAATATATATGTAAAGTCTTTCATTGCTTCTGAAATTGATTATTGAGTATCTCCTGTACTGCAGTCATAGTATGTTTCTTTGTGTAATTCTGTAGTTGGTATTCATAGTTATGAAAACATGTTATCATCAGAATTTTTTTCCCATTCTAAATAGCCAACATATTTTTTTTAATGTAGCCATTATTCTCAGCAAAGGCAATGGTATAGTTTGCACATAGGCACCACTATATATACGGTAGTGCTACATCATCATCATCATCATCACATTGCATTTGCATTTGTATCCCACCTTTTTTTTTGTGAGAAACCCAAAATACATAATTTCACTTTATCCCAGTAACGACTGGCCCGGTTCACCGGTGAGCCAGATGGGAACAAGAATACGGATCTCGCAGGTCCTCAGTTCAACACTCTAACCATCTTGCTAGCTCTCTTACTTCGGTGACTGTCCAAAGTCATCTGTTGTGATGTGCTGCTTGTCATGGATTGCTGAAAAGCACGTGGCACAAGAAGACCAGGCAAGTGGTTCAGTGTTAGTGTTGCATTCGGGCAAAACGTCTAAGCACTTGTGTCCCTGAAGTAAAAATACTGCCTACAGTCTGACTTGCTGTATAACTTCCAGAGGAGGTCCAGTGAAGGGATCAGTTGAGGGGGGCTCACCAGTATCTTTCCATTTGTGTGATTGAAGCATTGTCCAATGTGATTGGGCTTGGAGCACCCTCAAATCAGTCAAACCAGAAAGATTCCTGTTGGGTTTATTTTTACTGAAAATAATTCAAGCAACAAGGTAGAGAAAGCAATCACACAATGTGAATGGAGAAGTTCCAGCACTTTATTTGCCCCTCTACTTGAATCCAAACCGGCTTGCCTAACTCCAGCTTGCTTTTGGCATTTTTTGCATTTTAAATGAAAGCAGAGCTGCTTATAATTTTGCTAAGAGCAATAGATTCTGGGGTTAGCCAGCTGTGGACATAGCACATGCATATAGTGTGTTTGTGAATCATATTCTGTGAGAGGGAGAAATCAATCCTTGGTATATGTCAACCGTAGAAGCTAATGGTGTCAAATTCATGATATTTGTGGCAATTTCTGTGCATCAGATGTGGGCACACATCCAGCCTAGGGAATCTACTTTGGGCTTACTAGCACTACATGATCTACTAACCAAAGCCAGGTGCAAAATAGTGTCACTTCGAAGGAAGCCAAGTACAGAGTTGTAGATCAGGGAGCAGAGTCTATTACATTTCAAGGAACATGGATTGGGAAGAGTTGTGTGCACAGCTACAAATTGACATCTGAGTTATCATGAAGTTTAAGAGGCTTATGTTGGCAGGGGTGAGGGCCACATATTTTTGTTCCTGCTGCAGAAGTCCTTTCCCATCTGCTTCAAATTGTCCATATACCAGTAGATTGATTTTGGTGAAATTGCCAATGAGTGCAGGCAGAACTTGGACTTCCTGGAGTGCTGTTTCAAGAATTTTGGCAGTTACCTCATCACGTACTGTTATTTAACTCCATTGGTCTGTACTCTCCATCTATCACAAAGGCTATTACTAGAATAATCCTTAGGCACTGCTTGCTCAAATGCTCACTACTTATGCAATCTGTGCATTCCATGTGACAGGTTGGAAGATGTGGTTTGTTTTCTTGCCAACTTCCATTGCTAGTTGGAAATACACAAAATCCCCAAATATTTGGTGAGTGTGCTAAGTGGCCAGCCTTTCTCCAACCTTGGAAGCTGGAGAGAAGGGTGGGCATTGTCTGAGTAGTTGTATGGTAGTCTTCATCACCTACCAGCTGCAACGTTGGGAGGAAAGGATGGTTGTGTTATGTTCTACTCTGGAGCAGGAGCCCTCCATGTGAAATAATGCAGGAAGACTGGATGTTGTAGCTATTAGGAGAACTCTTAGCCAGAAGCATGTTCCTAGAAGACCTGAAACCATCAGTGCCCAATCAGATGCTTCCCCTTCTAAGACTCCACCCCTTGCCACAAAGACACAGGCTTCTGACCTAGTGCCTGGCATCCTTATTCTTTCCAAGAACTCATGCTCAGCATATGAATGGCATTAGCACACAGTCTTAAGTTTGGAGATAGATGCAGTGGCTCCATGTTGAAACTAGGCTCAGGAGCCATGGTTCTTGGTCCAGGCTGTGGTTCTCTTAGCAACTTGGGTTGTGCCATGGTAGTTGGCTCTGAAGCCACCTCTGTTGACACCATTGGTTCTCAGCCTCCAAGTCTGGGACCAGAGCATTCCTGGACTCCAGGGTTATGACACAGAGGGAGAAACTGGCATGTACACACTGCTGCCCTTCCAGGAACTGCTGGTGGAAAGAAAGTGGACTTGGCTGCCTGGAGGTGTCTCTTTACCTGTTAGCGCCAGGCTTTTATGGCACAGTTGTCTGCCTTGCCAACTTCTGTGCTTGGCAAGGTGAGTTCTGTAGTTCCCTCAATCTTGTATCCTGCAAATCTTAAGGACCGCACCTCCCATCATCCCAGACCACTGACCATCCTGTGGTGGTTTATGAGAGTTGTAGTCCAAAACATCTGGAAAGCGCCATGTTGGCAAACCTTCTGTAGTTCCATTGAAGTCTGGATTCAGACAATAAGTCTGTGATAATGACAGATAAGATGGGATCGTCAGTTGGCAATAAGTGTGGGAAGGTGTGCTGTGTACGAGATGAGAACAAGCACTGAACAGAAAGAGACAGTCATTGTGATTTTACCTGGAGCCTCTGTATGTGAAGCATCTTAGTTAAGCACATGGGTTTTGTGTAAAAAGACTTTATGGGAGGAAGCTGATGACAGCGCCATCAATGAGACTCAACATAAACATCGCAGGAGCAGTTAACAATGTGCTGCTAGTTACAGGTTACTTTTCTTCTGGAAGGAAATTAGATAGAGGCTAAGCAATCAATACCATAAAAGGATTTTTCATCATTTCCACTTTATACAGAGCCTAAAAACTTGAGTGCACAACTTCCTGGGCTTGGTTCTAACCTTTCCTTCTTCTAAATGCCTTTCAAAAGAGGTGTTTATTATGGAAACATCTATACAGTTTTGGGCAGTCACTTCAGTGTTCTCTTTAGAGTAGTACTTTTGTGTTTGGCCTTATACTGGACAGGTAAGAATGTCATGGGAAATAATTGTATTCTCTCTGCCTTTGGGTGTGCTTGAACCCCATATTCTGGCAGCAGTGGTAAAAACCCCACTTCCCAGCAACACACCCGTCTATGACAGCATTAAGTGAATTACTTGTTCTGTTTTTAACATGCTAATTTTCCAAAATACTTCTGCAGAATGGCATCATCCGGTCTCTGTAAATTCTGTATTTCCACGACTCTGTTGAGCAAGGTCATTCTAAGATCCTTGGTGTGTCTATTTATTGATTTAGTGTTTATATTTATATTCTACCCTTTCTCCTGTAAGGAAACAAGGCAGCCTACATGATCCTGCTTGTTTCCCATTTTCTCCTCACAATTTTTTGAGATAGAATAGACTGTGAGTCAGTGACCAAAGTCACCCTATAAGTTTCATAGCCAAATGGAGACTAGAGCTTGGATCTCCCAAGTCCCAGTCCTGTGCTCTCACCGCTGGGCAACACTGGCTTTCCTAAAGGTTACTATGGATAATTATGTTTTTATTATATTTTTATCCCACCCTTTTTCCTTTCAAGGAACTCAAGGCAGCTTATGTAATTCTCCTTCTCTCAGCCTTATCCTCGCAACAACAAACCTGTGAAGTGGGTCGGGCTGAGAGTCTGTTACTGGCCCAAAATCTCCCAGTAGGGACAAGAACCCAGATCTCCTGAGTCCCAGTCCTGCGCTCTTGACCATTATACCACACTGGCTCTCGGGTTGAAAGCATGTGGATAATGCCTAGTGCTGTCTCGTAAGGCTTGTTGAAATAACATTTTCAGTGAGTGGGGGCAGACCTGAAAGCTTTAGTGGATACCTCATTGGCTCTGAATGCATATCTTCTGCTTCTGTTAAGTATAAAATCACATGCATAGTTTGTTACAGAATCTGGCTAGATTCTGACTTCTGTTTTGGGTGTGAATATGCAGAGCATGTGCACATTCACTTACAACCTTTTATGCAAGAGTGACATCAGTCTTCTCTATAATACTGGAATCAGCACGGTCCATCAATATATATATTTGCAAAGTAATAATGCATCCTACATTTATTAACTATGAAGACCCAATTTTAGGTTTTGTTCCTTTCATTTTATCTGTTTTTAGTGAGTAAACATGATTGTCTCTTGCAAAAATAATATTCAAACACCAGGCCTGAACACCCCACCTTCCAGAGTCAATCACTAACTGTAAGATGGTCTTTCTTGGAAAAAGGAACATAAAAGACAGATTTCAAAATGAAATGGCTGAGCTACAATTGATCAGGAGTTTCAACTCTCTGCCTCTTGTGGCTTGAACAGGTACAAAGCGTTTTTTAAATCATTCTGTGAGTGTTAATCAGCTCAACAATGCCAGGACCTATGTGTTATCATCCAACAACTGTTTTATGAGTGGCTGCTCTTAGCGTAATTATAACTGTCTGCATCTGACTTAAATATTTACCATTCCTTCCTCCCAATTATACATGTATCTACAGATACACACATAGAAATAATGGTAAAATTTCATGCAGCTGATGAAGTAGAATATAGTCCATAAAAGCTTATTTCATAATGGAGTTGTTAGTCCTTAAGGTGCCACAGACTTAATCATGTTCTTTTAATTTGGTTGTTAGCAAACTTGGGACCCTTTGGGATAGAAATATATAGATATTTTAATAAATCCATGGCAAGTGATCCTAAGATAAAGAGGAAAAAGCCTTTCTGGAGTAGACCAAGATCCACCATTGCAGGAATCCCAATAGCAAGTGGGCATGAGAATGTAAGAGCAGCAGAAGTAATAGCATACATTTAAGGGACAGTGTTTTGCAAATAATAGGTTACATCTACCAAATGGTCAGCTTGTTCCATTGCAAGAAGTAGCAACTGGTAACTGTCCAGTTGTTGTTGATAAATGCCATCAATTCGTTTCTAACTTAGGGTGACCATATGAATGGATGCCCTCCAAAATGACCTTTCTTTCACAGCCTGGCTCAGCTCTTCTATGGACAAGACTGCGGAATCATTCCAAGATTGTATGGAATCAATCCTTCTCCCATTTGGTCTTTCCCTACCATGATTGCCTTCCTCAGTGAGTCTTGCCTTCTCATGATATGTCTGAAATATGGCAGCTTCAAGTTTTGTCACTTTTGCTTCCAGGGCAAGTTTTGGATTGATTTTTGGTGGGACCCACTTGTTTGTCTTTCTGCAGTCCAAGGTATTCACAAAGGTCTACAAATTAGTTAAACATTTATTAACTGCAGTTAACTGAAATTCCCCAGCTTATTGTTTAGTATGCTGCTGGCCAAGCTTTTGCAGGACCATGTTCACTTGCTTACGTCCAGAATTACCATATAGCTGTGTTACTCATACTTCTTATTCCACAGAAACTGTCCATGGTTTTGTATAAAACTTAAGAACCAGTGAGCCATCTAATGGATGCTGTTGCATATAAAATGTAAAGAGTGCTCCACTGCAGTTCCCATGAGCCCTAGCCAGAATAGCCAATTCTTGGGGATACTGGGAGTTGCATTCCAAAAACATCTGGAGGCCACACCTTCCCTATCCATGCCTGAAAGGAATCTTGGGAAGCTGTGGTCTGTGCGTGTATGCACACTTAACTGGATCTGTCTCTTAATTTTTCCAGAAGTTCAAGGCTGTATCAATTTCTGCAGGGGTTTTTTCCTGATTTGGGAGAGTTCAAGTAACACAGGAGTCTGCATATTTTGCTTCCTTTGATGATGTGCATTTCTTGAAGACTTCTGCAGGGATCAAACAACCCTCCATAATTTCTGTCCAGAATGGTCAGCCTTCCTGTTTGGATGGCTTGCACTGACGTTTCAGCTTTGTGCTGGGAACAGGCAGTGAGAGAAGCAAACAGTTAGCACAACAGAACCTCTCTTTCTTTGCTCTCCCTGCCTCTGTACATAGGGCTGTCTTTGAGCTTTTGTGTCAGATAAAGTTGAGAGCACCACTAGAACTGTTACGCATTGTTCAGGACAATGATATTTTCTTCTGATATGGAGAGAATAGTACAGTACATGCCTGCAACCATCCCTGTGGTCTTTTCTCCTTCTCTTTTCCTCTGCTTTCTAAGCACTTTCCTATGTTCAGTTGTGTGATTTTCTCAGGTACAAAGACAGATCTTTGAGGGATGGTTGAGTTTGGTTCCTAGTTTAAGAAAAAATCAATTCTCTCTCTTTTTTTTTACATGTAGGCAGTGTATGGCACCCTAGATGATTCTGCATACACAGCTCCAGCCATCTTTGACCATTGGTTATGCTACCTGATAGGAGTTGGACTCCCTGTGAGTTGGTCATCCATGTTTTAAGCACTTTTTCATTGCCAAGGAACCAGGAATGTTGACTGGACTCAATAATCGGCTAATCTTCTATCTAGTCTGGCAGGTGAATAGGATCTTGGGAAGTTTATGTGTCCATCTTCCATCCTGTGCTGGAGTTTGAAGACATGGCGCAGATATAGCAGGAGCCAACTGGGTGACTTTGGGCCAGTCACAGACTCTCAGCCCAACCTACCTCACATGGTTGTTGTGGGGATAAGATGGAGGAGGAGAGATGATGTACGCTGCCTTGAGCCCTTTGTAGGAAAAAGGCAGGAGAGAATGGGAGAGAGAGAGATTAAAACAAAACAAAAAAAAATAACGCTAAACCATAGTCCAGAACGCTATGGCCAGATTGTTAACCAATGCAGGAAGATCATAGGAGTCCCTTGTTAGAAGAGCTTCATTGACTAGCCTCCTGTTTCTAGGCACAATTCAGCATGCTGGTTATAGCCTATAAAGGCCTATGTGGTTTGGGTCAGGCTACGCTGAAATTCAGCTTTTCCCCATGCAAGCCTGCCCAAGTTTTAAGATCTTCAGGAGAACTGCACTTGTGGCTCCACCTGGAGGCCTGATTGGTGGTGATCCAGACAAGTACTTTGCTTGGTGGCTCTAGAGAGGCTAGGTTGGCTTTCCCTGCTTTTCATTTTCCAGGAGGCAAAGGTAGTTTTTATTAAGACAGGGCTTTGAAGTATAAGTTTGTGTGTTAAGTTGGGTTCCTTGCTGTTATGCTTCCTATTTTGTTATTGCTGTATTTTGACTGTTTTTTAATAATTTGATTTTTATTAACTATATTTTAATTCCTATGAGTGTAAGCTTCTTTGAGTGCCATTTTCTTGGTAGAAGACCGGCATGCAGCTCAAATGAATAAATGTAAACATAAATTGCCTACTGTACAGCAGTTTGATATTTGATATTAGTAAATAAGGTCACAGATAGACTAGCATTACAAGAACAAGCCTGTACAAGCATTGGACTTGCATGGTTCCCTGTCTCCTTTGAAATTGCCAATAAGAGTTTAGAACCTTTCTTTTTAGCCTTTCCTTAGATGCAGCTTGCCATGCTGCCAAGACCTGGACAAATTGCAGCTTCATTTAAAACGTGGTCGGTTTAAACAAAACAAGCCGGCAAGCCGGCATCAAATCATAGCTGGGTTTTATGGGTAGGCAGGTTTGTAGCTAGCTGTATTTACAAGGCATATGAGAACAGATGGTTTGAGTCTCTTAAAAGTCTGGGTATCTCTTACACCTTAAACGTTGGGAGAGAAGGACTGAATGAAGTGGGATCTAATCCTATCTTAAACGGCTTTAAACTCCTGGATCTTGTTATGGGACACTAATCTGTATCTTAAGTGTTTTAGGACATTGGCTAAGGAATGCAGGGTAGGGAAGTGTGCAGAATCTGGTTTGGAGGTTGGAATCCATCAGATTCTTGGCCTGCTTTCTCGCTTCCCTATATCCTCCTCACATTGAATGTTTGCCTGGGCATCCAGCAGGAAGCGATCTCAAGTGGAGCATTGTTTCCATGCACGTGGCTTGCAGGCTTTGCGGATTTTGCTCAACAAATTATGTACTTTGCACTGTGAATCCACTAGCATTCCCAAGTGTTCATAGACTTGATCTCAGCTCAGTGCACTTCCTGGCCAAGGCCAAGTGTAGGAAAGAAGTCTGGCAAGTGCAAAAGAGCTGGAATCTGACCTTGTCTTCTCATTCCTAATGCTTTTTCCTTCACAAAATGCGTAGGATTGTACCTTTAACTTCTTTGCCTTAGCTGAGGCATTACTTTAAATCCATACCTAGCAGCTGTAGTTTCCATTTTTACTCAAGAGGAGATACAAGGGCTTAGCTTGGGGATGCAGAAACCCTTTTAAGATTTCTGATTGGGCCTCCAGCTCTAACCTCTTCCACCTAGGAAAATGAAACCAAATGCATCAATACAAGATGGGGAATACGTGGCTCAACAGGACCGAGAAAGAAAAATAGTTCAGAGTAATTGAGGACAATAGACTAAATATGAGCCAACAATGTGATGCAGCCGCCAAAATGTTGTTTTGGGATGCATTAACAGAAGTATTACTTCCAAATCAAAAGAAGTAGTAGTTCCTGTATACTCCTCACTAGTCAGATCTCACCTGGAATGCTGTGTCCAGTTCTGGGCACCAAGATTTAAGAAAGATGCAGGAAAGTTAGAAAGGGTGCAGAGGAGGGAAACAAAAATGATCCAGGGTTTGGAAACACTGCCCTGTGAGGAAAGACTGAGCAAACTGGGCATGTTCAGACTGAGAAGAGAAGACTGATATCCCTCTATAAGTACCTCAAAGGCTGTAACAAAGAGGAAGGTCAAGATCTCACTGATGCCAGAGTGTAGAACACAGAATAATCAATTCAAGTTACGGCAACTCAGATTCAAGCTGGACATCAGGAAGAGCTTCCTAACTGTCAGAGCAATATGAAATAGGAACCAGTTGCCTAGAGAGGTCATGGGCTCTCCCACACTAGAGACATTCAAAACGAAACTGGGCAGTCCTCTGAATCGGATGGTGTAAATTGGTGTCCTGCAACAGCAGGGGTTGGACCCGATGGCCTTCATGGCCCCTTCCAGTTCTACTATTCTATGATTTAAAGTAAGGTCTGTTTTGGCACTCACACATTTGCCTTTTGCCTTGTACAGAGAATTTTTCTCTGAAGAACACTGAGCTCCACCCTTTCTGGTTAAAATTAAGCACTGCTTTACAGAAATGTTGAGTATGTAAAATCTGGGCGATTGATGCTGGAAATTACAACATCATGTCTTCCAGCTTGTACCCTTTCATTGTTCTGCAGGCTGTTTTTCATGTCAGCTCCTTTCCTGTAAATGCTCTTAAGATTTTTGGCTGAAGTTAAATAAAAATATCTTTGTGTTGCCCTCTAAGCAGGACTGCATACAATGATCTGACATTTCTACTCCTCCACAAATGACTATCATACCCAATTCTGTTCCAGTTCTAAGGGAAATGCACAGTTCTACTACCAGGGAAATGGTAACATTTTCTATGTCCAAAGAGAGCAATCATTTTGCAGAATCCAATTATAATATGTTAATCTTGTTTATGAACTAAGTTTGGTTTAAAATTAAGTCTTAAGCAAGCAAACGGCAGCGGGTTTTGGACTTGTACAAACAAGTTATTTTTGTGTGTAGTTGAAACTCCCTCATCTCTGTGCTTTCATAGTCAGATAATGGACAGAAAGGCTCAGACTGGAAAAAGAGGTTGGTAGACTGTCTTTTTAAGTTGCACATGCAACTCTTTGTCATGAAGAGTTGTTTCTATCTGGGAAACAGAGCTTCAGTAGTTAGCAGAAACTGCTGATGAATTGTGAGCTGACAAAATTGGTTTTCTTCTTGGCATGTAGAAAAAGTATCTTGGTATTTCCACTGTGTTCATTCAGGAAGAGTCTTGAGTAGGGATGTGTGGCACTGAAGCTACCTTGTAGCCAGGAGATTTTGGTGCAGTTGTCCGATTCATGAGCTGGAAATGGGTTAAGTTGGGTTCTAGTGTGCAGCTTTTGCTTTCAGAACGGCCCATGATTCATGGGTTGTTGGTTTTTTAAGGCAGGGGAATTTGCATAAATTGGTTTCACAACTTGTGCATATCACAGCCACATTTTACACAAATTGTGGCCATATTTTGCACAAATTTAATCTGCCTTTATTATTAAAAAAAGCAAATGTTGGCCCATTTTCATAGCAGAAGACCATGTGCTGGGCTGCTTGACTTGTGTTGAAGTGAGTCAGTACCAGTACTGGGTGGATGGGCTGTAGTCCAGGTGGCTGAGCCAGGCCAGTCCTCCAGATTTTGGTGACATCCCCCCCCCCACTGTATTCCTCACACGTCTCTAGTTTTAAGCTGGGAATAAGTAAAAAGTAATGCCATAGGTTTCTGCTACTGAGAATTGATTAATTAATGCAGGTTGAACAAGCCATTAAAAAGTGCATAGCTTTTAAAATTTGGCATCTGTTCCTTTTAACAGTCATACATTTTGGGGTTTTTCCCCCTTTCCTGTTTTCTTGTAGAAATTGTGGTTTATGTCTTTTTAATGGTGATTTCAGTCATATATTTCCTGGCTGACTGGAAAAAATTTCTTGTCCTTCTCCTCTCCTCCCCATGACTCACCCTTTGTTTAAAAATTAGACTATGTCGCACAGTTCCTATGTTTAAGTCAGTGGTGTTCACCATTTTGCAAGCAGAGGTCCCGGTGTCCCCAGCAACCACTGCCAAAGCTACAAGGCAGCCTTTCCATTCCTCCATTTCCCAGGCAAGCAACAAAGGTATTCACCAACTCTGCTGGAGTCCTTATTGGGCCTCACCTCCCGGTTCTCTCCAAGGTGTCCAAGCAAAGCTTCATTAGTCAGTCAACAGGCAAGCAAATTCCAACAGTCTCACTTCAGTCTTAGATTGGGATGGAACTTTCTCTTGCCCCTAAGAGCTTTCTGCTCCATCCCGCAAGCATCCCTCAGGGCAGGGCCCTACTCCCTTGGCTCTCATCTGCATGTTCAAGTTGCTTTCCAGTGCCCATGCAGTGGCACCATTGCAGCTAGCTGATCCCCGTGCCCTTTGTGTATTGGGCTTCTGTCCCCCACCACAGCTAACTGACTGACAGCCTTCCCACCTTACAATTGATGTGTGTAGGTCTCCTAACTCCCAAGCACCAAAGCTTCCTTCAGTAGCCCAAATCACAGCAGTCAAACCACTGCTAACAAAAGCAGCATGGCTCAGGTAAAAAAAGAAGTGAGCAAAGGCAAAGCAGAAAGTTACACCTGAGCTGAGTGTGACCTGCCAGTGGCTCTTGCACCTTGTAGCAAAGAACACTGTTTTAAGTTAAAGTAGGGTGACAGTTTTTCTCACACTTTGCTACATGACTGATAGCAGGAGACTGGAAAGTGCAGGCAGCCCTTGTTCATTTACTGTCTGGAGTGGCAAATCCTTAATGGTCTTTTTGTGCTGCTCCAGGAAACACGTGCATGATCAGTATGGCACAGGGCAATGTAATCCATATAAACCATGTGTTTGGGGGGGTGTCTGCATGTTACCTTGCATGGCACGAAGTGGCTGTACTGGTCCAGGTACCATTTAAGAAAAAGTAAACCATGTACATAGCATTTGAAATTTTAGAGGTATCACATCTTTGAGTGATGGGCCGAGTTGGCACATTTATAGGGTAGAAAAACACAAGTAAGAGGCATCCATTTCTCCTTGCAGTGTTAAACCCTTCATATTTCAGAGGGCTATTTTTCAGCAAAACTTCAGAAGGAAATATTTTGCATATTCTTCTGGTTTATCATTCCTTAGCACTTGTGATAAATTGCTGATCCTTGCTTAATTACAAATGTCTCCAGAGATACAAGGCAGTGTCTAAAACTTGTCATGTAAAGCTTTAGAAGCACTGCTCTTAGCAAGGTCCCTTGTTATGAATTAAGTGTTGCCTTTTTAATTATTTTCTTTTGTAGATTCAAAAGCCAATGCTTTCTAGGTTGATAGTTGTTATAAAGCCCACTATGAATTCTATTAAACAAAAGAAAAACTGTTCTTTTTATTTTAAAGTTGCAATCCAAAAAGATACATGGTTTGCACACTGCCTAGAATGTGACTCTTGACATGCATGAATGAAGAAGGGTTTTTATGCCTTGGAAAAGTCAGAGTCCTCCATGTGTACACAAGTGTTCTTCAGAAAATCTCAGAGGGTCTATAATCAGGCATATCTGTAATGAAGCAGATTGTCTAGAATAAATTCAGAGCATAGAATGGAACTTGAATGTTACTCTCAATGTGTTGCCATAGATACTAACTTGATTCACAGGTCTCATGGGTGAGCTGTGGGTTAATTAACCTGTGGGACCCTGGGGTGCTCACCAGCTGCCATTTTGAATATGCAGGCTGCTGAGGGGATGTGCCACAACTTGTTGCATGAGCCCAGATGCTGTGGCCTAAAGCAACACTCAGGTAACCCTATATTAGAACAGCCCAGGTATGCAAACCAGCCTAGTGTTTGCCCTGACTTTAGTTTAAGCTTCCTCTTCTGTTTTTAAAGGATAGAAACTGTTGTTGTTGTTGCTTTATAGAAAATATTTTTGCCTACTGCTAATATTGTGTCACTAGCAGTGATTATATAGAGGGCTTTGTGGCATTGTTCAGCAGTTCACACTCAGTTCATTTGCTCTGTTTGGTCTCAATTCTGTCTTGTCCTCTGGGTTCCAGGAATGTTCACACATGTGGACATCATCTTGGACTGTGCTTCTGAGAAGGATTGAACAAGCTGCCATCAGGAATTTGCATCTGCCATTGATGATTTTTCAAATGGGGGCATCCCGTAGAACCTTTGCACACAATAGGAAAACTGCCCTAGAGAAGAGCAGGGTTTGAGGTTTAAATTTTGGAAACAGTTTCTCAAACTTCTTTTAAGAAAAACTTTCTGAACTTGCAACATAAAACCTATAATTAGTTCCACAGGTGAATATGAGGGGAATCTTGGGCAGGAAGAAATCTGTGGCTTGGAGTTGTTTAAAAGTAGTAGTGCCAGAATGGAAGAGAAACCTCTGCTTTACCTCCTAACAGCTGTGGGTTACCGATTTTTATGGACATGCTTGCAAGGTTCCTGATGATGGAATTCACCTGTTTTTCCTGCCTTAACAAGGACCTTGGCTCACTAGCTTGAGTTACTTGGTATAATTCTTTGAGGCTCATGTACTGTCCCCTACAGAGTGCTCACTTGCTTGTGGGAAGCTGATCAATGGATGGTCATAGTTGTAGGAATTAAACTAGAAAGGAGCAAGCTTGTTTTATTATAGAATTTGCTTTTGTACAAATACTGGCAGCTTCCATAGTTGTGTTGAGGCCTTCTGCACAACAAATTGGTAGATGAATTGGTAGGTGGTAGAATTCTGGTCTTTTATGCTTGTTTCAGATTACAAGTCATATTTTTTAATTTATCTAACTCCCAAGGAGTTCTACATGTAGGAAAGGAAGCTGAGAAGAGTGTGCCTTTCCTAAACTCTTCATTTATTTGATTGATTTGCAAAAATGACACTCAAGGCAGGGTTGTCAGTGTCAATTTGAAGTTAGGGTGAAGTTCTCAACACTCATCTGGACTAGAGCCTCCTCTGAAACGATGCATATTCACAATAGCTATTCTAATTTAAAAATTTGATCTGGATGAAGGTAGGGGATGTCATTTGAACTTCTTGCCATAGACTTAATGCCTTCTTGCTCTAGTTTCTTTGGCACAGGTTTTTAATAAAATTGCAGTTCCATCAGATGCTGCTACATAAAATGAAATCCTTAACTTGGATTGATGTGCCACTAGTATATTAAAGACAAAATGGAGTTTGGCAAATATGAAAGTAGGGGGCTCTTATTGCTCAGTTTCTGAGCTGTATGATATTGCTCAGAACTCCGCAGAGTGTAATAGAATGTGTATAAGGACTGTGTTTTCTGATCATTACCTCTTTGCTGCTGTGACCACAGCTAGCTCAATGCTGCTTTATATTTGCAGCATTCGTAACTTCTTGTATTAACTTTTGGTTCATTATTTTGATTATTGTTTTGGTTCATTTGGTTTTCTTCAGGCAGCTTTGCCTTTCCCTTAGACCATCCTTAAGACTTTGTGCAAGGGGCTTTTAAACTCTTCATGCACATGAAATGCATTACCTAGAATTACGGGGCTTGAAGTAAGAATATATAGAATCACAGTATTGGAAAGAAGTTAACAATCCTTTTTCGATATTGTTATCATTTATATCTAGGGAAATCCCATAGCTTTGGCTACTAGTTTGTCTTGAAACTTATCTTCCAATTAGTATACCTAGTTAAAAGTCCTGAAAATCACTGTTTTTAGCATCCGTATATCTTCCATTACGACTGCAAATGTGACCTTGTGACATAAGATGAAAATGCAATCTAGTCCTGTGTTCTGTTTCCAGTAATAGATCCCAGTGCTTCTGGGAAGGTCACAAGTAAGGCCTGAAGACAGTAATTCTCCTTTGTCCACATCAGCTAAGTCCTTTGCTGAGTGCACAGCAGAGAAACAGAGTGAACCATGCTGATGGGGTGGGATGCATGTATATGGCCGTACTGATCTTGGCATGTGGTTACCTGCAGGAGAAAGCCTCCCTTGGTTGAAAGAGGCCCACTGCTCCTGATTTAGGAAATATTCTCTTTAAACCATGGGTGGGGAGCCTGAGGCCCGGGAACCAGATCTGGCCACTCGGGGATCCCAGCCTTTTCCTCTGGGCTTTCCCAGTTGGTCCTGCCCTCTCGCTTTGTTTTCCACCACTAGTCATTTTGTGTATCCCCGCCCTCCCCTTCTCATCTTGAAAGGTTGAAATGCTTCTCTTAAAACTCAGTTACTGGCAATATGAGATTATGCTGGTGTCTTTAGCCCTTTCATCCCATTCCCTGTAGCTTGCGGTCCTGCCCCCTTTAATTGCAGTGCCTCACCACCACTAGAATGCAGCCCCTGGGAGCTTCTCAGACATTAAATCCTGCCCTTGGGCTGAAAGAGGCCCCTACCCCTTCTCTAAATACTGAGGTTCTGTTTAGTTACCATGACTCATTGCCACTGATAGACTTGTGTACCTGAATCTATCCATTTTTTTCAGAAGGTCATGTGAAGTGCTGTATACTTTGAGTGCTCATCTTTGAGTTTCATAAGCCAATTATTAATCATTGTATAAAATATATTACTGGTTATAAAATTCAGGACCTTTTTAAGTGAGGGGGAAGTAGTGTTTAATTTTCTTTTCTTTGTAGGCAAATAATTCACTGCGCACATAAATCATGTCTAGCAAACACAGTGACGCTTTTCACAACATGCTTTAGTGGTTAGTTCTGCCCAAAACTCTAGAGTGCTAGTAGAAAGAACTGCATTGAATAATTATTTTATCATCTTAATATTTCTTAAGATATTGTGGTATGGCATAAACGCTCTGGATCCTTCTAAACAAGGAACTTTTAAAAACATTAAATAAGCATAAAATAGTTCTGAAAAAAAGGTACATGCAGTGATGATGACGATGATAATCCTGAAGTCAGAACTGACACCTGAAATTTTAGCCCCTGTAACTTGCTTCAGCTCTTAACCAGAGAAGTCATTAACTACTGACCTTTCATTTCTTCCCATAATAGCAGCTTCCCATTTAGAAACTTTACATTCCTACAAGCTGGGTTATATTATAGTTTACTAAGAGGCTATTTATAATTGGTGCTAACAAGGGCTTGCATACTCTGCTATTTAAAGCTGGAAACTTAATATGCCCAACACTGCAATAGAAAACATTTGTTGGAGCAGAACATAAATGTAATCAAGTTCTGATTTTGCATAGTAAAGAAGCAGTAGCACTGAGCCAGGAAATTATGGGGGCAGACACTAGCTTAGCCTTGAATTCACTTGGAGGCTTCGGGCAGTCTGCAAGGAAGGTAGATTGCAAGTGCAGCAAACTTTTGTAGCATGCAACACTCCCGTTCAGATCCCAACTACTCCATTCCATTTTCCTCCTCCCCATCTGGTTTTCAGTTTCCATCCTTGAAAAGTCTTCCAGCTTTATATATACACTCAGCTTGTGTTTGTCCTTAGTGGGCTTATCTTTCAGGATTACCCCCCTGCCTAAGTTTTTGTATTTTAGTTTAAGTTTTGCACTTGCGCAAAATTTGGGATTCTCCCAAGTCTGCTTATACATCCCACTTTTACATGCACTGTTGCTTAGGCTCCTTAAGCAATAGGATTCCCAGCCTGGGCATTAGAAATGGAATGAATGACACTTGGTCTGTCTACTGCAGGACACCTCCTTGAGTGCCATGCAGTCCCATCACATTGCAGAGAATTCTGGTGCAAGTTCTAGACCAGTCGGTATCAACAAACTTATTTCACTCTGTGGCTTCTCCTATTTATTGAATTGTTAGATTTACACCCCACCTTTTTTCTTCTAAAGAACTCAGAGTGGCCTGCATCATTTCCCCTTTGCTGGTCTCAGTTATAGCCACACAACAATCCTGTGAGATTGACTGAGCTGAGAGTCTAACTGGCCCAAATCACCCAGTTGGCTCCATGGCTGAGTGGGAACTAGAACCAGGTTACCTGAGACCCAGGCCCATCCTCTCAAATGCTCCACCAGACTGGCTGTCTGGTATTAAATCACATGCATAATCTAGAACCTACCCAGCAGCCCCTTGTGGCTGCATATTGCAAGAGGCAAGAGGGGTAGTGAGCAGTAGCAGTTTGTCAGTGCATGCTGCCCAGTATTTTGATTTCCTTCTAAAAGACTCTCCCTAACCACCAAAAAACAAAAACAAAAAAAGCTATTGATGAGCCCCAGGATTCCTCATCTTCCTTAGCAATTTGTGTGCAATTCTGGTTGTTAGACCTAAGGAATAATATTCTGGAGTTAGGAAAGAAAGGCAACTTACAGGATCAATGGGTTGAAGAAACTCCCTTATGAGAAAGGTTTGCAGCATCCAGGCCTGTTTAAGGTTAGAAAAAAGACAAATGAGGGGAGACGTGTTAGAGGTGCACAAAACCACGCATGATGTCACAAACGTAAATAGGGAGACACGTTTCTGCCTTATAATACCAGAACCTGGGTTGATCCCATGAGACTAGTTAGGGGGAGACTCAGGATCAAGACAGATAAAAGAAAGACTTCTTCATACAGTGCGTAGTTAGATTGTGGGACTATCTTGTGCAAGACGTAGTGACAGCCACACATTGAATGGCTTGAAAAGAGACTGGAGACATCATGGAGCAAAGAGTACTAGTCATGAAGGTTTTTGGCTACCTCCAGGATCAGCGGTATACTCGAGTTGTGGGGAACTGGAGGGTGTTACTGCATGTCTACTTTTGGGTTTCTCGCAAGAAGTTGATTGACCACTGTGTGAACAGAACAGTTAAGAAGGGTTGTTGTTAAGTTTTTAACATTGCTGGAAACATGGTTTGAAAAAGACTGGACTCGCACCTTAGTTGGAGTGATTCTAGCGAGCCCACTTTCTGTCATGCTGTGTTTCTAGCTGTATGTATTTAAGGAGACCCTTCAAATGTGACTTACCACTTCGTTCTGCTGCAGTGTAGGCCAGAGGGTGTATGTGAAGTAAGTGCTATATTACACTTTAGTAAAGTGGTGGAGGAATGTGCTTTGCATGCAGATGGCCCACGTTTGATCCCTAGCATCACCAGGAAGGACTAGAAAAAAATCCTGCCTGAAACACTGGTGTCAACAGCACTGGATTAGATGACCCTGGGACCTGACTCAGCAGCTTCCCATGTTTCTGATTTTGGGTGCGAGCAATTTATAAAAGGTGTTCTTAACAAGGAATGATTACTAGGTTGTTTTAGTGCACATCCTTACTGCTCTTGGAAGAGTCATAGGTTCATATCAGTTCACACTACAGAAGCCAACAGGTCTTACTTGAACTTTTTAGGTGTAACTCTAAGATGTATGCTCTGAAAATGTAAGTTGGAAGTGTGATGAGATGTTTTGAAACATGGATCGCCTATCGATTCCATTTGCCAGGAAGTCATGATTGTTTGCGGTTCCCTGCTGGGTGCAGGCGCTGTAGCAAGCTTTGTTTGCTTTACTGCTCTTGGAATCACTTCAAACATGGCACAAATGGAAGCAAGACACCTGGTGATTTCTCAAATCTAGGTGGGCTGTTACCAGATTTAATGTTGAAGCTGCGGCGCCAGAGAGCATTTAATAGATGGAACAATGGCAGCTCCATCTTGAATTTGTGAGCTGTGATTGCCTACGGATATTGCATGCACTGTGACTAAACCACCATGCCCCTGTGGAAGAACTTGTTGACAGCTCTGGCCATGCTGCCAAATGCCATGTCACTCGGGACTTTTCCTTGGCATTGAATGTGGGCTGTGCAGGATAGAGCCAGGGAAAAGTCAGCTGTGCTCAAGCATGGATTTCTCAGTTGGCGAAACGTGGATCACACAGCTGGCTTGCTGAGATTCGCCAAGGAGGCTGCTGCACCCCCAGCTTCCCTCTTCCAATTGCTAATACATTATGTGCTGCTTCCAGTAACTGTGCATGCTTTCTTCTGACCACCACATTCCTTAGCCATCATGTTTGATGTAAACAGGGCTGCCCTTTGCTATTTCTTTATTGCACGTTTTGCTGCATCAGCACCATAATAGAACAGCACAAGATTGGGACATTGGTGGTTACCGGAAATGGGTGGCAGTGGCACTAGCAATGACAGGCTATGAGTCATTCACATGGTGTGCCAACCCAAAATGACCCTGAAACTGTTTTGCCGTTATAGAAGTAATTTTGGCTGGTGCAAGCAAATGTATCCTAGGGCTGATATATGTGTTCAGGAAACGTACACTGTGTAGATTTATTGAGACCTATATCACTCCACACTGTGACTAGGGAATGAGGACGAGACTGCAAAGGCATTAGGCAAGTTCATGCAACATGGCAGCCCATCTTGTGAGTGAGCTGTGGAGTGTCCCAGCCCCATGCTCTCAACCACTGCACTCTACTAGCTTCCCATAATGGCTTGCCATGCCATGTAAATCCACTCACTGACTGATGAAAGTTAGTAGTTTGGATGAGTGCAGACCTGATTTGCACCTAACAACAATCCAGTAATATATATAAAAAGTTGTGATCATCTCTCCCACCCAGGTATAGATAACCCACCCACACACCTTATGTCTGCGATTTGTTTAGCATTAGGTGTGAATCAGAACTTCTGGCATTGCTCTCCCACATCAAATTTATTTATTTAACATATATCAAGGCTGCTTTTCGGAGCAAGAGGTCTCCCAATACAGCTTGCAGCAATAAAATCCCATGTCATAAAAATGGATAGCGTTATAAAAGAACAATTCATAAAAACAACAGACACCAACAATAAAAGAACTGTCCTAAACAGTACTATAAATCTACAATGCAGCATTACCTGCAAACCAGAACAGCAAAGGGAAGGCCGGAGGAAGAATCCACCTGTGGCCATTGGCTGTGATGGCTGAGGTTGATGGGGACTGTAAGCCATCACAGCCGAAGGGCACTCGATTGAGGAAGACCACTGTACAGTGTCCAGAGCCATGGGCATAAGAGCATCATAATGACAACGCCCAATATGTTGTCTGACCTATTCTGGGTTCTCTGAATACAGGGGTAGTTTGCATGCTTCTGTCTGGGTAGGAGAACTGTGATGTTTGCATGGCTGGACAATATTTTGAAGCAGCTCTTGTTCTGTTTTTCAGGTCCCTTCACAGACGTTGTCACCACAAATCTGAAACTTGGCAATCCTACAGACAGAAATGTCTGTTTCAAAGTGAAGACCACAGCGCCTCGCAGGTACTGTGTAAGGCCCAACAGTGGGATTATAGATGCAGGAACGTCAATTAATGTCTCTGGTAAGTTATTCCAATGTTCTTCACAAGCCAACACCATGGTGTTTGTATCTTTTATTTTTCCAAATACCTTTGCTTCTAAATATAGTAGAAAATTGAATAGAGAAGTACAGGATGTTAGATTAAATGAATATACAGGGAAACTTTTAAACTGTGTTGTGCATGGTTTATCTCATTTTTTTAAATGAAATTGTTTTGGAAGAAATAACTGGAGCAAAAATGCTATATGGAAATCCAGAAGGAATACCTTTTAAAATGCTGAAACAAGGAGGTACCATGGCCTACCAAAGGGTCATATTTGTAGAAGATAATGGTTGAGTTAATGACTGAGTTTAGACAACATGATCATCCACACTGAAGGACTTGAGTGTGGGTGGTTGTTGAAGAAGGTTGTTGCTGAGGTAGCTTGTTGTCTGAACCCAGCTGAGATAACAGAACATGGGGAACAAACGCAACAGCCAACCATGGGTTTTCTTCATGGTAAGCAAGTCATGGCTTGTCAGCACAGACAGGTTCAGAAAACACAATAAGCCATGTTTTAGCAACAAACCATGGCTTGACAACACCTCATACTCAGTCTGTGTAATCATGTAAGACATGGGTCCTCAAACTATGGCCTGTTGGCCAGATCTGGCCCACTAACATGCCCGTTTATTCGGCCCGTCATAGAGGATTTGGACTCACTGCGTGCGCATGCACACACGTGACAAGGCACCAGCTTGCTCGCAAGGAGATTGTTTTGGACTAGCTTGGAGAAAATGATCCCTGCGTATGCACGCCCCGTCTCGCCTCGTGTGCACATGTGTGTGCCCCCCATCTGGCCTGTGCCCCCCGCCCGCACTGCCTTGGCGGCCCATGCCCATTGCCAGCAACTTTGAACTGGTTGAAAAAGTTTGAGGACCCCTGATGTAAGACCTCTGATATTGCTGCTTTTGCTGGTAGTGTCTGCATGGTCTGTGCTCATCTCTGGCTATTGTACCTTGTTAACTGGAGATGGTACGATTGAGCCTGCCATTTTCAGTGTGGAAAACATGTTGAGCTATAGCTCCCCCTATAGTTCTCAGGCAGAGCTGACCCATATGTTCCAAGAAAGCAGGCCAAGGATCATGAAACATCTCTGATTTCACCATTCCCCCAGTCACTTCATTCAGAATGTTTAATACTTTAATGACTGGTTTGTGGTTCTGAACATGCAAGAAACAGCAGCACAGGCTCTGCTGGACTTGTAGCCAGTGGAGGCTTGTGGTTCCATTGCATCCACTTCAGGCTTTGGTCTGAATTTTTAAGGGGCTCTCTATGGTGCTGAACCTACATTTGGGAGTTTGGTACCACAGGTAACTCCTTAAAAGTTCAAGCTGAGACCCTGAGTGACTAGACTGAATGACTTACCTTGGAGCCACCAGCCAATGTTTCTAGCAGCATTATGTTTGCAGAATGCCACTGACGGTTCAGTTCCCTCCTGATTTTGAGGGCTAACCCTCATGTGCATTGTTTTGCAAATGGTTTCCTCAATTTTTCTTCATAATTGTATCCAAGAATGGATGTAGGTTTGCTAACACAAATCCCATACAGGTAGATGTGTTCCTTTTCTGCAGTCAAATGCAGCTACATCAGCAGAAGACATTGACTGGTAGAACAGCCATGTTCAATGTTTCTGCTTTAAATTAGAAGGCTTCATTTGATTGTTTGTTTAAACCAAGTGGATGGCTGTGCTGGGCATATGTAAACCAATTTTGGCAAGAAAGCCACTTCCAGGAACTTATTGTGGTGTTTCCAACCCTCGGTTCTTCTTCGTGGTCCCTGTGCATCATACGTAGGACTTTGCACCCATGCAGAACCTAATTTTCAAGAAGCTTCTGTAGCTAAACACTTATTTTTTGGGCAGAAGCCCATCGCCGTCCTGTCCATGGGAAGTACGGAGAGTGGCTCCCACCCATCTCCTCAGTTCCTTTTCGACTGCCACCACACCTAGATTGGAAGCAGCTTCACTCTCTACCTCAGAAGCTTTGGCACTCTTCCTATCATGTTTTCTAACTCCTTTGGTTCCTTTTTTCTCGAAATTACTGCCCCTGGCAAGTAGGCTTCCTCCCCTGAAGCTCTTATTTGTGGTGTGAAGTTACAGTGTTGTTTGCAGAACTGTACCTTTCTGGAATCACAGTGCAAATGAGAGATTATAATCTCTCTTAGAAGCCTGGAGTAGAACAGGAAATTTATGTGACAATAGCATGTCTGGTGTCACCAGTTAGTGGGGTGGGAAGCAGTGGAGCACAACATCTCTTACCAAATAAAGTTATCTTGGGCACTAATAGTATGGGGAAGAATTCTTTTGTTCTATTGCCCTCCTCAGTGAGAAAGACTTTTAAGTATTACATTCGTGTTTTTCTGTTCCCGAACTGGTCCTTCAGTTGCCCATGGAGATATGGAAGAAGATTGAGGGTCTACAAAACCAGAATGTCACTCCTCTCTTAATAAGTTTCATGTGGAAACCTTTAATTTTGCCACAAGTGAAAATTGAGGGTATCTTTGAATCCAAATTTGTCTGTGTTCAACAAATGCTTGTACGTGTCTTTGGTGTTTTTTGGAACGTTGTGATATGCTGAATTTGTCACTAATACACAAGCACCCATTTACAGAGCTAAAGTAAAGAGGAGATGGAATGGTAATACAATTGCAGCTGAGCAATGAGCTACCGTGCTGTTTGAACACAGTGTGACCATTTCCATCTGCTGGTGTTCACTAGTTTAATTCTGCTTTATGCCCTCCATATTCTCACACACATGCTGTACCTTTAAAGAGCTTATTTCTGTCCCTTTTCTGAGCATGTAGCACATGGTCTTTATTTCTTGCACAGCTTTCTATAAAGCATACTTTAATTAATACTTGTTTACTGCTGCCCTGCACTACCAACCCCAAGGACTCATAGCTAAAACCATATGATGAACGTGGAATGATAAATCATTTCTTGATCTCTCAAATGCATCTCTGGAGTATCAGGTATTTCAGAGTTCCACCTACTCCCTTCACCTTTCTTTCAGCTGAATCACAGTCACTAGGAAGCGCCCTGGTTTGTTGGTTTCTTTGTTTACAACACCGTAGGAGGTAGCTGGGACTTTGGAGAGATACCAGGTGGAAAGAATTTCATAAATAGGGAAGCTACCAAGAATGCCTCTTGACATTGCCTCATTAAACAGATTTAGGGCAGAAATGGGATGGGCAGAATCTCCATAGTCTTGGATATTTTAGCACAATTTGCAGAGGGTAAATACCTATTGCATATTGCCATAAAGGTGATAGTAAAGGCCAACTCCTAGGGTTTTCCTATTTTTAGTAAGCATTCAGCCCTAGAAATGCATTTGCAGTGAGATTCTTAATTTACAGCAGTTCTTTTGTAGATGTACCTCTGCCAGTTGCTTTATAGTGGAAAAAGAAAGGGCACAAGCTGCTTCAGATGCAGAGTTAAAATGTGAACCTTGGCCAGGTCCAAGCATAGTTAGCCTTACCACTTGTACGTACTGGGCTCACTTTAAAAAAATAAAAATAAAAATGCTTTTAAATCTTGTATAATCAGATTCTGGGTTGGATGCAGAGTGGGGTCAGAATCCACAGCTGAAATGCCAAGTCCAGTGAACCCAGAGAGAAGCCAAGCAGTCACTGAGAATCAGGCAGCTGCAAAGTTCTGTGGGAAAATTTAATGAGCATACTTGTACTAGTGGGATAGGGCAGATCCAACATGATTGATCTGAGGATACAGTGTCAGATTAAGAGGGCAGACCTGTTGTGAAACCTCAGATGTTCCATGTATTTAACTGTGAAATGGGACCCACCCTGAAGGCATGGTTTGTTCTTTGCAGTTTGGAGGAGGAAGGGAATTTAGTTTGGAATCAGCTTCTTACCAGCAGGCCCCATTTTCCTGATGGACAGTGTTCTTACTTTGTTTGTTTCAGTTAAGTTCTGCAATATTTTCTTGCACTGCAAAGCCATCCCAGCTGATCAGTTTTAACACAATAAAGTTTTTTTGATTAGAAGGACTTTGTCCTGGTCAGCTTGGAAGGAGGGGAAGAACAGCCAGGACACTGCTCATATAACAGTTAATTATGGCTTAAGCCTAATGTAAGAAGCACATACCTGAAAATCAGTGGAGGTGGAGTTGTTTTCCTCTCTTTACATCACCCACTCCAGGAGAGGGAATATCAGGGGAAGAAGGGATAGTAGGTATGTTTAAACAATCCTCTCCTAAAGCAACATGATCCTGATCCAAATTGGGGGCTGCAGAAAGCAGGGAAAACAAGCATGCATTATTCCACTATAGTTTCATAGTTCCACTATGCATCATGGTTAGGCAAAGGATTAATTTGACCCTTAGTCTTAATAAACAGGAACTTTTAATAAACAGGAACTTAATAAACAGAAAACAAATAAACAGAAAACAAGACCCACTTGGGTTCTTGTGCATATGAGTGATCTCCTAGTTTGCATCTTCTCTGTCAGTGTTCACCAGTGTTCCCCAGATGTTTGGCATGCAGCTCCCATTCTCATTAGCTATGCCAGTTGGGACAAAACATCTGGAGCACATCTGGCTGCTCTAAGGGGGCAGCAGCTATCCGGTTTCTTTAGCACTGCTATGGTTTTAAAACATCAGAAATAAAGGAATGAATTCAGATGACTGATTGAAAGTGCAGCTCATGGTTAGCTCCCTTTTCTTGCCCCAGTAAAGCTGTCCTTACTTGAACACAAAAGAGAACATTTCTTTCCTTGAAGTCCTTTGCACGCGCACACATCAGTTCCTTAAGAAATTGCTGGTGTGTGTTTTACAGCACTGTCAGCACATCTCTGCCTGCTCTTGTGATTTGTTACAGAATTGCTTAACTCAGCCCTTTCCCCCTTTCACAGTGTTTCACTGTACTGCTCTTGCTATAATTGTCTCCCCTGATGCAATGGAGTCTTGCAGGTATTCGACAGAAAATGTGCATGAGGAGGAAATGAGCAGAGCTGCTTGGCCTGCCGTGAATTTTACAGGACTTCTGTGTCAGGAAGAAGGGAGGAAGGGATTTGAAACACGAAGAAGATACAAAGACCATTGGGGGCACCACACAATCCACAGATCCTTTAAAAGGGAGAAAGGAAGTGGGGTCTTTTGCCTCCTGGGGTCGGAAAGGAAGAAGTGGGTTTCAGAATAAAGGGAGTGGGACCCGCAGCAACATGTTGCAGGGTGGAATGCATCTGCTCCAGCCTGCGCTGTCCTCTTCCAGGAAGCTCTGTTCCATTAACCCCTAAAAGTTAGCTCAGTCCTCATGCGTTTAAGGATTTTTCTCCAGGGTTGTCTTTTGTTCTGTTGCTAACCTTGGGATTATCTATAGTCTAAGATGTGGACAGCCTGGTTCCCGGCAAATGCCTCGAAGAGCGAGTTTTCGGATAAGTGCGCAAGAGTCCCAGATCTGGCCGGGAGTCCACATTCAGTTCACACAGTGGCCAGCCAGCTGCCCTTGGGATACCCACAAGCAGCAGCTCCTTCCTGCCCGTGCTTCCTAGAGGTGGTATACGTAAATACACAGCCTCTGGCAATGGAGGCGGCATATCGCTGTCAGGAATAGTAGCATATGACCTTTCTCATGAGTGCAACACACCCTCCCACATGTGGTCCTAAGCCATTTGCATACATTGATGTTAATGCATGGAGTGAAGTACCCAAGAGCGCTTCAGTTACCTTGATATATGGACCTTTCCTGCTTGACACATATATAGGAGTGGTTGTTGCTTCTTGCACTTGGTGGTTCAGGGGTTGTGCTCCTGGTTCAAGGCTGCTTAAGGGCCTTGTTGGCTCTGTTGCTCTGGCTTGCGTTGGTGTTTTTGTTGTGTTTTATTTTTATGCATGTATGTCGTTTGCATTTGTTTTGCATTTTTGAGCAATGATTAGGTAGCCTGGGAGTGTTAAAATAAAAGTTGGAACATTAATCCTCTGCCTTGTAAATCTGCCAATTCCTGGGAACCTTAAGCGGTCACTCACTACAGCTAACAAATTGTGACAGCATTGCATTGGTCTTTTGGTGGCCCATGACGAGTCATCTTGACTTTTTGTTGTCTGCTGACCTCAAGGTGGACCAGGAACTACCCAAGGTAGCTCAGGAGAATGGCTGCAATTCCTCAGCCCTGTCAGTGACATTCCAGAGTCATCTGCACCTTTGCTAACGATGCTAGAGTGCGGTTTTTGGATCATGTGCTTCATCCTCCAGCCTCTTAAAGGAGCTGAAGCCTCGTGCATCTTGCAAGTCCTGAGCTCTACCTCAGCTTCCCCAGTTGCAGAACAAATGAGGCATGGCTCCTGCTTTCCATATCAGGAAGATAGCAGGGAGTCCATGGCTCAGCCACCAGCACCTGCAGTTTGAAGAATCAAGTAGTAGTTGCTGGGAAAGATCGTAGTCCTCCCCAAGACTCTGGAGAGCCCTGCCAGTCATGGTTGGAGATGCTGATCGAAAGGGATCAGTTGCATGTCTCTGCATACAGCAGCTTTATATGTTCTAAGGCAGCCTCCTGCAACCTGGAAAGGGAGTGTGACATAGTGCTTGAAAGTGTTGGGTTAGAACCTGGGAGATCTGATTCTAGTACCCCATTTGACCAATTCTGGTCCCCATTTGACCAGTGACAGGTAGTTGTTGAGAGGATAAAATAAGAGAGAAGGTCAACAACCATGTAAATGGTCTTGGATCCTTCCATGGCTTGGCCATGCTGGATGGGACTGATGGGAGTTGCAGTCCCAGCACATCTGAAGAGCACCAGCTTGGGAAAAGGTTTTTCTAAGGTGCCTTCAGGTGGGTGGAAATGAATACTCCATTTCTTGAAACTGGAACTGTCTGACAGCAGTGGTGCTTTAGCAATTTTCTTTTCAGTTCTTCCTCCCTACCAAGATTCCCATCGGGCCTGCATCTATTCCCTTTCCTATGCCATGGAGGTCTCCTGTATTTTGCCACTACATAAGCAGCAGGGAGAAACAGGGCAATTAGCACAGGAGTTGAGTGAGCATCCAGATGTGTCTGCCAGTTCGCGTACATGTGACTGTCATGTAAAAACTAATAAGTGAGCTGTTGTATTAGTTCTGCAGAAAGCATACTGCCCTCTGCATGTTTCTTGACCAATAAATTTTTTGCAGGCAAGGCTTAGATGTATGATTGCAGCATCCTTGTTGCAGGTTTGAATAGACAGAGTGTCCTGAATTCTTTAAACATTTTTGGCTGAAGGAATTAGCTTCTCAGTAGTTCACCTTTGCTGTACTAGAAATTAGCCTGTTGCTATTAGCAACGGCTTAGTCCGTCTGTATGCTCCCTTCACACACTAGCACAAGCCCAGCTTTATTCTCTGCAGAGCTTTGGTTGTGCCTCGCCTCACCCCTATCTGTTGCGACATTACTGCATATAATTTTCACAATGCAAAATTGTAAGCTTCTATAGAAAACCATGACAGATACTGTATTTGCAGACTTTAAAGCCTTTTCTGTTTCCACCTTGGACATTAGCAATGCAGGATTCCTCAGCCATTGCTTACCAAGTGTCTGAAATTTTAGGAACAGAGGGTGAAGGCTGTGAAAGAATCAATTTATTGACAGCTGTGACTGCCTTAAAACATTTTACATTGGCCAGGCCCTAAGCAAAATAACAAAAATAAATAAATCAGGCCAGTGTAAGTTTAATTCTAACAAGACACTGGATATTTTGAAGAGAGGCAGATAATTTTATTGGGCACTGAAGACATACAAGCCATGAGCTAAGGTCATCTGTGAAAACTTGCAACTAGAAATGAGTATTTTAATGAATAAATCAGCTGAAATGCAGACCATGTGAAATGTTGCAATTTAGGTCAATTTCTTACAAGTGTGGAAGGGCCCCCGACATTTTCCCCAGTGATTTCTTTTGCATTTACGCATTTCATAAGTAAATTAGTCAAAATGAATATATGACTGTTACAAATAAAATAGTAGACAAAGCTGACAATTTCAGAGTTGTAATTAAAATTTTTTGGGTGGTTATTCCTAGCAAGTATGTAAGAGATACATAAGTCAGTGAAATGTATTCAAGTCTAAATCTGAAATAGATCTGATAGGTAATGATAGCAACATTGATGCTACAAACTCAGAGGAAGAGAGCTGAACTCTGTTGAAACATATGAGCCATTTTCAGTGCCTCGTGCAGAGTTCTTTGGTTTGCCATAACATGTCTTAGCATACCAACAGCTTTCAGTACTTTTCAGAATAAGAATTGTATTGCTGTTTCCTTTAAATTTTAAAAATGAAAGAAAGGCCATGCTTTTGCCCTTAAATTTTTACAAGTATTCCAGTAGACATTTTAACATAATTTTTTCTCACATTAAGTGTCTGTTAATTCTCCCTCCGCCATATTTCAGGTCAAATTCTTGTTACGTATTGAGGGAAAAAGAAAAAAACCCAGCATGGGCACACTTTTAGTTTTGATGTTTACTAAATACAAATAACATAAATGTACTCTGTAGTAGGTCAGTTTGTAGCCTTCAAAATGCTTAGGCAATGGTTCCCATCAGTTCTAGGCTAATCAATACTGAAGGATGATGGGAATTGTAGGAAAAACATCTGGAGTTCCACACTTTGCCCACTAGTGTTCCAGCATATTCAGATATTTTCCTATGGAAACAAACTAGATTTGTGCTGAAAAATTTTCTGGAAAATCCGCACCACCCATTTGACTTAAAACAGGAGAGACCTTTCTGAGATATCTCCCTCCTCCCTCCCTCCCTCCCTCCACACACACACACTTTGCAGAAGCCCATTTGGTGGACACACATAGCATTCTTTCCACAATTCCAAATGTGGATTTTTTTCTGCTAAGCCTGGCTGAAAAGCTTTCTCCTTTTCTGAGAAGAGTTAAGATAATCTCTTGATTTGGTCTGTTGAACAGTGAATAATGGTTTCAGTGTTTTAACATGTTTTTACTGCATTTATGTGTTTTTACCCATTGCATGCCACTTTTGTTAAAATTTTCATACATAACTACATAAAACAAACATTTCCAAGCAAAAATTTGGTTTTCATTTGTATCCATGTTAAATAGTTCATGCTACCACACATTTTCCCCATTGTACCAGTGTGGGGCTCCGCTTAGTACAAAAGCATCAATTTGCCCTCTTGTACTGGTGCAGAATTCTAAACTGGCTTGTGATACTAGCATAATCACCAATATTGAAGTAGTTCCTGAGAATTATAATTGGGATCCCTTCCAACAACTTCTTTGGCAAAGAACTCATAAAGCTTCTAAACTTTCCAGATAAATGATTTTTTTAATTGAGGAAGGCATCTATCACATTAGGTGCTGTTTAGTCAAATTGTGCAAGTAACGAAATGTTCCTACACAATATAACTGAAATTTAAAATACAGTTTCTTCCATTCAGTAGTTATCAATGCATTTCACAAGACTTCATGGCTGTTTAGCTTTATGAGTATGAAAAGCTCAAACACTTCATTTGCCAAATTCAGATTAAGCTTCCCAACAAAATGACTTGGTGTTTCTGGCCTCCTTGCAGTGATTGATGCTGTCGGAACTGCTGTAGGAGCAAGTAAAGATGTAGATATGGCAGCAAATGCTGGTGCACTCATGCAGCAATGTTTTCTCTTTTCAGTGATGCTACAACCTTTTGACTATGACCCTAATGAGAAAAGTAAACACAAGTTCATGGTTCAGTCAATGTTTGCACCCCCTGATACTTCAGACATGGAAGCAGTAGTAAGTATTTTTTTAAAAAATCTTATGAAAGAATGTGATGTGCTTTTGTAATTGTCAAATATTATTTAACATGTCTTTTTGAAGCAAGCGTATTTGACTAAAGGACATAGGCTGTAAAAAAGACATTTTTGTATATAAAGGGCAGGTAGGCAGCATTCCCAAAGAATTTATATAGACAGTGCTGATACGTTAGACTAGAACTCTTGGCAAGAGTGCCAGCATCTCAAGGTTCATAGAACCCAGTCTTCTGTTGAAAAGTTGTACATTTGCTTAGTTGTCTTATGAAACAAGGCTGACAGACCATGCAGATAGGCTTTTTAAAAGTTCTTAATGTGAAATATCTGGAACTCTTTGTGCTTGTAATTATAATATTGAAACTGTGCTAGGTTTGCACAACACACGTGTTAATGTTTTCCCTACTTTCAAAAAACTCTTACAGCCTACTGTTACGCCCACTGTGGAAGTCCAGCTTAGTCTTTCCGACATGGCACCAATCCTGTGGCTCACTTCCATAACAGCATGCTTGTTTGACCCTGTTGTCGAACGTATTCAGTGACTCTGAAATACATTTCACTCTTCCTGCTCTAAATTGATGACCCTGACAATGAGGTTCAAATGAGTGTTGTTCATTATGAACTATAATAAACAAATTGGAGCCCCTTAGAATTGGGTGGGATTTGGGAGTGGAAAAGTTAATTTGAATCAAGATCAGCCTTCTCTTCATTCAACACTTTCTAAATATATTAGACTCCAGCACCCATTGTCCCTAAGCAATGTGCCCATGAATGATTTGAGATGTGGTCTAGTATATTTGGAGGCTGCCAGGTTAGGGAAGATTGCTCTAGAAGAGCTTTGTCATTGGCCTGGCAAACCATGTGTACACCGTTAAGAACTGAAATGGTTTGTAATGCCTATTCTTAGCTGTGTGCTTTCTGCCTAGAGGATGGTGCATGCATGCTAGTCCTGGAGAATGATGTTTAATGCCAGTGGCTTGCATTTGTAAAATGTTTTAGCCTCTGCTGGTGCAACCAGCCGTGCTGTTTACAGTATCTGAACTGCAGTTGGGGCACATTACATGCTACATGTTGGGTGGAAGTGCTGACTTGACCCACTGCATTTTTATTCTTTGGCATAGTTCACCTTACAGGAAACAAACGGTTACATAAACAGAACTAACCAGTGTGATTAGTCCTGCATCTTCTGCCCATGGGACTGAGTACAGTGTGTGAATATGTGTTAACATGTGCCTGAAAAATAGATGCTCTTCTGGGTCAGAAGGTCTACAATATTTGGCAGGCCAAAAATCATTGGTGCAAGAAGCAGATGGCCCTTGCTCTGTAAGCAAGCTGCTCTCTGTCTCTATTGGCGCTGGCAAAGGGAAGGAGCAACATGGAGCAAGTGCTCGGCCTGCATACCTTCCACTATCAGTATCCGGTCCTCTCCTCCCCTGCCCCACTGCCTCCTCCTGCTTTGGGACTACAGGTCTGCTGAAGAGCCTTGGCCATGCAGCTGCCAAACAGTCCTCAGCCTTCTTCTCAAGCTTGGGGTTGGGGAGTGTCAGGGATTACTGTACAACTGCCCAGGAAGGTAAGCTGGCCACTCAGCATCCTTGCAGTTAGTGGCACCACTCTTGCCCAGGTGAGCAAATTCCTTAAAGTTTCTTCTTGGCTCCAGTGAAATGCACTTGAGGACTTTCTAGGATGCTCTGAAACAGGCCCTATTTCCTGGAATGCATAGATATACATTGGTGACATCTGCCACCAGCTCATCTTTTTACTTTCAATTCTGTGTGTTTTAGTGGAAAGAAGCAAAACCAGAAGAACTCATGGATTCAAAACTTAGATGTGTATTTGAGCTGCCGGCAGAAAATGAAAAACCCGTGAGTGTAATTATGTTTATGTGTAATTCATAAAACAGCTGCTTCTAATAAATAAAAGCTTGGATTCTGAGGTTAGCTACAAGTTCTCTAAATGTCCATCTTTCGCTTGTTTCGAAATGGTGGTAATGAAAGTCACAACACCTTTGCTCCAATATGGTTTGTTTGTTTGTTTGTTTGTTTTGCATGTGCTGACCATTGGCCCGTTGTCTTAGGGTTTCAGTGAGCACTACAAACACCATTGTTTCTCCATTTTGCTGTATTTGAACTTTTAAAAAATTAGCTTAACTTCGTAAGAGCCAGGTGTGGGGTGGTGGTTAAAGTGTTGGACTGGCGACTTGGGAAATCTGTGTTCTAGTCCCCACTTGCCCATGGGTGACTTTGGGCCAGGTACTCGCTCTTAGCCTAACCAACATGGCAGGGTTGTTGTGTGGATCAAATGGAACTATGTCATAGCAACAGTAACAGCAACAGATTAGAATTGCCAGTTCAAGAAGGTTTGGCAAGTTGTGCTGCTTTTGCCATTGCTGGAGCTGGAAAGGGAAAAAAGCAAATAGAACTCCTTCAAATGGCTTAGTTTTTTGTTGTTACATGCTGCCAAGCCATCTCTGACTTACGGTGACCCTATGAATGAATACCCTCCAAGATGTTCTTGACAACCCTGCTTGGCTCTTATAAACTTGAGTACTTTAAAACTGTACAAAAAGAAAAAACATGCTGTTCTGTGTTTAAGAACCACACTTAAGAAAAAAGAGGCCCCTGCCCCTATTTTCAAGAACATACAGCCCTACATTTGTTGTTGGACTGCAATTCCTATCAGACATAGCATAGCGAATAGTGAGTGACGATGGAAATTCCAGTCCCACAACATCTGCAGGGTGGAACATGCTGGAATACTATAGCCAATAATTTCCAGAGTTATTTTTTACCCCTAAATATTTAATGATATGAGACTTGCAGCAAATACAAGCAAATACCCTCTTAATCTTAGCTATTAATGATGTTGTGACTCAGTTTCAAGGACAAAAAATAGAATGTTCCAGCGGAAGGGTGTGTAGGGCACCTCCAGAGATTTTATAGAGAAGGCGTTCTCTTCACGAAGGATTGGTGCAATTAAGGAGCATGTCCTTAAATTGATCTGAAGATTGGCTCTTCCTTTGCTGTTCCTTCCTGCATTTTTAACACAGAAGCAGTTATTACACCAACTCATTCCTGGACTAGAGTCAGACTGCCCCTGGAGTTTCTGCCAAACCTTTAGGCCTAGCTTAATGGTTGCAAACACTTGCGTCATCTGCAGTCTGCTCGAAGCCAACTCCCTCCCTTTAGCTCCAGGATCAAGGACTGCCTTGCTGTAAGGTCTGATGGTTATTTCCCTGTCGTTTCTGTGAGTGGGTGTCTGGGTGGAAGCAAAGTGTGCTAAATTAGAAAATATTTCAGGGACTTTCAGCTCTGTCCTAGCCATCAACAATTTGAATCATTACCGAACTCTTGTGGCCTTGGTGCTGGATTCATGGCCCAATACGAGCACTAGCCTGTAAAAGAAAGTGATGCTCAGGGCCTTTTCCTTTCTGTACCTTCAGCTACCTCTGTCACGTTCTTTGTGTCTATACCGTTCTTTTCTCCTACTTCCATGTATTGGAAGTAGATTGCCACTTGCAATTTCTTCCTCTACCCATAAAACCATTTCCTTCCCAGTCAACTGCAGCATAGGTCTTTGCAGAATTTACCCCAAAGCGTTGGGGCCTGTGATGTCATGCTGCTTAGAAGCATCTTTCTGTTCCCCTTACTTAGAAACATATAGAAACATAAAAACAGAGCGAGTCAGAAGGGGTCTCCCGGGCCATCTAGTCTGACCTCCGGCACCAGCAGGCTTCGCTCACAACATGCCCATCATGTGGATGTCCAAGTCTTGCATGGGGAATGGGCCAAACCAGAGGGAAAAGCCAATTCATGAAGCCACTCTGCTGGTACCCAGCTAGGTATTCCATGCATTGTAGCTTTCATTATGCTGCTAACGGGCAGTGGGTGTTTCTGAGCTGTGTAGTAGCCCACTAGCAGCTTTCCCTTTTTGGAACAGAAATGAACACTAATGGATTTCAGTCTTGCTTACAAGCCTGTTGCTCTTTTTTTGCTTAAATTTTTAGCAGCAGCTGTGGATTTAGATAGAAGCAAGGTTGGCTGCAGGTGAACATTCTTTAGGTTACTATAGCAGACTTATTGCATCCATGAGTTGGAAAGATTTTCTTCCCAAAACTGGAGTTCGAGGCTGCCCATAGCCGAACTTGGATCTGTGTTTCTATTCCATTTACATTTTTAACATCTGGCCTGTAGCTACAATGAACTTTCTAAAGTTTGGAAGAGTTGGATAACTTGGCTGGTGATGAGGTAGACTTTCCTGGCTGTTTCAGATTAATCAGATGGTGCTTGACAGCCTTTTACAACAGCTGCCTTGGCTTCCAGTAAGTTCCTGGGGACAAGCCAGAAGATTCCCCTTAAAAACCTAGATTTCTTGAACCTAAAATACGTAAGGGGCCACCTGCTTCTGCACAAGGAGAAGTTTGAGTACTCATGATTTATTGGGAAGGGTATTTCAGCATCCCACCGGTGTGGAAATATTCATTTATTTTTATGCATTTGTGCCTGTATTTATATCCCACCTTTTTAATTCTTGCAAGGAACCAAAGGTGGTTTACAGGGCCCTCTTCTCAATTTTATCCTCACAGCAACCCTGTGAGGTAGGTTAGTCTGAGAGTCAGAGACTGGTCCAAAGTCACCCTGTAAGTTTCATGGCCTGAGTTGTGGACTGCAACCCGGTCTGATACTCTAACCGCTATACCATGCTGCTTCTCAGTGTGGTATGAATCATTGCATATAGAAAAAAGCCTTCGCATCGGTTGTGACTCTAGACCAGGGGTCCTCAAACTTTTTGAACAAGGGGCCAGTTGAAAGGTGCCAGTGATGTGCGTGGGCCGCCAAGGCGGTGCGGGTCAGGGGGGAGTGCACAGCAGGCAGGGGCATGCGCATGCAGAGATGGTTTTCTCCAAGCAAGTCCAAAACGATCTCCTTGCAAGCAAGCTGGCGCCTTGCCATGCACAGGGCGAGGCACCAGCTTGCTCGCAAGATCGTTTTGGACTCGCTCGGAGAAAATGATATCCTTGCAAGCAAGTCGCAAGGTGCCGGACTCTGAGCGAGCCCAAAATGATCTCCTTGCGAGCAAGCCACGTGGCTAGCTATGGCAGGTCGAATAAATGGGCATGGCAGGCCGGATCCAGCCTTCGGGCCATAGTTTGAAGAACCATGCTCTGGGCTGTCATTTTTGCTATTCAGAAATACATCTCTCACTTTCTGCTGCCTCAGACATTTTAATTTTGCTCAGATTTTAGAGACTGGCTCCTTTAAAAGTTGCTTTATTGCTCTGTTGGTCTTTTTACTGTTTTATTGCAGCATTAAAATGTGTTATTTAGCCTTTAAACACAGCACTTGAGAAAAGTATGACTTCTAAATTGTGCTGAGCTGGAGTGAGTGATATAAATATAGTAGGAGCACACAGGTTTCTACCTTGCATAAATACAGTTTCTCCTCTTTTCTTCTTTCCTCAACAGCATGATGTAGAAATAAATAAAATTATATCCACAGCTGCAACAAAGACAGAATCTTCTGTAATGTCAAAATCATTAAGTTCTTCTTTGGATGACACTGAAGTTAAGAAAGTAATGGAAGAATGCAAGAGGCTTCAGATAGAAGTGCAGAGGTTACGAGAGGAGAATAAGCAATTTAAGGTAAAGTCTACATGTATGAGTTTGTAAGCTTTCTGACGCAGGTATGATTCTATTCACCATTTAATGACAAGTGAATGACAGGTTCATGAAGGTGTCTCTGGGGAGCTCTCAGTTGCATGATAAATCACAAATATCAAGGCCTTTCTCAGAAGTCTTCCTTTTGGCACCCCCATCTTTTGGAAGTGAGTTGGGTGTTCTTATTTAAACAGAGGTGCAGAACTTCAGGATGGGGGCCAAATGTAGACCTCTGGAGTTCTATAACTGGCCACCCCCACCCCCCTTGATCATCAAACATTGGGCAGTTTCCTGTCTGCTGTGTGATTTTTTTTTCAGTGTCTCCCCTAAAGCTTAATTATTGGCACCAAACTAAAATATGCTGTTATTCTTGTCCCCGCCCACCACTGCAACATTGTCCCCTAGACCATGTCCAAAGTGGAGTTCAGCCCTTGCCTGAAATCGGCTCAACACGCCTAGATTAGAGGGACTTATTTATCTGCTGCTGTTACTTAGATCAAGGTTAGCCCCTCTTGAGAGCCTTTTGACTGTGAAAAGCAAGAGACTGTTCTACGAAATGGTGACACGTAGAAAGCCAGCCCGTGTGATAATCAGTGCCACTCAGATAGAGATAGCAGCTCATATATGTGTGTGTGGCTACTGTTCAAGAGTCTAGGAATGGCCCTCTTGGCATCAGCTTTACAAGGCCAGGTGCAGGTATAATATTGCTGATTTGTTTTAAGCTGTCGAAGGATAGACAAATCAATTATATGCTGCTGCCCCCCATCACTTCCAAATGGCCCAAATTCTTTAAAAAATATTTTTCAAATTCCTTTTCACACAATACCTGCTTAATCTGCAATAAAAACATGAATACAATAGAATGGGTCAACCTTCAACTCTGGATGGCCTCCTCCAGGGACTTCATTTATATCTTAGAGGCATGATGCACAAAACAGAGCTCCGAGTAGCTTCAAAGGCCAGTGAGCCAAGCCATAAATCCCTACTAATACTTTCTGGGAATGCTCAGCCAAATAGGACCAGAACCACCGCAACCCAAGATGCTTCCAAGTCCCATCCTAGCCACGGTCATCATGATCAAAGGTATAAATAGAGGGCTACTAGCACCAACAGGGACTTGCTGCTTCTATCTAACTCCTAGTGTTGGTCATCCATCGAGGCTGTCTCCATTGCAGCATAAAGCAAGACTGAAAAGGAACCCAGTAATTCCTTCTGCAGTTATGGGGAATGAGCCGTTTGTCCCCAGACCTTATGTGGGCACTGGCACTGCAAGAGTTTAGAGTTGATTAAGGTTCCTGCTCAGTGCATTCTGGGTTTTACCAGGACTGAGTAGTATCCTGTGGCAGTCCTACTTAGTGTTGACCCACTGAATTAACTTTGACTGGGCCCACTCTAAGAAGGATGAGCATTCAGTACTTGTCCTGTTTATCCTTAAGGTAAGCACAGTAACCAGAATTCCTGCATTGAAGGGGAGTGCTTGATCTCTCTTCAAATTGATAAGACCAAATTGATTCAGCCCAACTAACTCCAGCCTGAACTAATTAAGAAACACATCAGCTTATTGCAAGATGGGATGCTCTTCTGCAAAACAAATTCAAGTTATGTTTGCTGCAGGAAGAAGATGGACTGCGGATGAGGAAGGCACCCCAGACAAACCACCCAACCTTTGCTTCAGCAGCGGCTGTGAAGGAAGAAGGGCTGAGCACTAGACTACTCGCGCTGGTGGTTTTGTTCTTTATTGTTGGCGTAATTATAGGGAAAATCGCCTTGTAGAGGCAGCATGCCAAGGATTGTAAATTGGATTGACGGATCTGCCATATCATTGGATTAAATTTATTCATAACAAATGTTTAAAAAATGTATGACATCTCACAGGTCTTGCCTTTTAAATTTTTACCCCTGCACAAATATAACATTAACATAACATAATCTTCTAGAAAGTTTAAAATGAATGAGGAGCAAGCAAGAAGAAAGAGAGAAATTACCTTATTTGTGAACAATTGGGAAGAAATCATGTATGTAACACTAAAATGGTGCATTGTTTAAAAAAAGTAACTTTAAACATTTTTTGGACCTTAGTACTTATTAATGGACTTCTTTTCTTTGGTGGAAAAAAACACCGCCCATTGAAGTTCATCCTTCTGGCTACTTAGAGGTTGGCTTATGCAGGCTAGGGCAGTGGTTCTCTGTAAAATAGGATAACCCACTATTTCTCCCCATAAATTTAACAGTTCTGTCCAGTGGGTGTGACTTAGGCCTCAGAATCTCAGCAGTGTAACTCCCCAAGCAGCAGTTCAGTTCATTCTGAATGCTAGAAACATGACCCTACATCTTACGAACCCCAACTGTGGGACTGTGGTAGATAGGGGCTCCAAGGGGAAAAGAAATGGGCTTGGAGCCATGTCCATGATCCATAAGGGAGCCAGCAGCGCCAGGGCTGTTGAATAGATGGTGTTTCTGCCGCTGGTCCCAGCCGTTCTGTGCATGGAATGGTGTGATCAAAACCTTTGGAATTTTGGAACCATGCTAAGACAGGTGAGGTCACCTGTGAGCTTGTTTGCTCCATCTGGCTGACAGTGACGGGAACGAATTGCTTGTCATCGTTTGGAAACATAGCCTGCTCAGTCAACATTGCACCAGCATGCTTGGAGTTGACCTGGGTGTATGATTTCCATTTCTTCAGGCTTCGTAGGAAGGACTTTGTGCTGAACACCCTGACCCTCCCCCCCTGTTCATAGTCCAGTCAGTTTCCTTCTGTCCGTCTTGTGTTCCAATCCATTTGGCAGTATGTTCATGGGGACCATGTGTTTATGTCTGCATCCATCACATCTTTTTCCTACCCCCAGCCTTCCATGTCCTCCAGTGAGACTTGCACCCACAAACTCCTACAGGCTTGGGCTCACACTGCATTGCATTCGCGTGTGCGTGCATGCGCGTCATCTGTTGCACAACCTCATTTCCCTCTTTAGCTGCTGCCTTCGTATGAAGCTTTTCAAGATCAGGTTTCTGTCCTGAACCAGTCAAAAGGCCATCAGGGATTTAGCCTTGTGAACTCGAGGGTGAACAGAGCTCATTTGGATTCCCACTTCGTAGCACAACTTAGTTCAGTTTCAGCCATGTTCTCTCTCTGTCCTCAGTGGCCGGTTTGAGAGGGAGACGATGGTTTCCATTTGCCCATCAGCTGCTTAGTGGTGACTTCTGAATGGAAATCATATTGAGAAAGGCAGTGCCTCTTGGACTGCAACCCATACTGAAAAATAAAAGAATCCAGGGACTTGTACATGAAGGAACCTCTGGGTGTAGACCCAACTCTAAGTTGCCTAGTTATCGTATGTGTGGGAGGATTGGTTCAGGCAATGTTAGGATGTCTCACATTGGCTTCCACAGCTGGCGTCAGGATAGTTAAGCAACGGAAAGCTCAAGGAAACGGAGTGCAGCTCCACTGCAAGATAGACAAGTACCGCTGGACAGTCGTCTTGTGTGTCAGGTTGTATGGAATGAGGGTCAATGCCGTGTTTGTCTAAAAGGGGACCAAGCAACCATTGCTGTTGGTTCATGTAGCTGAGTTAAACTCTTATATCCAGATGTTTAATGCATATTTAACTTATTTAATGTATTTCATCTCATGGTTTTCTTTTATTGTCATGGAAATTTGATTACTGCTATAAATGGTTAAAAAAGGAAGGAAAAAGGCACCTGTTCAAAGTGGGTGAATAGAACTACATTTTTCTTTTTATTGCTGTCGTGGTGATGGATTCTTCTGCCTCCTAATGCTTTGGGCACCACATAATTCTCCGTTCCGATCATCTAAACATTGGGGGAAAGCAGCGGTCAGGAAACTGTTTTTGTATATAAAATAAGTCTATGTAGGGGAAAAATTAGTAGGAATTAGTTCTATGCTGTTAAAAAGACCAATCCTGTTTGACTATGTAGCATCTTTAAAAAATCAAATAAATCTACCCCCCAAGTTAATGAGGTTCATTTGTGTTTTGATTACTTGTCATGATATGAGCTTCGGCACAAAACAAGACATTCAGGGTGTAATCCTATGCTTGTCTAGAACATTATTTGCTGGGTCATGCTGGGAGTTGTGTGCATTTTCTCATCCAAACGATGCATAAAATGTGCCTTCAGTTGCATCCTTTTATTAAGAATCCTCCTAGCTTTCTTTTTTTAGCTAGAACTGGGCAACATGTGAAGTTCGGGGGGGGGGGGCTGTGCCCCACCCTGAACTTGTAACCAACATGTTTGCTACAGAGGCAGCAAAAATCAACCCGATTTACCAGGGAAACAAGGTACATAGGAACATGGCACAGAATTACATCCAGTAGTGGGATTCTGCTTTGAGATCAGGCACCCCACATGCTTCCCACATGCCTTGTTTTCCTGCTACTTTGGTACAATGCTTGAAGTTGCAAAGATGGCTGCCACAAGTGCATCAGCTGCTGGGGAACACAACGCCAAAATGGCCAAGGAGCAATATTGCCTACCCTGCTCTAACCCATGAGCATTTATCTGTTTGGAGAAGGCATGCTATACATGGGATTGGCTTCTGTAATTCTCCTGGCTATGGATGGAGGAAGTCAGTTGGTCCTTAAATCCTATAGCAGCATCACTGCTGAAATCCCTCTGGAGCTGCTACCTGCAACCTTTAGTTTCCATCTTGGTTTCATGGGGTGTTTAACATGCCAATATGCCACGTGGCGCCATCGAAACATTACAATAGCTTCATGGGGTGAGGTGTTCTACAGATCCACGACACGACATGAGGCTGTGAGATGTAAAAATGTCTTTGAGATGAACGCACAGGAAAGTGTTCTCCTAAGCTTTACAGGGCAGGTGTACATGAGCAGCGTGGAGACGACTTAAGAAGGGTGGCAACCCGTGTGCTCCTGGAGAGGCCTTGATTATTCCAACCTGAATGTGTAAAGGGAGGCAAAGTGTTTTGTATCAAAGTGAGTAAAATTGGCTTGGTTGCATTCATTAGTTAGTTATCAAGAATAATTTCTGCTCTGGCTTGATTTATAGCTGTTTGAATTTGTTACTTGCCAGGGGTGACAATTTTGTCAGTGTCCAAGTTAGGCATTCTCAGTTCCGCTTCAAGTGTGACCCATGCATGTTGTTCCTTTTTCATTCCACAGCAACGGCAACCTGGGCACGTAGAGCTGTGGTATGCAGACATGGTAGACCTTAGCGATGGTGAACCTACACCCAGGGCTCTGAATGGAGCTGTGAGATTTCCACCAATACACCAATTTAGGCATGAGTCTGACATGCTAGTATTGGGATAGGCAGGAAGATAAACCTAATGGGGAAAGGAAAGGAAAGCAGTGCTTGTATTCCCATCCAACTGCTGCTTCCCTATGAAATACACATTGGTAGTGGAAGAGTAAGGAATGCGTACCCAGCAGAAATTCCTCCTATAACGCTTCTTAAAAGGCAAGAATTTTCTTGCATCAAGTCTTTTTTAAAAAATGTGTTTACTCATGAGCTTTGCCATCCAACTGCAGACAGCTCTTGGCATCTCTATCACCATATGGGATCATGTGAGGTTTTACAAGTTTCCACTTTATTAAGAAATGTGTATTTTCTATTTAATTAGTATTCTACTTTATGAATTTTATTTTTTCTAAGTTGGATTGGTTCATGGACCAGTTCCGTGGTTCAAGCTTCAAACCCCTGTGTCGTTTATTTATTTATTTCAGAAAGAAAAATAAGCCAAAAGAAATAGCATTTATTTTAGGCAAAATAAATAGGAAGAACTAATTGCATGCATCTTTTGCCTGTTTACAGAGAAGATGAACAGACAGGATGAACTAATTGTTTGTGGTTGTTCTGTACTACCAAAATGTTTTTGTCGTTACGGGTGTCAGGATGTCTAGGGCTAGACATTGCTTTGATTAAAAGTTTTGTTTAAATTTTAAAACACTGAGGAGTCAAAATAAATGACCATGTGGAAAAAGCCTGAATTGCTGGATCAGGCCTTAAAGCACAGGAAATAATCCCTTTTAAAAATGAGCCACTCCAATTCCAAGCAAAGGCCATACTCTGTTTTGTAACCATGTTTTTTGTCTGCAGGGCAGAGAGGTCTGAATTGTTTGTGTTTCATCTCTGGAATAAATGCCATGAGGCTAGGCCTCAATTGTTCCTGTATTGTACTTGTTCTGGCCCCGCTGGGGATAGGTAAGAAGGCCGTAAGCAATGTTTCCCCGTATCCTGTGAGACATTTGTCACAGGTGTATCATTCAGCTTCACCTCTTCCAGGAGCAAAACTTCTGCACATAGGAACAGTATTCACTGCCCATCCAAGACCAAACCAGCTTAACATTCCTTTATTACAATTACTGTCGCTGGGCACAGTGCTTTCCCGACAGTTACTGTAAGGTCTGCGGCTAAGCTCAAAGAGGACAGGGAATCCGAGATGGTGGCAGGTGATCTCAGATCCCTGCTGATAAAACCAGCCTGGTACATTGTCTCTCTAAGCTCAACACCTCTACATCCTGGTGCTGCTCCCAAGCACCAGACCTGAGTGGTGGATGCTGCAGATACTTAAAATACTGTCCTGCTGCTGACAAGCAAAAGGAAAGAATTCTGCAATTATGCCAGTGCCTACTAAAAAAAAGGTAGCCATTTTAGAAGATGAGCAACTGTTTTATGTACATGACTTTAAGAGTTTTCTCTGTAAAAAGTTGCATGCTATGATACATTTGGTGTTTTAAAATTGTACATTAATATAAGTATTGCATCTGAATCTGTTAAAGCAGTTGTGCCCCAGCACTTTTATAAAAACCCATCAATTTTATCTACATGTTAGCCACAACCTTGTAAATATATAGCATGTAATTTATGAGAGTTGCATAGCTGGCTATAAAAAAATAGTTTGAGCAGTTTGGAGAGGACCAGCACTTGCAAAGTGATTAAGGTAGAAAGCTGCTTTTTTTTACAGCTAGAAACAAGACTGTGGCTTTTACATTATACTATTCCATCTACATCATCCTGAGTTATCTTAGATTGTCAGGGTTCACCCTTAAGTTTTCCAACGTGCAGTTCCCTGTTGCCAAAAAGAATAAAAACTACTCCATTGAGTACTGTGACTTACATAGGGATGCTACAGCCATGAAGAATAGCTGCTAAATTGACATTTTGATCAGACTCTGTGAAATAACTGGAGCTTTTTGGCTATTGCCAGAAGCTGTGTATTTCAGTTAACTCAACTGAATGTCGCTTTGTTGACTGTTTAAGAAAGACGAATGATGCCAAAAAACTCATAATGGGTATTTTTCTCAGTGCAGTGGGAGACAGCTGGCGGATGTTGTAAACAAATGCCCTTCTGAGCATCTTCTTTGTTTACCAATATATGTCTCCTTTCCCTTGCAGGTACTAGGATGATCAAGTGGAATAAGTCAGGACCTAAGCACATTGTTAAATTTTACTGTGTAACTGCAGCGAGGCCAAGACTACATATACAAATGCCAATCTTTATCAGAACGGCAGTGCAAGGGAAGTTTATTTCCTCCTGCACGATGCTCCTCCCAACCCCTCACTATGGCTAGCTGTAGAAAGAAAGATTCCTTTGACACAAATGGGTCCTTCTTCTATTATCTGTAGCATGGGACAGGGAGTCTTTATCAGGATTGTGCTGGTGACAGAAAGCATAACTGTGCCTTCCTTAGAGTTTATTATCTACACAAAGCATCATTCAAACCTGTGCAATTTGTGACTTTCACCAAAAATTATGGCCTTCTTGACAACCATACATTGTTTTCCATTTCTAGGTAAACAATAAGCAAGCATTTTGAGTCTCAGTGGGTTCTTCTACATTATTAATAACAGGTGTGTAATGCTTGCACAAGATGAGGTTTTGAAAGATTTCTTTCTTTGCTATTGCCTTTCCAAGTTTATGCATAACACTAAAGACTAGAATCTTAACTGCTTTCACTTTAAAAGATGGTGCCTAACTTACAAGGGGGGCTGTTGGGAGGATATATGGAAAGGAGGAGGCCCTTGTACGCCACCTTGAGTTCCTTGCAAGAGGAAGGAAAACAGGATATAAAGGCAATGAAGTAAAAAAATGATAATAAACCATCTACTCCAGCTGTCTGATCAGGCCCTCTATCCTAGGCCCAGGATGACAATTTTAATAAAAGAGTATTTCCTCTCATGTGACATTTGTCTCTGAGCTAGAAGCCAAGCTAATTCCAACAACTGGGTTCTTTTAAAGTTTTTAGCTACATAACTGCAGAAGATTTACAGAACTATAATGTCAGCATATGGAGAAACTGAAACTGTAAAAGGTTTTGCATACAAAGCCAAGAAATTTGAAGAAAGAGATTTGGAAGGTCAGTAATGATGGAATTAGAAAAGAACATCAAGTGTTAAGGATGTTTCACTGGAGACCAAGGCCAAGATAATCCAAACTATTGTATTCCCCATCACCAAGTATGGGTGTGAAAGCTGGACAGTGAAGGGAGCTGGCAGGAAGAAGATGGATGCATGGGAAACATGGTATTAGAGGAGAGCTTTGTGAATACCCAGGACTGGCAGAAAGATGGGTCATACCTCAAATCAAGACCAAACTTTTTCTGGAAGCAAGAAGGACAAAGCTGAGGCTGTCATACTTTGGACACATCATGTGAAGGCAAGCCTTCCTGGAGAAGACTATCAGGCTAGGGAAAGGCAGGAGGAGGACCAATGATGAGATAGATTAATTCCATAAAGGAAGCCACAGCCCTGAGATTGCAAGAGCTGAGCATGACTGAAGGACAGGCCATTCTGGAAGGCTTTCTTTCCTAGGTCAGAGATTACTTGACAGCACTTAATAAAAACGGTTACATTTTGTAAATAGCACCTGCAATATCAATTCAAAGTGATTTCAAAACAAAACAGTCCTGTGAAAGCACGATTACTTCTCTATACTTTTTTGTGTGGGAGTAGACTTGCAGAAAGGACTTTCAGATCTACACATAATTGTACGTTTAGTACAACTTAAGTCACCTGATGACTTTTACATCGGCAATAAAAAAAACGTCAGCTCCGTTGTCCGTGTCCATACTTGGGCATGAAGGGAAGGGTTTCACCTCAGGAAACTCGAGTGTGAAGTTTGCAACTGCTTCCAGATAGGCTCATTGTGGTATGAACAAACGAAGGTCTTAACACTAAGGAAGGGCTGGCTGGACTCTGTGCAACCCACTGGCACATGAGCATCCGTGTTCAGTCCCATCTGAGAAGCTGCACAACTAGAAAGGCCAGGGCAGAGGCTCTGGAGAGCGTCTTCGGAGCGCCACTGTTAAGGTCAGCCCCTAATCTTCCCAGGTAACTGGGCTGGCTGTGTCCTGCTGCAACTGCTGAGGGCATCCCGCACTGGAAGAGAGGAGACTGATACGAGGTGGGCCTCTTGCCAGGTGTGTTGGGGCTCGACCCATCCGTCGGTCTCTCGCCGATGTACAGCAAGCTGCGGTCTTTGGCATCCCGTTCGATTCGGAAGAGTTCGTACTCCGTGTGGGGCAGCCTGATGCCCAGAGCCGCGCAGCCGTTCGTGTGGGTGACGTCCAGCTCCCGCCCGATGCTCCAAGCGCCGGCCTCCCCACAGCTCCCGGCCTCAGAGGAGTTCAGCATCACCGCCGTCGCCTGATCCATGGGCGTCACCCGGGCGTGGGTCACCCTGAAGACCAGCTCGGTGCCTCCCTTCACGACAACGGAGGGCGCCCCCTCCGTGTAGTGGCCCGAGGCATACACGGTGAAGGTGGGCTGCTTGCAGAGAGGGTCCGAGTAGTGGTAGTAGTAGCCCTCCCAGCTGCGGTTGTTGCCGTGGAAAGTGAAATACCTCGTGAGGAAAAGCACTGCTGGGCGGACCTCACACCGAGAGCTGACCCAGCGGCCGCTCAGCCACATGGGGAGCTCAGGCCTGGCCAGTAATATGGGTGGGTGATGCTCGTCGCCTCTGTATATAATCCCACAGGCAGGGCAAGGGTGGACATGGTGCTGTTGGAAGAAAGAAAGAAGAAGGCAAAGTCTAAGCAAGGCCTTTCCTATATATTTACTAAGCAATGTAGTTTTCCTCAAGGGAAAGTACACTCTACAAAAAAGAGCAAGTTTGGAAGGCAGGGCAGGGCAGGGCAGGGCAGGGGAATAAATATTTTGATAGTGGACAAAAGACCATGATACCACTGGGAAGCAAAGTGCCATCTGCACAGAGATGAGCATGCTTGATTTTATCCGCCTGCATTCTACGCTAAATTAATAACATGTTGACCCACTACCCCAAAGCAAAACATGAGGTCTAGAAACGTGCTAGGAAGAAGGCTAAGTAATGTTTTCAGGATTCAAAACAATGCAACAGGCTACATTCGAAAGATCTTGTGCTTGTTTTGCCAAAGAACTGAAATGCTTCAAAAGTCCATGCTACCCTGATTCTTTACTGGAAGGTATGATCCAGCCACTTTTACCTGAAACCCTGATAAGTTTTAGTATTTAGAAATTCAACGGGAGTGACTTGGTGGGGGGGGGGGGAATACACAGATTTTTAGTATCTAGAACACTGAAATGAAAGTATGGATCAGTGTTCTACAATGTAGAGGAAATTTTGAAATCAAAATGCTGTAGTTTGCTTAGTGGTATATGGAAGCCAGATTATAAAAGTAATTTCCCCTCTACCCCACTATGAGGAGCTAGTTTCACTGATGTGAAAGAAATGCACATATTTTCAGCTGACATGCACAGGGGGATGTAACTGATCATGTATTTGAATAAGTCACCCCAAAGGTTTCTGGTCAGCGTTAAACAGTTATTCCCGCACTAATTAGGGCATGTGTGTGGACCACATACAATTTACAGTGAACGGGATCTGTTTTCATAAGTCAGGATTGCTACGTATGGTCGATTTTGAAAGACGCCAGCTGTGTTTGTATGGGAATAAGATTTAAGTAACTCTGTAGTTAAACAGTCCGGCAAGCAATTTACATGTATGCCACTGAAGTCTGCAGTAATTCATCTATGCTCAACTCTCCTTACCGCAACTGTCGCTCCAGCGAGTGTTGATGGTACACAGCACATTATAGCTAAATACTCCCAGCAGTTACTGAAATAAGCACGTTCTTTAAAAGCAGGAAATGCTTTAATAATAGGAGGTAATTTCCCCAGAGTGGTTTCTCTTTAAAGCAGACACAGATATGGGGGAAATCAAAGAGGTCATTTTATCTAGAGGGGGGCAGAAGGGAGCGTCTCCCGCCTGGCTCCCATCCACATCCCACAGTGCAACCCAGTGGGTTCATCACTCATCTATCTCTAGGCTGTAGGTCTGACGGCTTTCTGTGCGAGTGCCAGAGACGCCACCAGGTTTTAGGGAAGCCGCAGGCAAGGTGCCTTTGGGGGAAGGGGCTGCCTCTCCCTATTCTGCCTGCAGAAAGGACTGCAGTACCGGCATGCAGCCCATGGCCCTAAAATATTTGTATTTGCTCATCTCGAACAGCAGGAAATTGGGTGCTTGGGGCACGCACACAGCCAGTGAGGGCCCCGTCAGAGCCGAGGGCTGTCCTTCAGCCGTACACTGTTGCAGCTTGCAAAGGGATTACCCTGTACTCCCGGTCCAGCTCTAGTGGTGCTGCGGGAGCGTGCGCGTAAACAGGGCTAAGTGCAGAACCAGCTTTCCCAACAGCAGCCTCTGACCAACCAGACCATGAGTCCATTGCTCCTGGCAGTCCGTATTTGCACTGGCAGCAAAAGCGTGGCTCTTTCCCAGCTCAGCTGCCCATGTGTGTGTTGAAGTAGGGATGTCAGGAACTGAAGGCGGGCTGCAAAGCACATGATCTTCCAACTGAGTGATGACTTTTTTGGGGAGGGGGGTCTTAAGCAAGTTCCAAGCCCCCATGGACTTATGCTGTTACTGACGTTCTCCAGAGCCTGCCATGAACTGAGACATCTAAGTCTGAACTGAGTTCTCTGTGCATGCGAGCAGATTCAAGGAAATATGGGGTGGGGGGACATAAGCTGACCCTTGGTGATAGCTGCCTACATTGACTGGCAGTGGCTTCCAGGATTTCAGCCGTCCCGGAGTGGTCAGGATTGGAATCTGCACCCAAAATGATGTGCTTTGCTTCTGAGCAACAGTCCTTGCCCAGAGACTGGTGGCAACCAGAAGGAACGGCCAACTATGAAATGGAGCCAAATCCTTAGCCCCAACTTTCTCTCTGCTAAATGGAGCCCTTGCAAAGGATCCAGTCACAGTGTCTAATTTTTCCCAGGCACTGACTTCATCCACTGGTAACAGGCCATGTAGAACTGTGAGCTGATTAACTGCAGCATTGTAGTGAAGTCACTGTACTTCAGCACACCTCAGTGTGGTTTTAAATTAATTTTACAAAGCATTCATGTTTAGCATCTGCTTTAGCTCACATATATATGGTTTTGGCCTAAGATAACTCTTGACTTTAATGCCCATCCAAACCTATTAGTTGCAACATGTTTTTTCTCTTTTCCTTGCTAGAATCCCAGTTATTGCATTGTTGTGTTAGTGAATTTTTTTCCTCCTACCTTGTCCCTCCCCTTACCCCAATTTCATTTTCCTCTCCATCTGGTAATGGTCATGAGCATTTTTCTGCTATTGTTCACAAGCCTATCTTGCAGCTCGATCACAGTCCAAAATTGATTAGTTATGATTTTGATAAAAACACACTCTGGGAAAGAAACCAAGCTCCTGACAAAAGCAAACAAGAAACCAGGACCTGCCGCATAATCACATTTCGGCTGCACTGAAAGTTAGGTTTCTGTATATCCTTGGCTGATAATTACATTCAGGGCTATTTCCTCTGGTAATGGTATTCCACTGAGGGATAACAGTTATTGGATTTTCCTTGCTGCTCCTCTTTTTCTTTGAAAATGAACTTCAGTAGGACCCACCAAAAGAGAAGCATAAGATAATAATCATATCCACTTCTCACTTAAAACCTCTGCATTGTAAATGTTCAGTTACTGATAACATTTCTGCTAAACTCTGCTGCTTCACTTGGTTATGGGGAACTTTTTTCTACATTCAGCTCACCGGAGAGGGTAGACGTGTTATACACCAACCATACTTTATTTTGGAGAGACATTTAGCAAATGGGTTTTGCTTCAGGCTCACGATCTGTCTAACTGCAGTGTCTTAGCTTAAAGGTAATTCCACTCCAATTCCCCAGGGTCTGGAAGAAGGGCTTATCTATAAAACTGCTCCCAGTCTCCTTTCTTCTCTTTCTCGGGATGCTACAGATTAGCTATTTTACAGGGCATCTGTGCCATGGCTTTATACCTTATGCACTTTACACACTGCTCTCCCACTTACGTCCAAATAGGTTGCTGATTTAAAAATGCACTAACTATTTAGCGGCAATTTGCTTCCCTTTCTCTTTTGTTGCTCTTTTGGAACAATCAGGAGATGCTGCCTTGCCACTGCTTAAGAATATAAGATGAGAGCTGCTGGGCCAGACCAAGGGTCCCTCTAGTCCTCCACTATGGACAGCCAGTTGCCTACAGGACCCCACAGACAGGGCAGGAGCACAACAGCATCACCCGCCCATGTTCCTCAGGGAATGGTGCACCTTGAGTGCACAACTGCTTTGTTTCGCTGCCCTGTTTGCAAAGCCCGGCTCTTCCAGGGCAATATGGTCCCACCTCTGCCCAGCATGCTAGCCTTGCATGCCAACAATGGCAAAGAGTCTTTTATGCACAAATATGCATTCTGAAGCAGCATGAGCCCCTCTAGACTGAAACAGATTATCCTGAAGACACAGATCAGTTCCTGTCAAGTTGGAGCTTTCCTGACAAATGCTCTTTTGCCTGGCAGTGCATCTGAGCAAGCCACTGCAAACAGGCCATGATTCTACACAAGGAGAACTCTTACCATGGCGCTCTGCAGGGGGCGCTGATAACCCGTTGGCCGATAATGGCGTCTTTCCGACCACTCAGTGTGGATGTCCCCAAGATAGAGCTCTTCCACTTCTCGGCTCCCCTGGTTATTCTGGAGCAGCGCTGCCTGGTGGAACTTCTCCACTCGTACGAGGCTAAGTTCATGCATAGCAAATCCAAGGCCTGGGGTGCAATCCTGTTCCACTTTAGCACTCAGAAGCTCATACAGGGCACCGGGAGCCCAAGTCCGCCCGGCCGGCACAAACCCACGGCAGCGCTCTCCTGAAGTCCGGTTGATGCGAGCCACCGTTTCTTGCATGGCCCTCTGGCTATGGAAGACAATGCCGACTTTGTGAAGATGGTAATCCGCTTCAGTGGCCCCCCGTGTGATCCAGGAGGCTTGCCGGAGCCTAATTTTGCCTTTGATGACCAGAGAGTAGGTGGGATCCTGGCAAGAAGGGTCACGGTAGTAGAACTGATAGGCTTTGAAGAGGCGGTTGGCATAGAACATATACGACCGGGTGAGGAATTCGGGTCCTGGCCGGACCTCACACCTGGAGACAAGGAGTGACGTTTTTGTTACAGGGGGCTGGATCCAGATTTACCCTGGATCAACTGCACTAGCAGAAGTGCAGTTCCTCACCCACTTCTACCCATGGCACACTGAAAATGCTAGACAGAGCCAGGGTTCAGATGACACACTGTGGCCTGTTGTGTCTTATTTAACCAACAGGGAGCCATGGTGCCCATGGACATGTGAACCCTGCTTAGGCTGTGTCATATCCTGCAATCTTGGCAACTATTAAATAACCACTGCACCACCCTAAAAGAGACCACAGGTTAAGCAGGGATTGGTTAATGGTCACATGTGGAAGGCAGATGCTGGATCTTGTCCAATTTCAGTTTTATGCCAGTCACAGAGTGCATGAGAAGAGCAACCTAATGGAGACAGGAACTTTCGTCAAATACTTGTTGGTTACTGGGGGGGAATTTGAGACTCAAAGGGAATGGCTGGAATTTTTCTTGCAGATGGTCAAAATGGACAGCTTTGATAATTAAGAATGGTGTGTTATGACTGGAGAATTGAATCATGCCAAAATGGTTGAAATATGTATGTGGCAGACTGGAAGGAAAGGTGGTCATGTTACAAATATTTTCTATTTTGTAAAATAAATTAAAAAGTGGAAGATGAGGGGAAAGAGAGCACTGGCAACCACTGAATCTCTACTAAATCCCATCTAATTTTTCTGGACAAGTAGTATATCTGGTAGCAGCTGGAATTTAAAAAAATCTGAGTAAAATTTTCAAATTCTGTGATTAAATAAATGAGGCAAAGCATTTTGATCTAATTAAACTATTTCATTTAACTGTTCAGATTGCTTTAATTCTCAATGTCAAAATAGTGTCACAGTGCAATTCCGTACATCTCTGGTGGTCATACTTCAAACTTACAGAATATACTCTGTTTTTCACTAAAACCTCAAGAGGTACGTGTTACAAAAGATGGACACTTGGAATTAAAGCATTCTGAGCTCAGCAATTTGGTTTGAGTACCAGAACTGAATAGAATTCAGTCCACCGGAATAACAATCCTCTTTTTATAGAAACACAGAAACAAAGCAAGTCAGAAGGGATCTCCTGGGCCATCTAGTCTGATCCCCAGCTCCAGCCAGCTCTGCTCACGACATGCCACCATGTGCACGTCCAGCCTATCCTTAAACACCCTCACCAATGGGGCCTCCACAACCTCCCGTGGAAGCCCATTCCACACCCTCGGGCTCCTAACTGTCAGGAAGTACTTCCTGGCATCTAAATTGAGCCTTGGTTCCCTGAGCTTCACTCTGTTGGAGTACTTCCTGCCTTCCTCTGCAGGGAAGAACAGGTATGGCTTTTATTATGCAGCTTTCTTCATTGCGTGGATTTGAACTGCCAACCTTTTGATCAACAAGCTCAATGGCTCAGCAGTTTAACCCACTACACCACCCATGTCCTTCAAGATGTACTTACTCCAAGGTAAATGGATGTAGGGTCATAGCCTAAAGATCCCAATGCTGTACATTCAAACAGAACACTTAGGTGGGCTTTAGGCCAGGTTTAATCACATAAGTTTTTCTGGAAGCTTGAAAAAAGACTGAATCCCCTGTGTGCTTGCCTTGACTTGTTGGAAGAAAGATGTAAAACTGATTGATTGAGTGCCTTCCTCTAAGGAGTTCTGGATGGCATGCATCCTTCTCCCCCATGCCCTACCCATTTAATCCCCCCAAAACCCCCAGAGATGGGCTAGGATAAAAAATGAATATATGTTCTTCCCAAAGACCAAACAACATGGGCTAGTTATTTAGGTTTCTAGCAGAGAAACATAAGAAGGTCAAAAATATAAAATAAACCTTCTCCACCGAGAAGGTCAGAATGTGTAAAGATAAGCCTGGAGGCAGATGTTTTGACACCACAAGTGTAGATCAAGATAACCACGCACAAAAGTAACAGAATGTTTTGTGCTGTGATGTTTTCTGTTACTAAACAGTGCAAAAAGCTACAATGGCAATTTAAATACTCAGGAGCAAAGGCAAAGTCCACCATGGCAATATTATAATCTACTTGGTATGGCTATAAACATCTTACCCTGTTGAAATCCAATGACCTTCCAGTCTGGGTGGAAGGAGAGCCGCTATTCTAGCGCCGTCCTGAAGGTGGCGCAATTGGTACTGGCACTGCGGTTCCCACTGCAGTTTTCCGGAGCCAGGCTGGCTTGGAGGAGATACTGGGACATCCCATAGCTTCTGTCCAGATGCACATGCTTTAGAGAGAAATCAGATGTTTTAGGGCACAAATGTAGAGGCTCTCCGACACAGGATTCTGGATGATAAAAAGCACCTGTTCCATTCCAGCCTGTGTTAGAAAGCATCCTTTGCTTTCCTGACCAAGCATGCATACGGCTTGAAGTACTTTGCAAGTTTATCAGGGCTGCAGTGAAGCAAAACTGTGAGATATGAGCCCACTTCACAAATGGGAACACAAAGCTAAGAGACAGTTGCTTGCCTGCAGGGGAGTCTAAGACACCAATCATGTTAAAATACTGAAGTGCATCCCCACTCACTCCACTGCCCAGTAATCGGCCTTCTGATTTATTTTCTCTTCAAACTTCTAGCCATGCAGCTCCAGATTAAACCTGCTAGCCTCCACTTTCACGAGTGTAATCCTATGTACTGGACATAGTTTTCTAGGGTTCATCAAGGCAAATTCAGGGTTCCCTTAAGAAAAGCAAGGCAAGTTCTGACCACAAGTCAGGCTCTCTTTCACTACCTTTTGGCTAAATATTTCGGTATGAATGGACCCTCAATAGGGTGAGGGAGGTGGGAGGAAATCCCAAGGCGAGGGGCTTCAGGAGGGGCCCTAGTGCAAGAAGCCTGCACCATTGCTCTAAACCTCATATTCAAATAGTCCCTCAACTACCCAGTAATTGCTTTGCTGTTGGCACCTGCACTGGTTCTCTTTTGGAGAAGTCTGCCTGGAAAACTGCAATTCCTTTTTGGAGTAGTGCAAGGAAAAGCAGCAAATTGCAGTGTCTCCTCACTAGCCAATTGTTGGGAGTCCTTCCAGGTGTGCTCCTGTTCAAGGTGTTCAGCTTAGACAAAAAGGTGAGGAAGGGGAAACATGAGAGAGGTGTTTAATGTGCTACGTGGAGAAAGTAGAGAGGGAGATGTTTTTCTCCCTCTCCTGTAACACTTGAAATGGGGGGGGCATCCCATGAAGCTGATTGGTGGGCAGTTTCGGACAGATTAAATGAAGTACTTCTCTGCACAGTTTATAGTTTAGCTATGAGATTCACTACCACGGGAAGCGGTGCTGGCCAGCAATCTGGATGGCTTTAAAAGAGGACTGGACAGATTCATGAGGGAGGAGGCTACTGGTGGCTACTGGCCTCCGGCTACTGGCCTCCTTTACAGAGGCAGCATGCCTGCATGCACCAGGTGCTGAGGAGCTTGGGCAGGAGGAGGTCTGGCGCCCATCCTGCTGGAGGGACCCTGTGGGCGGCTCATTTGCTGCTGTGTGTACAGAGTGCTGGATTAGATGCACCTCCAGTCTGATCCAGGAGGGCTTTGTTTTGTTCTCAGGTTGCTCTCTAACAAGCCAGCCTTTCCTAAGGGTGATAGTAGTAGGCCACAAATTCTCAAGAGTACCAGGTTGGGAAGGTTATTGTAACAGGCATGAAAACCACATTTCTTCTCCCCTGCCCACTTTCCCAAGGGACACTCAGGACGCCATGACTCCAGGGGCTCCCTGAGCATGCCCAGTCCTCTTCCAAAGCCGTTTCTAGAAGGCTTCTGTCTCCTTAGGCCACAGCAAGAGCCATTAATGGGCTTTTGAGCTGCAGAGGACTTTTCATCACAGAACCAAGCCATTAAAAGCTCAGTGTGCAAGCAAGCACCCATTTAAAACATGTCAAATATGAAATCCATTTTAATTTAGCATGTGAGCCAACCCCATCTCTAGACCCACGAGCTCTGCCCCGGAAAACTTCTCTCCTTCCACAATTTATGGCTCAGGGGTGACAGCCCAAGGCAGGGAAATTGCAACCGGGAACATTAAAGCTTTCCTGTTGCCCTTTTACAAGGACAGTAATATTGTCACTTACCTCATTTCCCTTAGCAGCGGATGTTATTGGCTTAGGCAATGGGAGAATACGTAGCCAGACTGAGTCTTTACCCAGGTTTTTAATATCACTCCTTTAAGAACGTGACCTGAAGAGAATGGGAGCACACCAGTGGAAGAAACACAACCCGGGCCTTGAACGCCTTTGCCCAACTGCCGCCTAATCTGAGCATTTTTGCAGACATGTGCGGCACATTTTCAGCCATCAGAACAAAACTGCCATGTCCTGCTTTATTTCCCAAACTCTTCAGGTCAGAATCAATGTGGTGTCATGAACAATAATGCATTGGACTGAGACAGAAATTCACCTCCCTTTTCGGCCACAAAACTTTCAGGGTGGTCCAGGCCACAGTGTGCAAGTCATTCTCTCCAAGATCCAATTCCCCCATCTATAAAATGGGAATATTAATGACTGGAACCTCAACTTGTGTCCGCCCCTCCAACCTCTCCAGGGAATGATCTGTGCCAAATCCCACCCGCTGGCCGGGGATGGTGCCAAAGGGGTCCCAGTGCAGCTTTGGTTATTTCCCATTTCCAACTGAACGAACAGTAATTGACAGGATATGGAAATGGCCACCAATCCACATGGCTTTGAAGGGGTTCAGGGCACAATGGCACGTGTGTTACGCAGGGGGAAAAGGCCCCACAACTTGTAGCATGTTCCAGCCAGCTTTTCCCAGGCCTTTCCCTGCAAACATGCAAGGATTGCACCCTAGCTTAATCCATGAAGGATAAGACTACCAAGGGGTACTAGCTATGATTGGCTACAGACTATCTCCAGGAACAGAACTGTTGGGAAGGAGTGTAGCGCTTGCTCTTGGCACATACTCACGGGTCATGCTGATCTGGACTCTGAGACAGAGGATGAAGGGGAGGATGAAGGGGAGGAGGCGGAGGGATCTCCAGCATGTGGGGCTCCAGACTCTGAGATGACAGAAGCGGTGCTTCTCTCAAGGTCACTCTGCCCAAGCAGGCTCTGAGAAAAGCCAAGGTGTGCAGGTGTTGGCGGGGGTGTGAAGAGCAGCTCTCAGAGTCAGACAAACCTGGTACTACTCTTGATCCCATGTCTCAGCATTGGAAAGCAGTGCAAGCCAACTAGGGAATAGGTGTATACAAAAGTTGCAGGCGAGCCTGCTTCCAAACGGGCCCTTCAGAAGGGACGAGGCCCAGATGCACTCAGAAGGTGGGTTTCCAGAAGTAGTTGTTCAGATGGGATTGAATAAACCACTCTGTGCATGCACAAACATCCATTCTGTGAGAGTTGGGTGTGGTGGGTGTCTTTTGGTGAATAGAGAGCTTTTTGCAAAGAAACAGGCTGTTGCCTTGAATTAGTGAAGGGAGGAGTACCTGGCAAACAACAAGAACTGGGGTGGAATGTGTCCTCTTTTACAGAGAAGATTCCTTTATTTGAAAGGCAGCCCTGTCCAATTCTGGTTTAAAAATTAAGAACCATAAGAATTTTTCCCTGCCACTAGTTAGCAACCAGACAACTGGTAAAGGGCAGGCGCAGAGGTAGCCACAGTTTTTCACACTATGATGAGATGTATTCTGTTTGTTACATTTAATTTGCATTTGTAAATACAAACCAATCAGATGGAAATCTTATGGAAACTGATGTCCACTCTTGTCCTCTTTTGTGAAATGTGCGGCCGCTTTTTTGGGGGGGAGGGGATCTCCTGGACCCTGTGGAATCCAGCTCTCTTCTTTTCACTGGGCTTCTCTCTCCAATCACATGTGCAGAAGAAGGACAGCCCTTGAATGGCATTTGCACAGGTCCAATTCCTGCAGGCACCTGCACAAACGCTCCAGCGATCTGACCTTTGATGGTCAAAAATCTCCTCCTCCTCGATATACATTAATATTCTATCCTTCTCATTAGAGAGTGAGAGTAAGGTCTTTTCCTTCTTCTTTGTGACAGCCTCTGAGGTGCCTGTGGAGTGCTATCATGTCACTTCATCGTCTTCTTTTCTCAAGGCTGAACAGGCCCAGTTCTTTCAGCCTCTCATCGTAAGACTTATTTTCCAGGCCCTGTATCATCTCTGTTTTCCTTTCCTGAACACTTTCCAGATTATCAGCATCCTTTTTAAACCTGGGTGCCCAAAACTGAATGTTGTATTCTATGTGAGGTCTGACTAATGCAGAGTAATAGGAATGAATACATCTCTATTTCTAGAAGGGATGCCTCTGTTTATACATCCCAAAATAGTGTTTGCCTTTTTTTGTGGCTGCATCACATGGCTGGCTCATGTTTAGCTCACTGCCTACAGCAACTCTATAAGATCCCTTTCACTCTCAGTACTCTTGAGCCAAGTGTTCCCCGTCTTGTATTGATACAGTTTTCTTGCCTCGATTTGGGATTTGTCCCTGTTGAATTTGATTCTATTGTTTTACGCCCAGTGTTTAAGCTTGTCTATGTCTCCCTGGAGCATCTTTTTGTTTTCCATACCCAATTTAGTATTGTCTGCAAATTTAATTATCATTCCCTGGATTCTTCATCAAGATCATTAACAAAGATGTTGAAGAGTATTGGTCCTAAGACTGAGTTCTGTGATACTTGACTAGTAACTTCTCTCCATTGATGGAAGACGCTACCATTGATGGTCACTCTGTGACCTCTTCTGAAACCAGTTGTGAATTCACCTGAAAGTAGTACTATCAAGTCCACATTTTGCCAAGCTTCACTAGGAAGCTGCCGGGCACTTTGTTGAAGGCTTTGCTAAAATCTAGGAAAATAATGTCGACTGCATTTCCTCTGTCCATTTGGGTGGTAACCCAGTCAAAGCATGAGATTAGGTTGGTTTGGCATGACTTGTTCTTAAGAAATCCATGCTGGCTTCTGCTTATCACTGCATTTTCTTCAAGGTTCATAAAGACTGATTTTTTAATGATTGGCTCCAATAATTTCCCAGGGATTGAGGTTAGACTAACTGGTCTATGGTTCCCCAGTTCATCTTCCTTCCCTTTCCTGTAGAAAGGGACCACGTCATCACTCTTCCAGTTGTCTGGCACTTCCCGTTCTCCAAGATTTCCCAAATATTATATATAGTATCTCAGAGAGCTTGAAAGTGCAGATTTGAACATGCAGTGTTATTGGACGAGAATCACTTACTGTTTACCTCATCTGAACACACTTGAAAATGCAGTTGCTCCAGATGTCTGCTAGGGATGGCTCAGGGCCCAACTGTGTGCACGCTCGCATATTTGAGCCACTGCGTGGCAGCGCTCTTTGAATCCTTATTATGTCTCCTTGGCAGATGCATCAAGTCTGCATTGTTTTACATCACAGACACTCTGGCAAGATACTCGTGGGGTTTTGACACATTACAAAAAGGAAAAGGGCTTCTTTTTTCTGCATCAGAGATAAGACTTGGCAAAGAAGAAATAAAAGCATAAACTGCTGATAATCTTTTTACTTCTGAAAGAATCCATTGCACAGCAGGGAAGGGCAGGGAAGCTTCACAAACTGGCTGGCCGAGGTGGGAGAGAATGAACATTTAAACAAGGCAGAGAACATCTGCAAGTTAATGTCTTTGGGAGGGAATGGGTGACAGTTTGGCTGGGATTAAAACTTCAAGACAAGCTACAGGGTCAGGAGTAGATTTGTGAGGCAGGCTAAGGACTGAGGAAACGGAGAAAAGGCAGGACAGCAGGGCAAGTGCAAGAATGGGGCCAGGAGCCCAAAGGGACAGTGGCTGCAGGAAGCAGGCAATGAGCTGAAGAAGGGGCCAATGAGGCAAAGACAGATGAAGATGACGGAGGCTTGTGCGAAAGAGACCTATGAAAGAGGAGCTACCAGGCACCGAAGGAAGACTCCAGGAAGGCTGTTTGAAGGGCTTTGCACTGTAGAGACAGGCAGCAAAATCTTGCTTAGGTTAAGTACTTATACACATGGAAAAAGAAGGGTGTCCATTATGGTTTTGCCCTCTAACTGGGGCTTTGTAAGCTGGCAATCCTAACTGGAAGCAAGAAAGGACAAGAACCAGAGGAAGATAGGGTTAAGAGCTAAATTTCACAGAGATTGTAACAGGGATGGAGAAAAATGGAAATAGCAAGGCTGAAAAAGCTCCCTCAAGTCCAGAAAATTGCTGTGTCCATATGAGCAGAGTCCACTCACTAACCAGATTACCCCTTGGCTTGCAATGGCAACCCCTCATGGTGCCAGTGGGACAACCTCTTCTAATTTTCTCTCCTATCACCCCTTCTCAAGCTTAGCAAGCCAAGGATAACATGCGATAACAGCAGCTGAGCTTATCTCCGCAAGGTATTCCTAGTTCGCCAACATGAAGTCCAAGAATCTTTTTAAAAACTCCTATAGACTTAGAAGGAATCAAAGAAACAGTTCTCAGCTTTAAAGTATGGGTTGCTTTTTTGCTCTGCAATGTAGCCCACTTTGGGCCTGCACTGATAGCTTTATATTCTTCCTGATACATTTCCCAGAAGGAACAGCTGGGGTAGCCAGATGTCCTGCTTTACAGAGGAAAGTCCTCTATTTGAAGGGCTGTCGGAGCAAGACTGTGGAGTTGGTACATAAAACCTTTGACTCTGACCCTGACTCCTCAATTTACGGTACCTTCAACTCCAACTCCTTTACTTATATATCAATATAGGGAATAAATGCACTAATTATTTATTTTCTACATTGATCAAAATGCTGCAAGTGTCTTTTTAAATTTGATGCTCTTGTAGGCGCTTTTTTATCAGAACCACAAAAACTACTAATTTTTGCAACACCTGTTTTTTCACAATCAGTACCTTCTATAATACTTTAACACACGTAATATTTCCCATCTGTTGTTATTGTAAAGTGTTCAAAAACAGTCAACTTTGTTGACTTCTTTTTGCCATTGTGATTTTTTTCATGGGGGACCGCTTTCACTAATATATGAAATTAAAATATATCCTGAAAGAATAGGTTAATCAAATTATTATATGTGAAACAGGAAATTTTAACATATTATTTATATTAAAATTCAAATTTATTAGGCATTGGCATATTTTAACCAACTCTGACTCCAGTAACTGAAGAATTGCTTCTGACTCCATGACTTTGACTTCAACTCCACAGTTCTATGTCAGAAGACAGTTCTCTATTTAAAAGTCAGCTAGTCCAATCCCATCAACTAAGCAGGCAGGCAGAAAGTCACCTGGCTTATTGTCTTCTCCACAAGGATGATATGAATCTCATTTATATTTAAATTATCCCAATTTTTTGCTAAATTTGCATCTATGCAAATCTATATCCTGTCTTTGGGAAATGAATAGACAGATAGTTGCCCACTATGTGAATATAGTAATGGACTATAATACTGGCCTTTGATCTAATTCAGTATGACTCTTACTTAAAAATAATAAAAGCTAGAGTTCTCAGATTTGGAAGGTCCAAGCTGTCATGTCTGTAAACCAGCAACAGGTTTAGTTAGGTTTAGATTCCACCCACCTTCAACCTGTTAAGCCTGGGGAAGGTGGTGGAGGCAGAACCCAGCAGAACAAGAGGAAAAGTCATGGTAAAAAATTCCTTTAAGGTAGAGGAAAGCTCTGGGCAATCATTCAGAAAACCAGGAATTCTCCTCAAAATATCCTATTTGGATAAAGTGATTTTTTAGTGCAAAGCACCCCAGAGCAAACAGCTGCCAAACTAGAAATCTCATCAGACTTCTAGATTACACCACATGAGGGCACATTCAGATGACATATGGGGCAAAAACCACAGGCAAGAGGTACATTAATGTAATTTAGGCTGCAACCCTATACCTGTAGGTTAAGCCCCATTGACTTCAATGGGACTTAGACATCCAGCAAATTGCCTAAGAAAAATATGGATACAGGAAGTCCCCTGAGTACAAACCAGTCCCATTCTGAGAACATGTTTGTAAGTCCAATTTGTTTGCAAGTCCAATAAAGTTAGCCTAGATACCCAGCTAGCACAATCAGCTATATAATACTGTATTGTCATAGGTTTATAACGGTACTGGAGGACTTCCATTGATATCACCAAAGGAGTTCCAGAAGTTATACTTCCGTGTACATGGCAGCGCAGAAATACAAACGCTTTGCTGGACTCGCCTCTCTCAATTAGTTCAATAAAGTACAAAAAAGCACGTTCGCATCTTTGAAAGTTTGCAACTTGAAGGCTCTGGGGTCTTTCTGTACAGCAAATAGTGGGAGATAGGACACCTGAATGACTAATGCCTCCTTTTGTTAAAAACCCTTTAAAGCAGTGAAATCCTGTAAAATTCTCCCCATTCTTTCTGGAGCCAACTCCAGTCTTTCTATCCATAACCAGGAAATTCCAGGTAGCTTCCTATGCAGACAAAACATAAAATGCTCCCCAAAAGCAGGATTACAGAGGAGCCCAGAAGTCAGTCTATGGCAGGTCATAGAGTAAGTTGCTTCACTACTTTCAAATATTAACTAAGGTTTCAATACAACACATCCTGCCTTGCAACTGATTTCTAAAGCAATGAAGCAAAACACTTGCCTATAATATGCACTTTAAAAATCAAGAAATACTTTCAGAAACAGGGTTGAATCAAGGATCTGCCTTCCACAAGACGGAAGGCCATATCCACAGAATGAATGAATGAATTTATGTATTTATTTATTTATTACACCACCCCATAGGCCATGGGCTCTCTGGATGGTTTAAAAATTTGAAAAAACATAAATGATCAATAAAATAGTCCTACTTGCAATGCAGCTGAAACAATGCAGCTGAAAGAGAACTGGCCTGGTGTGACCTTGTGGGCCAGTCCCTGATAACGGTCAGGCTGCCCTATTCTGAATGAGCTGGACCATCTTCAAGGGCAGCCCCACGCAGAGTGTGTTGCAGCAGTCCAGACGGGAGATAACCTGATCATGGACAACGGTAGCCAGGCTCTGCCTGTCCAGATAGGGACATAGTTGGTGAACCAGCCTCAGCTAATAAAAGGTGCTCTGAGCCACTGAGTCCACCTGAGACTTGGGCAACAGTTCTGGGTTCAGGAGCACCCCCGAACCATGAACCTGGTCCTTTGTGGAGGAGGGGAAAAGGATTTCACAGAAGATTCTTCCTCTTATTTCTGGAGAGAACCCCAGTACACACAAAGCTAACTCCATTCAATGCACTTTCCTGACTCTGTGTAACATTTTCAGGGGACCGGGGAGACTGCTGTGGAAAGGAAGCAGCCACTCCACCTTAAATCTGGACCCAACCCTACATGGTTCTTCCACCTATGGCTTTTGTAATCCTCATTCACAGAATTTCAAGGGGAGCTTGGATGACAAGGTTTTCCACTGGAAACTGTCCTGAGTTTCCCACTGATCCCTCCATCCTTTTTCTTACCCATCAAAGGAAAGAGAAAAAGAAGTAAGGAGGGAATTACCACATAATATTTTTTGACTGGAAACTCTAGGAGTTATTTTAACACATCCAAACAGCAAACAGCCAACCGTGGAAGGAAAAATTAAGAGAACGTAAAGACAGAGAGCTGACTTATGTGAACACTATAGGAATTGCCCTCTGAATCAGACCGAAGTCCACCAATCTGTCAGGCAACACTGACCAGCAGGCTGCCTCTGTATGGAAACAAGCAAGGTGTCAATGAGGTAAAGCAAGTTTAACTCTGCCGTGATTTTAAATGGGGTTTAACAGCATGGCGTGTTAACTTGGCTGGCTGTTTTTTTGACTTGGGAATTAGCTTAGTGCTTCTCCCTAACCCCCCTGGCGAACCTGGAGTACAAGGGAAGTAAAGAGGGAAAAGTAAAAGGAAAGCCAGGAATGGTCAATACACTTAAACACACACAGAGACGGACAGCATCCATCTACTAAAGACTGTCCTACAAATTAGTGGTCAGTTCAGTGATGCATATCTGATGAACCCCAAAGCAAAACCCAATGACAGTGCATCCAGTGAACCGTATTTTCACATTTTAAAATCTGCTAATCCTATTTCAAACTATGCATTTATAAGTGATTGGTCATTTTAAAAATTTGGAGTGCTATGCCATGAGCAACCTATTAGCTGCACCTAAAAAGGCAAAGGTTTCCCCTTGACATTAAGTCCAGTCATGCCAGACTCTAGGGGGCAGTGCTCATCTCCGTTTCCCAGCCGAGGGAGCCAGCGCTTGACCGCAGACCGTCTCCGTGGTCATGTGGCCGGCATGACTAAACTCTGAAGTGCACTGAACGCTGTTACCTGCCCAACGAAGTGGTACCTTTTTCTCTACTTGCATTAGCATGCTTTTGAACTGCAAGGTTGGCAGGAGCTGGGACAGAGCAACGGGAACTCACCCCGTTGTGCAGATTCGAACCGGCAACCTTTCGATCAACCAGCCCAGCACCACAGCGGTTTAAACCACTGCGCCACCTGCAGTCCATATTAGTTTATTGAATAAACTCAAAAGCCCCAAGAAAAACTAGATATTAGCCATGCCTTAGGGTGCACGCACGCTAGGAGTTGTAGGCTGTATTTTCTGAATAAGCATGCCTAGAGCCCCATTTTCGGGCACCACCCTAGTGAAATTTCTGCAATGCTGTTTGTAGTTTGGCCCTAAAGACCACTCTGAAACTACACCTGGCATAAGAATGTGCACTTGGGTGTCTGTCATAGGGATCATATTACACTGATGTGGTTCCATCTGCATCGACTCCCTATTCAGCTCCCTATTTGCTTCTGGGCTCAGTTCAAGGTGCACTGCTGGTTATTACCCCTCAAGTCCTAAATGGATGGAAGACGGGATAGCTGAGGGACTGCTTCAATTCTATTATGTTTGTCATCAGAGGTCTTGCTTTCCCTTTTGCCAAGAGAGTGCAGCTAGGGACAGTTTGGTATAGTGATTAGAGTGTTGGACTAGAGACTGTGAAGATCCCAGTTCTAGTCCTCATTTGGCCACGAAGCTGCCTGGGTGACTTTGGGCGAATCACAGAGTCTCAGACCAACCTACTTCACAGGGTTGTTGCTGTGAGAATAAAACTGAGCTATGGGAGCCACCTTGGGTTCTTTGTATGAAAAAAAGATGGGATATAAATGCAATGTTTAATAATGAAGACATTGAAATAGTAAAATTTTTCACATTTCTTGGCTCAGTCATTCATTCAAAGGTAGATTGCACCCAAGACATCTGAAGAAGACTGAGCCTTGGAAGAATGAGAGCAAGACCAAGGTCACCCATTCTACTTTATTCCCAACCAATCAATGGGTGTGAAAACTGGCTAGTGGGGGAAGCTGGCAGGGAGAAGATGGATGCATTCAAAACATGTTGCTGGAAGAGATCTTTGCAAATGCCCTGGACCGTCGTAAAGACAAACAAATGGGTGCTAGATCAAATCAAGCCAGAACTTCCCCTGGAAGCACAAATGATGAATCTTCAGGCACATCATGAGAAGGCAAGACTCCATGGAGAAGCCCATGTTAGGGAAAGTTGAAGGCAGAAGACAAAGGCAAGAGCAATTATGAGATGGATGAACTCCATAAAAGAAGCACAGCCTTGCACTTGGAAGAGTTGCGTGGTGCTGTCATGGACAAGATATTTTAGAGGACTTTCATGCATAGGATTGCCCTAAGCTGGAGATGACAGGACTGCGTATAACAACAAATGAATGCAATATAGTAGTAGAAGTAATAGTAATACTAATAGCAAAAATAAAGCAACAGCATGATCTAGGTCATAGTCAGTGTCAGCACTGTGGAACTGTCTCCCAAAAATGTTTCAAAAGGATCCTTCTTTGATGCTTTAGTTAGACGATCAAAATAGTTTAAATTCACCATGCTCATAAATGAGGATTAACCACATGTTAACTTGGCAGGCTGTTGTGTTTGTGTAAGTAATACTTGGACTGAACTCATTTTTATTATTGTAAAATACAACAAATTGTATTTCATTGTTGTAAACCAGATCGGGGCCCTTACAGGAGCTTAAAGATAGTGCATAAATGATTTTATAAATGCATTTATATACCTCCCTGCCCCCATCCTCCAACAACACAAACCCTGCAGTGAAAAAGACAGAAGAGCAATGAAATTTGGAGTAAAATAGCAAAAAGCAGTTAAAAAGGTGCATCTCTGCTTCTTTCCAAAATTACCTTTTCTTCAGTGGATATGCAGCTAATCAACTTTTGTCTCTCACACCCAAGTTCTTACAGCATGTACCTGGACCCTAAAATAACCCACTAACCACCAGTAAAGATGCTCTGTAGTTAACCAAAACCTCTCTGGCTGCTGTTCGTGGCTGCACTTATTTATTCAGCAAACAATACTGTGCTTTTATCAGTCCACACTCTGCAGGAAGGCGGGGATGGTCGGTCGACTGCAGACAAGTGTGGTGAAGTATTTGACTTCTGGTATGAAGAAAAGCAGCAATGACTTGAAACAACTCCTGATAAAAGTGAAAGAAGTGAAAAAGCAGGACTGCAGTTGAATACTAAGAAAACAAAAATCATGTCCACAGATTATTAACTTTGCTGTTAATAATGAAGAAACTGAATTTGTGAAAGATTTCACATACCTCAACTTGGTCATTAATTCAGAGGGAGCCTGCAGTCAAGAAGTATGAAGAAGACGGAGACTTGGAAGGGCAGCAGTGAAGGAACTAGAAGGGAACATCAAATGGAAGAATGTCTCACTAGAGACCAAGGTCAAGAACTATTCTGTGCCCAGTCACAATGCACGGATATGCAAGCTGGGCAGAGAAGAAAGCTGATAGGAAGAAAATGAGATGAACTGAATCTATAAAGGAAGCCACTGGACTTGGAAGAGCTGAATGGAGCTGTCATGGACAGGACATTTTGGATGCTGTCATTCAGAGGGTCACCACAGGTCAAAGACGACTGGACTGCACACAGCACCAACAAAGAAAACATTCAGAGAGCACTCGTAAGAGGCCATTTTGTGGGAATGCAGGGGGAGGGAATCAGGAATAGCATGTCTGCCAAATTACAGATTAATTGCAAGAAAAAAGTGGGATATAAATATAATAAATGAATAAACAGTATGAGATAAGGATGAGTAAAAAAAAAACCCTGAGTACAATCCCTAGGGAGAAACTTAAACTCTAAGTGGAAGCATTTCTTTCCATGCTCAACTCATGAAGGGGGAGAAATGTTTGGCGGCCAAGTTACAACAGAACAAAGCTGCTTATTATAAATAGGTCTTGTGTTTACACACAGACCATTCTGAAGGATTAGAAAATTCTCACTGAGGCTGCAATTGTATAGTCCCTGGACCAGCATGCCAAGGATCATCGGAAATCTGCCTCTGAGCTCGAAGAAGAGAGCTCAGTTCCCAGTTCCCCCCCCCTTTCCCTCTGGAAAGATCAGGAGGTTAAATGGAGTTTACAACCCCATTAAGCACATACAGGATTGCAACTATGCATTGCAATCCTATTCATGTCTACACAGACATAAGTTCCATTGAGTTCAATGAAACTTGCTGCAGTCTGTCATTATTAATTTTATTTCTATATCACTGAATAACTGAAGCTGTCTGGGTAGCATACAAGAATTGCTGCACGTCTAATGGGACTAAACCCCAGTGAATGCAATCGACTTTACTCCTGAGCAGGCATGGATAGGAATGCTCCACCCATCTTCTGTCCTCAGCAAGGATTACAGTGCAGGTGGAAAATGTGCCACTGAATTGTTTGATATTTGATTATTTAGAACACATTCACCCTACCTTTCCTTGAACACATCGAGGTGGCTAACACCATCCAAATCAACGTTATGATAAAAACAACATCAGAAAAATGTTACACAACAAAAATGTATGTTTGTTTAGTGGCCTTAGTGCAAGTAGAAAACCTACCCAGGTGTTCTGCAGCTGCCCCCCCCCCCCAATAAAAGAGGAGGCATTCAGATAGTGAATAAAGTACATTCATGGGTAAACCACTCCTTTCTCTGAAGAAGTTCTGCTAAGTTCAGTAAAAGTGCTTGGTAATAAATAGACTGTGAAAGCACTTCACATTTTTAAGCTCATGGGTAGAATAGAGAACATAATCAAGGCCTCTGTTTTAGATTCCTGTAGGGAAGGGGCCAAGATTCGCTGAACGGTGCGGTCAGGGCTGGATTTTGAAGCAGGCACTTGAGCTCTACACAACAGAACAGGCCGGAGGGATGGCGGCAGGGATGGCTCGCTAGAATACATCCTGAAGTAAGTGAAGAAGCACAGACCAACCCAATTCACGTGATGACAACAGGAGAAATAAGCCACTGTGACAGGTTTCCTCCCATCCACCGGACATGCTGCAGGGATTGTCATCCCGGGCTTGTCACGTCCTGTGACCTTGGCCAAGGTGGCTTTTTACCATGGGTCTCACACTACCCAAAACCCAGAATGAGAAAGGGGCAGAAATAAGCCACGTCCTCCCTGTGACCCTATAAATCAGGTCACAACCATCTGCAAAAGAGGGCGGCTAATTCACCTTTAAATGCAACCCAAAATCACCCAACTGGATTCACAGTATGGCTCAATGGTCCACTTTTCACTATGGTCAAGATCACATTGTAAAAAGAAATGTAACTTATGGCCATTGGTGGAAGCTATCCTTTTTCCCAGCTGTACAAAAATGTCCTGTTGGATTATCTAAGCCAGGGGTCCTCAAGCTTTTTCAACAGGGGGCCAGTTAACAGGTGCCAGCGGTGGGCGTGGGTCGCCAAGGCGGTGCCTGCAAGGGGGTGTGGGCCAGTGAGGGGGCGCATGCGCATGGGAAGCGGGGACTGGGGCCGGGGCACGCAGGGCGAGGCGCTGGCTTGCTCACGAGGAGATTGTTTTCTCCAAGTGAGTCCAAAACGACCTCCTTGTGAGCAAGCCGCGCGTGTGCACAGCGACTGCAAAACCTGTGGGGCAGGCTGGTTAAATGGGCATGGCGGGCCGGATCCGGCCCACAGGCCTTACTTTGAGGACCCATGATCCTAAGCCATCACTTTGTTGTGTTGGTTCAGTTTGTGCTTTTCACACACATACCAAAGACACTGCCCATTTTAGTCTTTGGAATGGCCACTCAGTGCAAAGAACTGGTCAGTAATACTGATGCTCTCACTGGGAGTAACTCCCTGAGATCTTAAATTTGGGAGCTGAAGAAGGATGTGATGTACCCCCCTCCAGCACCAAATGATGTCCCGCAATCGTAGCAAAATTTAAAAGAAATGGAGCTTCAAAAGGAAGCAAAACAGCCTGTTTTGAAGTTAAATTATATGTATTCCTTTCAAGCCTATAGAAGACATATGTCATCCTGGCAAGCACTTTATTAGTGGTCGTTGTGGTCTCTTAGAACAGCAAGACATTTTCCCCACTGCTTCTCTGGAGCTTTCAAGAGTGCAGATATTAATCAGAGTGTCCAAAGTATTTCCAATGTCTGAATAATTAACATTGCTCTCAGAAGCAAATAAAGACATAATCCTAAAATAAACAGGGCTTTACCATTCACAATACAAAACAGGGATGCTGGCAGGAGTTAAAGGAACTGCAAGAGGAATTATTCAAGGGGTGGGGGAGGAATTTGTTGTAAGGAAACATAAAAGCATCCCAGTACCTGCAGCCTGGCTGTCTGACAAGTATGTGATAAGGAAATGATAGAATCCAATAAATATTCAAAGGATATGACCATGCATGAGGGGGAATTCTTATGGGGGGGGGAGGGGGGAGTGGCCTTTCCAGCAGGACAGAATTACAAAAAGCAAGATGTGGTCTGAAGAGGAGGAGAAATATCCAGCATGTTAATGCCATCAGAGAATTATATTCCTCTGGTAGAATTCGGAGCAGAAAGCAAAACCGTGTAAAATGTTCAACAGGGAATAAACCTGCCTCGGCAAGTACTGACAATGTGTTGAGTGCTACAAGCCATAATGATGGCATGGTCATGCCCAGAGAACAGCTCTTTATTTACAGATTGTGTTGCAACTAATTTGCACAGAATGTTTTGTTGAACTCTTTTCCACTGAGAGCAGCGGGACTTTAGCCATCTCAATTTGTGCTGCCATAAGACTCTTGGTTGTAAACTTACCTTGTTCTTGGGCAGACCTGTGCATGCACCCATCGCTTACATGATCCTAGGGGAGGCCAAGATGCAGTAGGTGGAAGTTCTGAAACAATTTTTAATGGGTCAACCTATCTGTATATCAAGCCTAGGATTATCTTCTCCAGGGATGGGGAAAGGGTAGCTCTCCAGATGTTTTCAACTTCAGCTCCCAGGAGCATTCCCAGAAGGATGCTGAAATTTAAAGATCAAAACATCTGGAGATCTGATTTCAGAATCCCAATTGACTCTGATGGGCAGGGGGCTTGCAGGTTCTTGGGCAAGGGGTCTTTCCCATCACTGATCGCTTTGACTAAAGATGCCAGGAACTGAAAGTGCACTATAGGTCCTCCACAGGGGCATCCACTGTGGCACAAAAAGCACCCTCCCATACACGCCCCAGCAACTGATGTGCACCAACACACAGCTAGCGATATCCTATAGCAGGGGTGGCAAACCCATGGCACGTGTGCCGCAGTGGGCACGCAGAGCTCTCTCTGTCGGCACACGAGCCAAGTCGCCCCAGCATCGCCCCAGCAGCCAAAAATCGGATAACAGCGCACACAGGGGCCATGTGCATGCCCAGAAAAGAGTAGCGTCACCAGGCGATGACATCACGAGCCACAACTCATTAGCTGCGACTCGTCCAAGCTTTTACATGGCCAGTCAGTGCGCTGCCAAGAATATATACATCCTTGCTTGGACTGGCTGTGAGTTTTAATACATTCACTTTTATTGACACAAGATTTTAGCTTTGAGTTTTGAGTATCAGCATGCACACAACAGCAAAGATCACATTAATTGTCCAAAACCACGCCAAATGCAAACCTTTACCTTTCAATAAAAAGCTGTATCACTGAAAGCTCTGTTATTGTGTTTTTATTTTAAGACAAAAGATGTTATTTAAAGACAAAAGATACAGCTTTTATGGCAGTGTTGGCACTTTGCGATAAACAAGGGTTTTGGGTTGCAGTTTGGGCACTCAGTCTCTAAAAGGTTCACCATCACTGGCCCATAGCTATCATGACTAATCACCATTGATAATCTTATCCTCCATGAATTTTTCCTACCCTCCTTCAAAGCCAGTGATGTCAAACTGGAAGACATCCCTGCATCCTGCATAGCAAAACCCATCCCTCAACTATGCAGGGTGAGAAAAAGCAGTTCCTTCTGTCTGTCCTGACCCCAAGGTCACCTGTTCCAAGGGAGAAAATCTTCTCCTTATCCATTTTCTCTACACCTTGTGCCATTTTATATACCTCCACCACGTGCTCTCTTTAAGCTAAAAGCATCCCCAAATGTGGTAACCTTTCCTCAAAGATGAATCGCAGCAGTCCAGACCATTCTGGTTGTCCTTTCCTGCACCTTCTCCACCCATTCAACGTGTGGCTGCACCATAGATATTAGCAGCTTTATTTTGATTCCTTTCTGGATTTTGACAGCAGCCACACCCTGGGCCAACATCTAATATAAGTGCCAAGAACTTGGTATTTTTCTATATTTCCCGGGAAAACAGATCATTATCATTTAGTTTTATTTCTATATTGCCAATAGCTCTAGTGCATCAGACTACAGTGCTTCAGTTCTTCCACACTGCACAAGCCAAGATTTGAGTATGGCCACTCATAATCCAGGCAGGGTCCCAAAACGATGGTGGCAAAGAACTTCCGCCTGCACTTGCTTCCTAAGCCAACAGGGCCAAAGCAAATGCAATCTGTTGCCAGAGAATCGTCCTAAAGGAAAAGAAGAACCTGGCCCTTTCCCAGGGCTTTGCTCATGTTTCTTATTACACGTTGCATTTATTCAAAATAGTCAGTGTCAGGGACAGGCAGCTGCCGTGCAATGGCTAAAATACAGATTTGGGCTTGTAAAACTATCTTAAATTTTAGAAATTTATTTCTAGGACAATGCTCTGACCCCAGACGGCTGAGTTGGGTATCTGCTCCGAGTCCCTCACAGCCAGCGCATAGAGAGCTGCAGTGGTTGTCTTTCTAAGGTCAAAACATCAACTTCAGAATGGGGAAAGTGGCTGTTCAGGTGAGTAAGGAGGAGAGGTGACCAGATACTAATTACCTTGAGCCCCCTCCTGTCTCCTTCTCTCCCCTTCTGAAGTACCTGCACTAGAAAAGTCCATCTAGCAAAAAAAGCATTTATTAAAAGCTTCAGAAGTTTGTCAATTAGCTACCTGCTTTGGTAATAACCACATTTAGATCTTATTACCTAAACCGAATATACAGCAAACGATTAAGGTGAAAATATTTAAACTGTGAATGTTTCCCTTCCTTTTTCCCTGTGCCACACTGGTCCTTCTCATGTTTCCAAGAACAAGGCCTAGAAGATAGCTTTTATGTTGTCAAAGGGAGCGCAAAAGATTCTACCAACAGCTTTCAAGCTGCCTTAACATGCCCCAAGAGTGTCTTGCGAGTATGGATAACGCAGCCAGGGAATGTGAAAAGAGATACTTTTTCTGTACAGAAAGTGCATTTTGTGCAGTCAAAGTGCATTAGATGCTGTCATGGCGAAAGGCACCTCAAAAGGAAAAACATGCGCTTGGCAGGCAATTAAAGTGATGCCTGCCACAGCACCAATGACAGGATCCAAAATAAAGGAGAAAGGGTGACATGTTTAACTTTGACTCATAACTGGCTACAAGGGGGGAAATGCTTGTTCAGTCAAAGTACAGAATTGGCGTTGTTTCAACATACAGGGTTGGGTGGGGGAGTATTTGTAAGGGTGTGGTTTCCAGATAGTTTGCAATTTCAGCCTACTGTTTTGCTGGCCAGCACGGGCCAACATTTGATGCATTCCAGTTCTCCTGAATGCCGCCGACAGCCGCTCAAATTAAGGCTGACGTTCAACCTGCCCTCTGCATAATCTAATAACAGAGTTTGTGCTCCTTCGAATTATAACAAAGTTTAGGACTTCCTCACCACAAATACAGGCTGTCATTTAGACTTGTCATTTGTCTTATCCAGGTGGCCTGATGGGAGCTGGGGAGCAAGCTGGATTTGGTAACAGAAAATATGTCCAGTTTGTATTTTGAAAAATGGCACCAAGAATAAACACCCGTAACAAGCTTGCCGCAGTTCCGTATCAACATTTCATGCATGCTGAAGAAAGAACTTCACCAGACCATGGGATTGTATGGCTTCAGATCTGCAACCCTTCACTGCAAGCTGTAGAAACCTCAAGGAGTCCTCTTGTTAGGCAGATGGGAAATTGTTACATATTTGCATGTTTAAAATTATGGTTAATTACTCATTGCTTTCTCTTGTTAGGAAGATGATGAACTGTTACACATTATGCATGCTGAAAATTATGCATAATTTCTCCTTGCTTTCTATTACTAGGCAGGTAAAACATTTATTTATTTGTTTGCTTGCTTGCTTGCTTGCTTGCTTGCTTGCTTGCTTGCAGCTTTATCTTTTTAAGCTGGCTTAGAAGTCAACCATAGGAAACTGCCTTATCCTGAGGCAGGATCTTGGTCCATCTTAACTTTTACCCAGTATGTTGACAAGCAGCAGTTCTTTAGGAGTTTTTCCCTCCCCAGACTTTTCTGGATTTTCCTGGATTCTACACAACGAAGCTGTAAGTTGCTCCCGTCAAAAGGACATACTTAATACTACTCCTGAGGGTCAATTTTCCCAGTGCACCATAGGATTTCAAAAGGGTGTGGAGTTTATGAGAGGTCTTTGGTGGAAGCCATTACGAGAACACTCTGGAAGTGGGGGTAATCAAAGCAGCTGAACTCTGCAGAAAAGCTCTCTTTTCTAGGAGAGTGGACATGTGACTCCTCTAATAGGAGTGGAATTGTCCGTTTTGACCTAAAGTTTGAAGGTTTCTCTCTCCCTCTCTGCTGTGGGTTGTTGTTGTCTTTGCTTAGGCTGCCAAAGCCCTTAAACTCAGCCTACAGTTGTGCTTGGGTTCTCTTCAAACTGCTTCTTTTCAAACTTGAGGTGCAGCTGGGCTTGCTGTCCTCAAAGCTGATGGCTTGAGAGTGGGACATGGTCTACAGCTCTAACATTCAGGTATTTTTAAGTCCAGCCAGAATCTGGCTTTCTGTAACCTGAGCCCATTATTCCATGTCTGGGGTGGCTGAAAAGAAACTCTGGCCTTCCTCCATGTGATAGCCTCTCACGTATTTGTAAACTGCTACCACATCTCCCTTCAGTCTTCTCCAGGCTATACATATTCAGTTCTTTCCAACTCTCCTCACAGCCCCCAATCATCCTTGCCACCCTCCTCTGAACCCCCTCCAGCCTGTCTACATCCTACTTCACATGTAGTGCCCAGAAATGGAGAAAATACACAAGATGGGGTCTAACTAGTGCCAAATAGAGAGGAACCAGAACCTCAGTGCAAGAGGGACTTGCAGCCTAGTGTTCAGGTCACATAAATAGTTATTCTGACATGACACTGCATTTAATAGTTCCACTCTGTTCTAGATGAGCCAGGCCACGTTTTGAAGTGGGGGGGGGGGTCCCATTCCCAGCACAGTTTTGTAAGACAAGCTAGAGCTTGTTCAAAGAGCATCAACCAACTTGGTGAGCGGCCCGGAAACCAAGTCCTATGAGAAAGATCAGGATACACTTAGCTTTGAGAAGATAAAGGATGGAAATGATACACTTCAAATATCTGGAAATCTGTTACGCAGAAGATGGAATTGCTCTCTGTTGTTCCAGAGTGCAGGATGGATGGAAGTTACAGGGAAGCAGATTTCCACTAAACCGTAGGGGAAACTTTCTTGCAGCAAGATGACCTCAAGAAGTGGTGGATTTGCCTCTGCTGGGAACCTCTAACCAAGAGCTGGGTCACCATCAGGCAGGGATACAACCACCACATTCCGCACTGCAGAGCCTGAGCTGATATGGGAATGAACTGGGTGATCTCCATAGCTCTCTGCCACCTCTCTGTTCCTGTGATATCTCAGAAGTGGCTGCTGCCCATCCAAGGAATATAAACTGCACTTTTCTCCACGGTAACTGGCACTTTTAAAAAATGGCATGTTTTCAAAAGAACATTTAAATGTTTCCACCACTTTGCTATGGTTTGGATTGTGATATGCCTATTTCCTTATTACCCTTTAACTACATTCACAAATTTAAATTAAAAAAAAAAAAGATCAGCAAACAAAGGGTCTTCTAAGTATCACTTGGGAATGCACTTCAGCCCAGAATCTTTTCATGCTGCCTACACTTTTTATGGGAATGTCAGGTCATTGTTAAATGTGAAGGAGGCATATTTGTAATGCAAATGAATCTTGCTACTAACATTGGGTTGACATTTACATTCCAAAGGGACTAAAGCAAGAGCTCCTTTAAAGTCTGATTTGTGGAACTGTTCAGAGAAGAAGCACCAAAAATGCACTTTATTCCCTCACTAAGCTCTGGTGTTGCACTAAAATCCCTTGCATGGATTTCTCTTCTTAGCATTCCCCATGAACACTCAGTGTCAATTATTCCTAACCCTAAAACTTTAGCAAGAGACAACAAATGTGCAATTTTTTTCGCATGACACCGTTAATGCACATGGCACTTTACTGAGTACAAAAGGACAATTCTCTGCCTGGAGGAGCTTACAATCTAAAATTCAACACACGGAAAACAGAAGAAAGGAAGGGTCAGGAGTAAACAGAGAAGCACTATAAGTAAACAGAGTTATTTCAGCTCAGCATTCTTAGGCTTTGTCAAAGGCATGGAGAGGAACTTTTAAGCACGATTCCTGGATCTGCAGAAAGTTTGTTAACCTCTTTGCCCAAGGTATATGAGGACTCACTAGACTTGCCCTGGTGCTGAATTCCTCAGGAGAGAGGTGCAAGGTCCCACTTCACTGACACAGTGGTGTGGAAGCCACTTTCCCACAGTAGATCCCATGTGGCTGCATTGTTTGTGTGCGTGCCTGATCACAAGAGCCATATGCACAGGCCTGGGCATGAGAATCTTCCCCAAGCAATTTCCACCTGCTGGGAAGGAATACAACAAGGCTTCCTGCTTACAGTCCTCAGATCACAAGAAGAGCCCTGCTGGATCAGACCGAAGGACTACCCAGTCCAGCATCCTGTTCACCCAGTGACCAACCATCTGTCTGTGGGGCAACCCACACGCTGGACATGAGTGTAATATCCATTTCCCCCTAGAGTTCCCTGCTCACCAAGCTCCAGTATCCAAACACACAAGCATATCCTTGTCGGTGATCATCGTAACAATAGGAACATAAGTCACTGCATTCAATATGACCAAACGGCCAGGCTAGCTGGGAATTACGGGAACTGCAATTTGGAAGGCTGCGGTAGGAGGACCATCATGGAACTGACAGGCTCCCAGATTCCCTGGCACTGCTCTTTTCAGAAGCACTCTGACCATGTCCAGAATATCTCCGCAAACAACAAATGGAGAAGGGTTTATAGACTGGAAAGCAAGTTTTCCCAGAGGGCTTGAAGCTTACCTGCCCATTACCTTGATGTTCCTAGGGCATTGTGACCCCTTACACAACTACACTCCCTACACTTTTTTCTCAAGTACAACTGCAGAAAAGCCTTTTGTTATGGTAAATGGAAGTGATCTGATAGTTTCAAGGAAGTTTCAGGTGATGGAAAATTTCAACTCCTGCTGCTTTTATAGCTTCAGGTACAGGGAAAGCTGAAGGCAGGAGAAGAAAAGGAAGAGCAACGCCAAGATGGAATGACTCCATGAAGGAAGCCACAGCCCTGAGTTTACAAGCGTTGAGCAGGGCTGCCATGAATAGGACATTTTGGAGGGTATTCGCTCTGCCATAATTTGGAGATGACTTGACACACACATACCAGCAACAAATAGTTGTGAGAGTGCTGAACTGGGGACCTGGGAGATCCGCGTTCTCATCCCCACTCAGCCATGGAGCTCACTGGGCGACTTTGGGCCAGTCACGTGCTCTCAACCTAAGTGACCTCTCCTAGTGGTTGCTGTGAAGATGAAATGGAGAGAACCTTGTAAGCCACTTTGGATTTCTTGAAAGGGGAAGAAAAGTAGGGTATACATGTGATGAAATAACAGCAACATCAACGACGACTATGAGTAAATTCCAAGAAACTGTTCTGGGCACATCCTGGAAGCCCAATATGATTTCAGACAGCACCCAGGAAGCATGACTCCAGTTGAGCATTTAGGCTGGGGTCAGAATCATTACATGCGGGCAGAGTATCTTTGTTACCAGCAGAAACAAGTGCCCTCCATTTAAAGGACCACAGTTTGCTCAGCAGCACCGCTGCTAGAATGCACCAGCACCAACTCCTGTGGCAGGTGCATGTGGGCAATGCACAGACACTACAGGGAATGCCCTGCTAGGCTAGGTCTGTAGACAGGTGATGAGCGAAGCTACATGTTATGCTAAACGAGTGGTACATGGCTGCAGGTTAACTTTGTCTTTACCATAATTTATTTATCACATACATTTATACCCCGTCCTATTGCTTCAATCGCTCAGGATGGCTCACAAGATATATAAAAAATACAATAAATATTGTATTCTTACCATAAGCCACTGATAGATACTTGGGAGAGGAAAAACCCCCTGGGCAGAGGGAGGAATTTCATGTGCAAAAGGTGAGGGAAGAAGGTTTGCAGCAGTCCAGGTCGGAATCAGTGCCATGAATACCTACAACAGACTAAATGAAAAGCCAGTCCTCAGCTACATGCGACGTAACTAGTAGCTTGATCAGCCCAGGTTCCTTCCTTAACCCAATTTAGATGTTTTGGACTGTAACTCCCAGTATTCTTGAACTGCCCATGCTGTCTGAAGTTGATGGTATCCAAAGACAAAAACGACTAGGAAGCAGCATAATGGGGAAGTCTGCTTTTTCGGATGGAATCTACAGAGGTACTTCTGATTTCTCCTGCAACATTACACTCCTTTTAGTTGCCCCAATCCTGCAGCAAGGAGGCACTAGACTCACTGAAGAAGACCTCTGATTTTGCAATCAGGCACTGCTAATCTCAAGTCATGAATTTTTGTTATAGCTCACTATGTGTATGTACCCCGTCTCCTTGAAATCTAAATACCCATCTATCATTGACAAGTTTCATGTCTCACAAGGGAGTCTGGCTAAGAATGACAGGGTTGTACTCTATTTCCATGATGATGGATGGAAAATCTACATACCCTACATAATAGTAATAACTCTCATTTTTCTGAAACCAAGCTACTAACGCCACTGTTTTTTGGTCCCTTGCTCAGCAAGTAACCACTATTTCTTGGAAATGTCATCAGCAACATGGTAAAAATTCTACCTACCCTTTCATTAAAGTATTGAAATTCCAGCGCACTGCACCAATTTGATGCAATCCAGACTCTTAACGTGAAGGAAACCGTGCCACTTGCTTGCCGCTTACCGTTTTAAGTCTGAAAACAATTTGGTCGAACCAGGGTTAAGATTAACTGTTGTGCTTAATTATTTTATACAGAGAAGAGTTTAATGCAGCGATGCTTGAACAAACAAATTACATTTAATAAGCATAATGTATGGTTTTCCAGCTGCTGCTTAATTTGGAAGTCTTTTTATTCATATATTCCATACTTTAAACCAAGTATTTCAAATGGAGAAAAGTATCAATGATTAATGTACTCCTCTTGGATCCTGTGATCTGAAACTGTTTGTTCTTTAATGATAGCTTATGAAAAATACAGAGTAGAGGGATGCAGATAAAAACAGGATTCAGAGAAAACAGACTGGTAGGGATGCAAATATTTTGTGGTTTCCCTATTTTCTCCACAAGCACAGATTGATGAGTAAGGAGATTTTCAAAAACCAGAAATTGCTAGGAAGAAAATCAGTGCTGAAACCCTATTCTAGAGGAGGCTACGTCTGGCAGAACAAAGCTTGGAAGCAGGTCTGGCTTTCACCGAATTTTTGAATTTCCTGCACAGTACAGCCCATAACATGTATACTAAAAGTAAGCTTATTATCTAAGTGCCATTCCTTATGGAACCAAAATGGCCACCATCCATGCATGCACAACACAGCTGGAAGGGGAAAGACTGGAGAAGAAAACCCTGAAGGAGCATTCCTACCCAACCAGCCCGGTGGGAACTGACCATGCTGACCGTTGGGAGAAGGGGAGGGAAATATGGAAGGAAGTGGGAATGGAACCCATGAAAAGGGGCTTTGCTAGTTGGGTTAACCACTGAACAGCAGTACTCCATCTGCTACACTTCGCTGCAGGTTTCATTTGTTATTTATAGCAATTATAGATAGAAGATAGAATTTCTTCTTAGGATTCTATCTTAACATCGGTAGAGTGATGAGTAGTCATGTTCAGCCAATGACAAAGTTAGCATAAAACAACAATCCTGTTGCTATTTTGATCTTATTTAGCAAACACGGGTTTTTCTGGAGTTGCCCCACTACAGACTTCAAGTGGGGAATGATACTTTTGGATACTGCCTCAACAAATACTGTTCCCCTCTTGCAGAAAAAAGGAGATCAGAAAAAAAGGTTTAGACCTGAGTCATTTAACGTTATGGGTTAGTTCTCTACATATCAAAAGAACTTTCCTTTTTTCCCCCTGAAAAGTGGGTGGCATTTGGAAATGAAATTTGCCCAAGTGTGATTTGAAGTAGTATAGTCCTGGGAGGAGTTTATATTTTTAATTTTTTTCCTACATGCAATTACAAGTTCTGCTGAATAAGGAGTTTTGTTCCTATTTCCAAGCAAGCAACATTCAATGAGAACCAGACAGCTTCATCCTATGAGGGACTGTGCTTGAGGTACAATGGACAAAACCTGACTTGAATCCTAGCAGTAGCAAGGAAAAAGAAGTTAATCTACTGGTAATAGCCCCAAGATTCAACCAGTACTCCATAAAGGTCCAGAGGTGGTTGGCAATTTGAGAAACTGCCATGGCTGTAATGGATTATCACACTGAGGCCTACCTGTCGCATCTATGCATCTTAGCCTGTTTTGCATTCAGCAAAAATATTTGATCTTGGTTTTCTGTGTCACAATGTCTCCTTAATAAGGACCAGTAGTTGGAGGTGCAATGTAACTAACCCTTCTTTTAAATATACCTTTTGGCAATACCCATGCTTCCTCTGGGGAAGGTTATTATACAGATAAAGGTGGTCCTGGAACAGACTTTAAATTGCATTATCTACATATTTATGTATAGCCTGCCTTTTTTCTTTCAAGGCAGCTTACATAATTCTCCTCCCCCTCCCCTCAGTCTTATCCTCACAACAACCCTGTGAGGTGGGTTGGGCTAAGAGTGTGTGACTGGCCCAAAGTTACCCAGTGGGCTCCACAGCAGAGTGAGAACTATAATGCAGACCTCTCAATTCCCAGTCCCACACTCTTAAACACATCATCACATTGACTCTTACTTTTTTGTTTACCTGCTTCACGGAAATGAACAAATGGTCAGTGCAAATGGATTTTCTGCAGCCAAATAATGCCGCAACTTCTTCACCTTGCTGCAGTCTGGTTTAAACCTGTCATCTGCTTGCTCCATCAGTAACATCAATCTGTAATAGTACCCAAAGTTTTTTCTCCTCCTTGTCAAACAAAAAAAGGCTCCTGAAGCAGCTTACATGTCACACAAAGGAAATGAACTGGGAGAAAGGAAGAAAAACTTAAGTAGCTTCCCAGTCAGGTACAACAGAAAAAATGCCTTGACAGATGTACAGAAAACTAGAAGAGAAGGTGTGTCGGGATGTTCTGAGGACTGCATCATCACAGCCATACCAGAATCCAGGAAGGATTGAACAGAAACCTCCACCATGATGGAAAATGACTCAAGACTCTTTTCCAAGCAGGCTTGTCAGGGTACGGAGCCCTGGGAACTGACCCTTGCTTTCTTGTGGTCTTAGAATAAGCACAGACGGGAAAGAATGGCAGCTTCCCTTATCCATGAGTCGCCACTCTCTGCAATGTTTTTGTTGAAACTTTCCAACAGCAATCCAAAGCTCAAAATGAGGTGTGAGGCAATGAAGTTCAGCCACCAGCCACCCTGTTGGTGGATGCATTTGGGTTAGTGTCAGGCTGTGTTTGATCTTGCGTCTACACACATTTCCCTTTCAAAATAGTCAGTGACCTTTTCAACATCACCTTGAGAAACGGGGACACACAGGAAGCCTGTTGCTCGCCCTCCTGAACCGTATTATTTCCTGGGTCCCCTGCAACCATGCCAGTAACACTTAGTGCTTAAAAAGAAAAAAACGGGGTGGAGTAAAAATGTAAACATTTCATCAACCCAACACTGGAAGTGATGCAGTCACCACACCTCTTAAATATATGCAGTACTGTTGGCTCCTGTGGCATCAATCCCAGGGAACAAAGGCAAATATATGATCCCAATCCCACCAAGCAGCCACTGCTACCCCAGTAAGGCCATTTCCCACCCCCAGCTGGGCTTATTTTCAGTTTCAGGCCATAGAGAAAAGACAAAAGATCCTAGGGCAGGGTGGATGCCCCTTTGCATTAGCATTACATTGGAACAGGGGTTCCACATATGCTCAGCTTTCCTCAACTTGTGTAGCTCCTACCTTAGATACACAAAAGAGATACAGTCTTCACTTTCATGGAGTAATAGCACTAGGCCTAGGACAGAAGAGTTCTACTAGCTTGTCTAGTGGGTGATGCTCTCCTTCCCTCAATTGTTTGAGGGTTTCCTGGTTCTTCCTGTTTGCTACTGGATCCGGCTCAAATACCACCTTACTTTCAGAACTCTCCATGGCCTGTGCCACCCAGCATGCATTCGTTCAAAAGGAGAAATGAACCCCTCTGGAAAGACCATGGTCCTTCTCCAATGTTACATCCCTGCTGATGACTTTGCTATTCTAAGAGTGCTTGTCAGTGCAGACCTCCAAATGGATATCCAGAATGTCCTCCCCTATATATAACCAGTTGACCCCAAGGAAGTCATGTTGGTCATTCCTCAACCAACCACCTAACACCAACCACAGACATTCTCAGTAGTGGTACACACCATTAGAAACACCCTCCCCTGTGGGGTTCAGAAGGCAGAAAACATGGTGTGATTAAATGCCTCTTGAAAGTTCTTCAGCTATAGAATATTCCCAAGCAAGGTTCCAGGTGAAGTCTATATGTGTGATGCAGAAGTTGCAAAGAAGAAAAAGAACTTTCCTTGGTTTATGATGGATTGTCAGTCTTTCAGTTGTCTAAGTGTTTTACACAACAAGCTCACAAGGACAGGAGCTGGAGGTATTTCCAGGATTCTTCACAGGATGCCAGTGCCTTGCTCCTTCCCTCCCTGGCCCCCCAGCACCAGCTCCAAGTTTGGTCTTTCTACTTTGGAGCCACAACTGGTATGGAAAGAATTGCACCAGCTGCATGGGTGGAAACTGATATCAAAGATCCAGCTTCAACCTTGGAACGCATTTCCAAGGTCAAAGCTGGAACTCTGACCTTCACTATGGACATCTAGATTTAGGACTGCATCTTCAAGAGATATTATTATATTAAGCACTCCTAATAAATACATAAATAAATATAGTAGGACTGGCTTACCACATTGTCAAGTAACTCACATTACATTTTAAAGAGACTCCAACACCCCATTAGATTTGTCTAAAATTACCTAATTACACCTCTGCCTGGCTATTCCAGTTATCCTGACTATTCCAGTTATCCAAAGGTCTTGTGCCTCCTTGGCTGACCATGGTTAGATTCGCACAACATGAAAATCCAAACTCAAGGTTGAGTGTGGATTCTCACTAAACCATTCCACTGTCTGAACTCAACTGCACTCACACATTTTGGTTTCTACACCGTGAAGAACCCATGAAAAGAACCCATTGTTTTTTGTTGAATTGTAGAATTGTTCATGTTTAACAGAATTGTTCATGTTTAATCTATGTTGTAAGCCGCCCCGAGGCTTCGGCGAATGGGGCGGCATAAAAATGTTTTAATAAATAAATAAATAAATAAATAAATAAATAAATAACAGACCATGGTATATAGCTGGGCTCAAAAAGTACAACAACCCTTATTTCAGCAACCTCCAATTCAACAACAACCCACACTCAACTTTGAGTCTGGGTTATCACGTTGGATGAATCCACTCTATGACTTTGCTTTCCCTTTCTTATACACGGAACACCTTCCTAGAATATCCACATCATACCTCTTTTCCTGGCCTTCAATCCCTCCACAAAATCCACCTGTTCCAGTAATTTCAGTGTCAACCCCTACTAGAGTTGTGAAGATCTGGCAAGAATCCAGCTGTCTTATGTTTGCTGGACTTCTTTCTCCTACTTGGCCCTGGCTCAGGAAGTTAGCTAAGCCAAGATCAAGTCTGTGAACACTCAGGAACACGAAGAAGCCCCTTCTTCGCACTGAACTGATCTAGCACAAAGTATGCAAAACTTGAAAGTCACATGCATGGAAGAAGAACTCCACTTGCACAGCAAGCCTGTCAGCAGTGCACAGCAGGTGTGCCAACCAGCATCGATAGTTATACCTGCAGAACAATCTGACTCACTTCCTCCTGGATGCTCACACAATTGCTTGGTGCAAGTCAGGCTTACGGTAGAAAGAAAGCTGGAATCCAAGGAGCTAAATCATGAAATATCTTCCCCTTTCATCTCCCATACACTAATCACAGACAACAGAGGACCACAAAAGGTATTGCTTTAAATCTGTATCTAGCAACTATGCCTTAAAAAAATACTGCAGAATAGGTGTAGGGCCGCATTCCAGATCTTAAACTGCTTATACATGCACACCAATGCTAGCTCTCAGTCCAGATTGGGAGCGCTGCACCTGTTTTAGAGTAAAATGCAAATAAAATAAAATAAAATGTATTGCTGCTAGATATGGATTCAAAGTAATGTCTGTTTAGCCTTCAGACCATTTCCACATTGTATTTCCTGGAAAGGAAATTCTTTTAGCAGCAGTATCAGCATCTGAGGTTTCCAGGCCCTCTGACCCCTCATACTTTGCAATGCAGCTATCAGGACACACATCAGCACGAATATTAACAGGAATTCTATTACAGAGTCCCAAATAGAGCCTACATATTTTATTTTAGAATACTTGCACCCTCAGTAGATCTTTAAACTATTATTTTTAACAGAGCTGCACACTAGGACATGATTATCACCTAAACCTTCCCCCCTCCTTTTTTAGAACAACAAAACTAGCAATGCTCACGCTTATCTTCTGACATTCCACCAAGACAGACACAAAACTCACAACTGGACCTCTGCACAACTTAAGCCATAGCATTCAGAGAGCCACACTGGTTACACCACTGTAACAGTCAAGCGTTGCTTCCCACCTTCAGTTTAGCTCAACAATTCAGATTGTGCAGCAGGCATCCCGTGAGCAATGCCTCATTTGCAACCCTCAAGATGAGGGATGTGTGACCCTGCATAAAAAAACAAAAACACAACAAGCCTGCAAGAATCAAGTATTTCAAAAGTGGCTAACATAAAGGGAAGCCTGCAAGTCAGGCCAAAGCCTCTGGTATGCAGGCATGGTGGACCCACCCACAGTAGAAAGAATTATGTTGAACAACAATGAAGATATTCAGGATTTACCTACAGAAGGCAGGGGGGAGCTCCTACACATATCCCTAAAGACCAGCTTTCAGAAGAGGCGAATGAGATAGCAAGTTGCATCCATATCAAGATGATGGGAGCTCAGGACAGAAATACACATTTTGTTAAGCACACAGGGAGTAGGTGAGGCGTGTATTTTTCTTACTCTAGTGTAAGTACACATGGCACCAGTTTGGAGCACAACATTTTGAGACAGGAACGTTGAACCTTCCCCACTCTTTCCCCCACTGAAATTCTACCCTTTTATTCAACCCACTCAGCTCACGCAGGCATGGGAGAGAAATGGGGGCAGGTTTAAGCTCCCCCTCCCACAGCACCGTGGTCCTGAATGGGGGGGGGGCGGGTCACGCATTCAGAAGAGTACAAATTAAGTCAAACCTCAGCTATGCACTATGTGATTACTATAATGTGTAGTTTGGCTCTTGGTCTGTTATGAAGTCATTTCTATGTGCAGAAAATTACTGTGATGGAAAGCGCAGGACAGACATCCCCACTGACTATGTGCATGGTTGTCATTATCATTTGCATATATTTATTTATTACTTTTCTGAAGCTCTCTGGGTGGTTTGCATGGAAGCTCACCCACCTTTGTGAGCCCTGCATGCAATCCAAAGTGAAACTCTCCGAACAGCTCGGAGAGGGAGCCATCCAGCCCAGAGGACTCTCCCAGTTATGAGGATTAAGGACATCCTACACAGGACAGAAGGAGCACAGAAGCAAAGACTGCTTCCACAGTTTGCCTAAGTGTATGAACTGGAGTGGAAGGGAAGGAGATCACGGTCACCAGGATGCCTCCCATCAAAGGTGGTCCCAGTCTCCCCCTCACACAGAAGCAGTGCTTTTTTTGTAAGAAAAAAGGTTCCGGAACTCATGAAACTATTTACCTTTCGCACACAGTCAATCACTGTACACACACCCACACACGTCAGTTGTGTAACGAAACTTAACAGTTGCTGCCCACAGTAAGCACTCGGCACGTGACCACACAACCAATCACAAGCCGAGCAGCACTATCGCAACCAGCGCGGACGAAGTGCGCATGCATCGGATTCGACACACAAGCAGCCCGCATGCACCGTTTTAATGATTTTGCCGCCGACCTGCTACGCTCGACAGGGCGATTCAAATCCATGTGGACCAAACATCAAATTTTCAAAAGTTACTTTTAAAACTTGGAAAATCTGTCGAAAAAAGGTGCCGGAACTCCGTTCCAGTGCGTTCTATGACAAAAAAAGCACTGCACAGATGACACCTGAAAGCTCATCTCTGATGTCACCCTTGAGAGCTTGGCTGGGCCAGTTCTTTCTGAGCCCACTGCAAGGGAGGGAGAGGGGACTGGGACTCCAACCCGTTCTACAAGTTCAACAAGATTTTCAAACCCTACAGCTGGGAATCTGAGTAATCTTAAGGCCACCAAGGTGCTATCTGGAAGAACTGCTCTGCCTGCCACTGAGGCTCATGGGCTGGCAACCTCACAAATGGACTACTGTGATGCCCCTTACATGGAGCAATCCTCAAGTCGGGCTTGGAAGCTGCAACTGCTGCAGGATGCTACAGCAAAGGTAAGTAGGGCACCTTTATCAAGATGCTGAAGTTGCCGGAAGTGCACAACTCTGGACTAGGTTACCTGAACAATTACCTTCCCACAAAGGCATTAAGCTCACTTGAGCAGATCTTGCTTGCAGTCCAGTGGCTGGTTGAGAATTTATGGCAGTGACCCAGACGGTCACTTTTTCTATCACAGCAGTCTATTTTAGGCCAGTGGTTTTCAACCTTTCCACAGCTGGGGACCAGTGAAAACAGGAAAACCACCTCGGGACCACTGAGGCAGAAACAAAAAGCACCATACAGCTAATACAGTATTCCGTGTATTAGTTTCCAAACACAATTCCAAAACAATGAAAATTCTCTGAAACAACCAGAAGCCAAGCAACAAAAAACGCCAACAAAATAACAAAATACAGAAATCGGTGCAGTGTGGCTCCCAGCTGGCCCCCACCCAACCGTCTCTCCCCTCCCTGGCCCCCTCGATGGCACCAGCGCATCCTCCGCAAACACGATGCCAACCGAGGAAGAGGGGGTGGAGCACAGCCAATTCCAGCACTGGTCCGCAACGAGCAAGACGTGGACCCCCCATGGACTGGCAGGATATCTCCACGAAATGGCACCAGTCCAAGGATCAGTGGTTGAAGACCGCTGTTTTAGACAACTCCTGAAGATGCACTTGTTCATTACAATACAAACAGGTCTTGATTTTGGAATTCACACACACAGTACAGTTATATCATTGCTCTTTTATTAGTGTACTTCACTTAGATATTGCTTTATTATAAGTGGTCCAGAAACTATGTTAAACAAATAGTACCTTGCCCATAATTTGTGAGAACTGGACCCACAGCAAAAACTTCTGTCCTATTCTATTCTCTCTTCCATTTTGGAATTCATTTCATATTTTGCCTTTCATTCCTTTTAGCTGCAAACCACACCTTCATAACACATTACCAATAAAGGTATGAACTGGGTAAATGTCAGCTTTCAACAACCCCTGATGAATTCTGCAAATGCCCAGAAATGTATTTCCCCCCCTTTCAGAGTGTGCCAGTTAGTCAACTTTAGATGACTTTTAGGATGTTCACAAACCTTGCTTAGGATGGTGAGCATTCCTGTATGACTGTCATCAGCCATCAAAATCTGGACATTTAATATATACAGATGAGAATAAGCACCAACTGTTTGCGTATAAAGAATACGTCATTGTATACTTCTGCAAGTGCTTAATATATGCTATAGCAACATTATTAAAGTATGCATTTATTTTAACATTTACATCCTTCCTTTTTTCCTTTGCAAGAAACCCAAGGGGGTTCACATGGTCCTCTTTCTCTCCATTTTATCCACACAACAACCTTGCAAAGAGGTTAGGCTGAGGGTTAGTGACTGGCTCAAACTCACTCAGTGAGCTTCATGGCCAGGTGAGGCCTAGAACCCGGATCTCCCAAGCAGCTAAGATCTCTGGTGGATCAGATGAACGTCCTGCTACGTCTAGCATTCTGCTCACACAGCGGACAAGCAGATGCCCATGGCAAACCCACAAGCAGGACAGGAGTACAACAGCAGCCTCCAGCCAGGTTCCCCAGCAACCAGCATCCTGCCTCTAATACCGGAAGCAGCGTATAACCATCAGGACTAGAAGCCATTGGGAACCTCCTCCTTCACGATTTTGTCCATGAACGTCCTGCTACGTCTAGCATTCTGCTCACACAGCGGACAAGCAGATGCCCATGGCAAACCCACAAGCAGGACAGGAGTACAACAGCAGCCTCCAGCCAGGTTCCCCAGCAACCAGCATCCTGCCTCTAATACCGGAAGCAGCGTATAACCATCAGGACTAGAAGCCATTGGGAACCTCCTCCTTCACGATTTTGTCCACTCTTCTTCTAAAGTCATCCCAATTGGTGCCCAAACAGGACTGAAATGCACTGTGCAAAGAATCTATGCACTGTCCTGAATCTCCCACGCATCAGCATTGTGAGATGACCCCTTTGGGTTCTAGGATTATGAGACAGGGAGAAAGATCTCTATCAGCTTTCTACCAGCTTCACACAGACTCCTATCATCAAACGCTCAATGCCGCAAAGTGCTCTGCAAAACACTACAAGTGAGAAAACAACTGCCAAATCAAACGACTGGAAAAAACACCCTGTGTGTGAAGATTATTGCTCTGGTAGTTATCAGGAGTGATGTGAATGGAACCCTGTGAAGCCAAGAAAAAGCCTTCTCTTCCAGCCTCATTAGCTATCAGCACTAAGTTCAGGTGCTTGGCTGAAGCCAGCAGCCGGCTCTTCCTCATTATTAACTGTGATCTTTTATTAGCTGTTGGAGACTGCTGTTGGCTCCTCCGAGCAAGCTCCCTGCCATGGCAAATAGAAGCAGATCCCTCACACATGCACATGTGCACATTTAACCCTTTTGTCACTATACAGTGGGATTTCTTTGGGATTTCAAAGGAAAAAAAACTCCAAAGAGCAAAGGAAAGGGGTTTTTTTGGGGGGGGGGAGAAATAAATCAGCTGCGATGCATGTCTAGTGAAAAGGCTGCTCCTCACGTCACAATATACTGATTAGCCTTAAAGTTGCTTTGTTGTGTTAGCTACAAAAACCAAATTGGCCAACCTTCTGGAATGTGTCCTAGATGCACTGAGTAGGCTGTGGGAAACCATCCAGGCTTAAAAGTGAGCCAGGGCTCATCAGAGTTCTGCCACAAAACCTGCTGTCAGTCCCCAAAATGGAAGGAAATAACAGAATGGAAGGAAATAACAGAAAAACGAGGCATGTGACAGCGTCTTCCCCTCAAGCCGCTGCATTTAACTTCCACCAACAAGCAAGGCATGAGAGACTGACAGGTCATTTACTCTAAGTTTTGGGTGATACAGAGGAGCCAGATGCTTGTGAACAACCCTTAGCAATTCCTGCCACCCATCCTGGATTACAGAGAGGCCCAGGAGATGAGATGTATTAAATTCTGCACAACACACCACTTCAGGAGATGGTTTCCCATGCTTCCACTGGTGTATTAGGCAAAGATGCATCCTTTTAAAACAAACTTGAACATCCTGGGGATGGAACAACAGTACACAGTTTTTTTTGCAAACAGAGAAGGCCACAGCAAATAGGAGGAGAGGAAGTTTTAGGTATTGCCCAAAAGATCCACTCTGAGAATACATATACAAAATTAACACTTTCTATTCTTGACTGATTTACACTTCCAACTTGGTTGCTTCTGGGATGCCTCCAAATTTACAGATTCAAGGGATACTAATCCAAAGATATCGTACAAATCGCTTTTCCTCACTGTTTGGTGATTAGATTCGGTTTTGTTTTCTCAGTAAAAGACACAGTGGGAAAGCACAGGAGGGTTGCAAATGGAAGACAACGATGTCTGGACACTAACTAGTACAGCTCCCCGCAATAAAATTCAGTGCCTTAGGCAAAGCGATTGCACAATCAGAGCCTGGTCAGTGAAGTACGAAGGATGCAAAAAAGTTATCCATTAAACATCCTTTTACCAGCGAGTCCTCTTCGGATTTCGAGAGTTAAACAGCACTGAAAAAATGATTTTCTCATCCCTTTTCTCGCAGGAACTACTGTTGGACCTTCAATGCTGTATCGACTACAAGCTTTGGTACTTATTCTGGATTACTTAATGCGGAGTGCAATCAAACAAGTGTATATACATGCTTGGGAGCGGAGGTTTATCACTATTTCGTAATCAGTATTTCAGGGCAGACGGTTCCAGCGCCTCCTAATCCATACCGTAGAAAAGCGGTATAAACTCCATGCCCTCCTTCCGCACACCAAATTAATCCGGGATTACTGTCACATTCTAGTTGTACAGCATTCAGCCATCGTGGTCAACGCGCACTGAACGCAGAGAAACGTGCATTGTTACGCACGTCTGCTCAGAAATAACTCCAACTAACTTCAAGGGTCTTCCACCTGGGTGTCCCTTGGCTGCAGTTCGGTGTCTATTTATGCACGAATTAAGTTTGCACGGAGTTGCGCTGTAAATAATTCGGGGTGCGGGTCCAACACGGTAGTTAAAGTTAACTATGTCATATTAAATGGAAGCTGTTCTCCTCGGGACCAGCTAATTACCTTGACCACGTATCCCGATCTCTATTTAACGCAGAACCAGTCATTACTTTAAATTTCTATCTAGCAGCTACGTCTTTTTCCCCCTCCCATGTTTACTCTAGAGTAGGAACAGGAGGCCGATTCAAACTGGTCCCCTAGCGTGAGGTGCGGTCTGACGTTCACAACGGCAAACTTTAACCTTACACGTGTGAATCCGAGTTAACTCCTATTTAACCAAATCACACCGGTTCTGCCAGGCAGCTCACACCGCGTGCATCCAAGGCCGCTGCGGGAAGCCCGAAAGTTTGAATAAGATCCCTCCGGATCTCTCTACAGAATGAAGCCAGTGGTCCTAATGAGTTATATACCTCAGTCGCCCACCAGAATGCGGACCATAGCCCAGACCGGAATCCGAATTGCAGATTTTGCTGTGTTCCGAAACGGACTCCGGTCCACCCCCATCCCCAGTCGCCTCCCCTGAAGAAAAACAAAAACTCCTGGCGTGACTCTTACCTACGAAGACCCCAACGAACCACCACGATCGAAGCATTGCAAAAATAAATCCAAAATCGGCGTGCAGGTCTTTGCAAACGATCGCCAGCAGGCAAGATACGTGCAAAATTTTATTTTTTTTAAAAAATGGAGGGACGCAACCAGGAACCGGTGACGCTCAGCGCGCTCTGCCTCTACAGGGAAACGACCCGGGATCCATGTGCGGGCTGCTGCTGCTGCTGCTGCTGCTGCTCCCGAGGAAAAGGCGGCGACGGGAGGGGGTCCCGCGGTGAGAAAGGCCCCGACGGCGCGAGCTCGGTGGGTCGCTTTTGCAAGCCGCTTGCTCCGAGCCTTTTTCTTCTGCCTGCTGCTGCTGCGAATGCGCGGCGTGCTTCTTAGGAGCAAGCGACTGTCTGTCGAAAGTTTTAATGGAGCTTGGCAGCTCACAGGTTCACTGGCCAAAAAAGAGGTGGAGACTCTTCCGCGCGTATTTCCCTCACCTCCCGCACTCGCGGATCGCGTGTTTCAAATTCCCACCCTTCACGCTGCCGTGGCCGCGTGCGAATATTGCCCTTTCTGGGAGAAAGTTTCCTTCCCCATCACTCCACAGGCCAAAGAGCCGAGAAGCGCCGGGGGGCTGACACAGCTCTCAGCCACCGAGCAGTACAGACTCGCAACTGGTGATTTTTCCCCCAGACTGTCTTTGCAAAAGTCCATGCTCTCAGCTGCGGGGCCGACCGCCTTTTAAGCTCTTGCGAGGTTTTGCAAAATGTATCTTTGCAAACCGCGATGGCTGCACCAAAAACGGGGTAAACACGCATCTGTGCGTCTCATGCATATGTTCCCCTTTCCCCAGGGGACTCAAGGAAGTATATGGAACTCGGTCTCTGCCTGCCCTCTCATACAGTTCAGCTTTACAAGAACCCCACGTGGCACCCCGGGCCACGGCTGGACCGACTTTTTTTGGGGGGGGGGGTAGAATTTGAGTGTGCCTGTGCAAAAGACATATGTAAAGAATTCTGAACCCAGTGATTAGCTCTGACAACCGGAGCTGAATAGATCTCAAAGGCCATTCCCGGCAGACTAATTTAAGAGCCATGTAGTCATTTTCGAGCAGTTATTATAATTACGTTGCATTTATAGCAGGCCTTTCTTCCTCTTGCGAGGAACCCAGAGCAACTTACAAAGTTCTCCTTTCCATTTTCTCATCACAACAACCCTGTGAGGTAGGTTAGGCTGAGACTCCATGACTGGCCCAAATTCACCCAATGGGCTTCATGGCCCAGTGGGGATTGGAACCCAGTTCTCCTAAGTCCTGGCACTCCTAACCCCTACACCACACTGGCTCCCCACCACACTGTGCTGGTTCTTGTTAAGCAATTAGGAGTTGCAAATCCTTGAACCTACTTCAGTTTTCCTGGAGATCTACTTGCAAATCCCACTTTACTTTCTTCTCACCTCTGGCTTTGGCTGAGATATAAGAAAGGACTGACTCAAAACAGACACACAGGGATTTTAACTTCATCCTACATAGTCACTCTCTGTAATCCTTGGATGCCATTACACAGATAAAGGAACTGCACCTTTCTGCCAACCTGGTGCTCTCCAGATGTGTTGGAACTGCAAGTCTCATGTTGTCTGAGAATGATGGGAAGTGCAGTTCCAACATATCTAGAGGACCCTAGGTTGAAAAAGACTGAACGACAGCAGCTGGCTTGAAAGCAAAATTGGGCTGCTGCTTGTTAATTCTGTCTCAGGAAATTCTTCCTTTATTTCACTAAATTTCCTCTAGAAACATTGTTTTCTTCCTTGGTCTACAGCCGGTTACGGAATGGGTGGGGGTGGGTGGGAATCACCTAATTGTTTTTGACATCACATCTTTTTATTGTAGGGGTGCCTTGGCTTTCACTGGCTCTGCTCTTAGACCTCAATACCTCCATAGCCAGTGGTGTACAGCAAAGAATGTGGCTGCTCATGATAACATTCCTGCACATGCACAGGTGCTGAGCACCCCTGTCCTTACTCTTAGGCAGAAGGAAGGAAGAAATAATCAGGCCACTGAATTGGCATGTCATGAGAGGGCAACATATTGCGAGTTATTTAATACATTCTTATTGGAAGTTTACTGAGATACTATGCCAAAATAACTTAACTAGTCTTGGATCCTAGGCCAGTTTACTGGGAAAGAGAGGAGTACTGGTTGCTGCATCTTAAGTAGCAAAATGCCAGGGTAGCTGCAGGGTCCCCATCCTAGGGGAGCCTTATTTCAGATTTATCTTGCATAATCTACTAAGTGAGCAATCCTGTGTCCCTGGGAGGATTGGTTTGTTCTACGAATTTAGGAGAGGTGCTGAATTCCGGTCCCTGTCCCTGCTCCCTGGCAGCTGCTGTGGAAATAAGCCCTTGGCTACTTCCCAAGGTCACAAATGCAGCCTTGGAGAGAAGCAAAAGGATGTGATCCAGGGGAAGAAGGGAATCAGGATCTGAGAAATCCTATGGCTAGTCCAGTGGAGCTCCGGGCAACATGCTGTCTCGAAAGAGGCTCAACGGCCAGACTAGTGGAGCTTTTTGTAAATTGGCCTCTAGCAGGTGTCCAATAGAATTTGGTGACTTGGAAGCCTCCAATCTTGGGGGCTTCCTTTTAGGGGACACAGAGTCCCATGGATTGTGCTCCGAACTACTTTGAAAAAACCGGGCATTTGCAAAAGGAAGGCTCCTACCTTGCCCAGCTCAGGAGGCACCGTGCTGCTTTTCTGCCTTTTCTTCCATTAGCGATTATCTACGGCAAGCAATAAGATGAAGGAAATAACAGGAAGTTTACAAGTGAACGATGATGCGTGCACGGCAGGACTTCACACAGTGCATAGTCAAGCTATGGAGTTCACTGCCACAGGAAGTCGTAGTGGGGTTTTCATGGCAAAGATGCTGGAGTGGGTTGCCATTTCCTTCTCCAGTGGATCACGTTTTGTCAGAGCTCTCTGCTACGACCTGCACGGCATAGCTCATAGCTTCACTGAGCTACGCAAGCCCCTTCGCCACGACAAGGCAGTGATCCATGAAGGAGGTTGGCCACCATACTGGATGTTAAAAAGGGGTTGGCCAGATTCATGGATGAGGAGCTTATCCGTGGCTGCTAGCCTTGCTGGCTGTGTGCTAAGTCCTACCTTCGTTATCAGGGGCGGCATGCCCACGTCCACCAGCTGCTGAGGAACATGGGCGGGCAGAGCTCCTGTGCCCACCTTGCATCAGGGAACCTGCGGACTTCTGCTCCGCCACTGTGTGAATGGAGTGCTGGTGTGGATGGGGCAGTGGTCTGATCCAGCGTGTCTTTTCTTACATTGTTACAGGGCCTGCCCCAAAAAACAGCTATGGGAAGGAGAAGGATCCTGTAAGCTACCTTGAGCTCCTGGGATGAAAGGTTGGATGAAAAGTAACTACTAATTTTCAGGAACGTTGCCCTTCTGGCAAGCCTGGTGGATCTGTTTATGGCTTAAGCGGGGCAGCCTTCCTGCATTCCCCAGGCAAAAGCTGGCAGGGCTCTGCAGCAGCGAGGGGCCAAAAAATGGGAAAGCCTGGAGAAAAAGGTGGACAGCACCACCAAACCCATTCTTACACACACACACACACACACACTTTTGGTACTTATGGCAAAGAATCCAACAGTTCCATACTGATCCAGAGTAAAAATATAGTAAGATAAATGCTGCTGTGGTGTAAAACTCTTCAGGGTGCTCAGACTGCCTGTGGCAGCCGTCCCAGTCTGTCTGATAAAGCAAGTCCCAGACAAGCACGGATTTCAGCATCTGCTGGGAAAGCACAGGGCATCCCCAGCCAGCTGCACAAAAAGTCCCAGATTCTGCCAATGATGATAAGGTGGGTGGGGGCGCATAGATATGCATGTTTTCCCTGGGGCAACTGTCTATCTAGACAATGATGTCACTTCAGGCCCGAAAAGGTGGGCTGAGCATTCCCAGAATTTGCAAAGGAGCCACTCCCACAACTAGCATGTGCTTTTGAGTCCAAACTAAAGAATGGTCCAGCTCTGAGGTGGCATCAGGAGCATGTGATTCAGCCCTCAAGGGCATTGAGGCAAAGGACGGTTGCAGGCTTGCTTGAGGAAAGGCTTTGGTTCTCGGGCATCATCTTGGCCAATCCACATGGTCTCCTGCTTGGAAGGCTGCCTTCTTTCACCATTCTGCTTTCCTTCCACTCCATGCCTTTCCTACCTGTTGTTGCTTTGAGAGACTCTTGAAAAAGTTCAGCATCTCCCAGAAACAGCATTTCTGCAGGCAGAGAGACAGGGCCTGGGGACAGCAAACTAGAAGTGGAGTTTTTCTGCTAGGAACATGCTGTGCAGACAAAGAATTTATCTTTGAGATATATTTACCAGTATTTGCAAAAGCTCTTTGTGGCTTGTACATCTTTCCAAGGAACTGGAGTGAGTGTATGGCAGGCCTTGGCAGGTGTTAGCTTGAAGAAAAAGGCTACAGCTTGCATCTCACCTATGCAAGAAACCAAGTGGCATCTTGACAAGTGAGCTCTGTGTTACAAGATAGCATGATGGTTGCATAAGTCACCTTTCCACAACCCGGCACCATCCAGATTTGTTGGCCTGCAACTTCCCAGCAAGCCTGGCCTGGTTGGGAAAGTTTGTCATAAGCAAGAGGGTGCATGCATTATTCTTACAGCACCAAAATGAAGACAGGAAGAGGTCTGATTTCCATACCACCCATTGCTCAGAAACTTCATCAAGAACTTAGGAGAAAACAGGGCCAACGGAAGATACTTGTCCTGCTATTTCCAATCTAATAACTTTTGCGTAGTGATCTTAAACAGAGCTCATTCCTTAGTACAGATCCTTAGGTTGGCCAAGTAGCTCCATCCACACACATCAGGAGGCTTGGAGGAACACCAGGGTTAGCAAAAACAAAATCTTTTTTTGCAGGGGGTGGGGTTCACGGTGGGCTAACAGGAGGCTGCTACTCCCAAACAGTTCTGCAGATGGTTCAGAAACTTCAGCGGACATAGAATGTAGCTGTCTGACTCTTGATGGAGGTGAAGGCTTGGTATCACAAAAAGCTCAGTTTTGCCAAATGCTTCTCACTGTGTTTCCAAGCCCAATTTAAAGTGCTGTTTTTGACTTTTGGAATCTTAAACAATTCAGGACAAAATTGCTTTAAGGACTGCTGTCAACCAAACCAGCCTGTCCACATTTTTAAGATCAACAAGCAAGGGCCTTTCCATCTGTCAACCTGTGAACACAGGTAAGTGGCTTGTTATAGACTTCTTTGTAGTAGCCCCACACCTCTGGAACAAGTTGCTACTGGGGTCTGCCATGCTTCATCATTCCAGGCTTTTCGGAAGGCCTTGAGAACATAATATTTTACTCTGTCCCTTTCCTGCTCCAATTGCTGCTGTTACTCCTCTTCAGCCTCTGTTTTATTTGCTGATTTATCGCTGGCTGATTTGTTGAAGATTTTTATTACTGGTTTGCAATGTTTTATTGCTCTCAATGTTGTATTTTGTGTGTTTTATTGGTGTACACTGGATTGGGAGGTCCACCTCTGCCCTGGAAGGTGGCCAAGAAATAAATAAATAAAGCCCAGTGAGAATTGAAAGTGTTTTGTGGCATGGAAGGCTAACTGTAGCAGGGGGCAGAATGGAATGGAATATGTTGTAGTGTGGCTGAACAGCTGTCTGGCTGAAACAGTGAGCCGAAGATACCACACTGCAGGTATTCGCTGAAGGTCCCGTTCTGCCCTGTCCGGGAATCACTGCCCACCCATCTTTCAAAGAGTTCAGGTTTGCAGTTCCATACTCATATCCATGTTCGCATCCCACTGCTTCTTCTGAAAGGAAGCCTTAGGCAAGTAGCTGGAACATACCAAAAGAAGCACAGTAAATATTGCAAGCAACAAGCCAAACATGTTTCTAAATCTAATTATTAAAATGCTGCAATAATTTATCAATAAAATGTCAAATCAATACTAAGGAAAAACGGGAATCAACAATTAACATGCTGATTTAGCAGCAATCTTGTAGTAACGCTGGGAAATTCATTAGGCTGAGATATAATAAATAGGCTGTGCAAGGAGTTTCATTAAATGCAGATCTCCAAGGGTGACCCTGAAAATTCTGTGCTTTTGGCCATGATGATGTTTATACAGTCAGCAAATGTAAACAATAGCCCACGTCAATTGATGTGGACTCTTCGTTTCTTAATACATTTTATCCCTCTTCTTGTCCTCCCAAAGAGTCATTCCAAGAGCCATTCCAAATTGTGGATTTTCCTTTTCGTCCATTCAGTTTTCACTATAGGTGAAGTATGGATCATAATAACTACTGGTGATTGAGAGAAACATTGTGCAACATGGAATGGTAATAATTTTTGCACAGCTAACACAGAGTCCTAGTTTGTGGTTTGGCTTATGCTCCAAAAGAGAGGAGTTAAAGATGAGGATGGTTAAAAGATTGATGTGGGGCATACAGGTTTTTTTCCCCATGAAAACTGCATCCTCTGCTTTGGGTGTTGGGTGTCCCTTTCCTGGAGGTGCCCAGAAGTCTCTTTTATGCTGCATCCTAATATACGTAATGTGAACTAAATCACACAGAAGAGAAGCACGTGCACATTGAAAGCTATAGTTGCATTATATTCACTGACAATAAGACTGACAATACTCTCAAGACACTTCAGTGTCTACGCACAAGACACTTTATAGCCTACAGGAAAATGCTGTCAGCATTCTGATTTAACTCACTGGTGGCGTACAAGCGTATTAGGTTTTCACATCACTGTACAAAGGCTTAAATGGTACTAAGAGAGGTATTTTTCCATTCCTGAAGTAGATCAAAACTCCATCCAGTTAATTCTGTGGAATAGGACTGTCAGAAGATGAGGCAAGGGAGAGGGAGACCCTTCCCTGCAGTGGCCTGGTAATAATCCTTTTATTTTCTATTCATAGAAACCTTCTAGTAGTCAAAGACTGTTGATGTGATCAAGAAACAGGCAGCAAAGAGGGAGAGGATGCAGTTCTCTGCCTGCAGTTCAGAGTTTCCAGGTGCATCTTAGGTGCTTTATAGATAATTGATAGTGATGCTTTTGGCCCCTGGGTCAGGAATGAAATGAGTGAAGAATATAGGTGTTTTTAGTCATGCAGCTAAAATTTATTTCTGTCTCTGGCATGACTAACACCAAGGTAAAAACAAATCACTGGGCAGAGCAGGTGAAGAGTGCCACTAAACACGGGAGAAACTTTGTAGGAGAGGCTGTGAGAGGAGAAGAGATGGCCTTAGGAGATAGCGAAATTTTTCTTTGCTGGAGATATTTAAGCGGAGGTTAGAGGCCAACTTCCAAGGATGCTGTAACTGCTTCCTGTGTTACACATCTGCCTTTTAAGTGTGGTTCCCTCCAGATGTTTCAAATAACAGCCCACAGGATGCCTGACCATTGAGCATGCTTGCTGGAAGATGAGATTTGAAATATCTTGAGGGCACCAGCTTGGGGAAGAGCCTGGGATCGGACTAGGCAACTGTCTGTTGGAAAGGGTGTGTTAAACCTCTTTCTCTCTATCCGAAAAGACTTGGAAAGTAGGACAGAAGTCAGGGGAACAGTTTAATGGTCACTTCACCACCAGTACACACTTTAAGCAGCTGAGCTCCTGTGGAAGTTGTTTTGCTTTCTTTTTGTCTTACTTGATATTTCTCTCAACAGCTACCATTTTATTGTTTTTGTGTTTTTTATGATTATGTGGAACATATATGCTAGCTGCTTTCCACTTATTTTGTAAACTTTTTTTTAAAAATAGATTATGGCCATAGCAGAGGCCTTCTGTGACTTAGAGTTCAAGACAAATTACAGTACAACTTTCCTTTGGGGTCACTGTAGCTCTGAGCATGGCGTCCTTTTGGCCAGGTCCGTGATCTGCCCTCTTTGCGTAGCAAGAGGCCGTCACATCTTCAAGATGAGAATCCCCGCCTTGGACTAAGTCTTGTTTTATACTTCAGTGAGCTTCCTTTACCCCTGGAAATTTGACATGAACACAACACTTAACATCAAAATATATACGTAGTCACAATTTTCCAATACTATTTGTATTTTATTATTACTTATTTTTATTATTGTGCTTGTGTTCTGAATTGCTGTGAACTGCCCAGGAACTTGACTATTGGGAGGTACAGACATGGAGTTACCACTATTAATAATAAACCTTTCCAACTACCCTGAGCCGTTCTGTTCCACTCGTGGTCCTCTAATGAATCTTGGCTTCTTGTGCCTCCCAAACAGTGAACAATGAGCTCAGCGAGAGCCATGGAGAATGTTGTCAGTATATCACACAAGGTTCGTCGGTTGGAAATATGAACAGAACTGAAAGAAGCCAATGAATTTCAGTGGTATTTAGTGCAGTTCTCTTTCATACGTTTCACTAAGAGTCTTCCTGTTGGATTGTTCTGACCTCAGGGATGGGTTGGCAACTCCCGTATGCCCCAGTATGCCAATAAATTACCTTTGAGCTGAATTGAGGCTGACACTTGAATAAGAGACATGTGGAAAGTCTCCCACTGGCCTCCATTAAGTTTTACCCTACCTGACATGACATTTGATGGGCAAAATGAACTGAGCAGTAATTCTGACCCTGCCTTCCTTTTCCTCCCTCTCCCCTAAATGAGCCCCATTGGAAAGAGAAATGACTGACAGATCGGACGTCATCAGCTGCGGCCGCGGCACTAAATGGGTCTTTTTAAAGTCTTAAAATGAAATAAAAACCGTAAAGAGAAATAAATGTACGCCCCCGTTTATATCGCATATTGGCAATGAGCAAGAAACAAAATGTTGACTAAAGGTGAACACGCAGCAATTTTCCACTGTTCAAATAAAGGAAAACACTGGACACCATAATTCATGCCCTGAATTTTCTGCTGTTGAGATGAGGGTTAGAAGCCAAGATATAATGGCTCTGATAGTTTAATACTCTTTGCACTGTCTCAGCGACGGCCTGAGGTTAAGAGTTCTTTTGAAGCCGAAAAATAGACAAGAGTTCTGTATGTGGAAAATAGATTCAGACATGCTATAAAAGGAAACATTTTGCTGAAAATTATCCCTCTTCAGGGAAAGCGCCAGGTTTATGGGGGAAGGGGTAGTTTCGGTGCTCCTGACGTGGGCAGGCCCCTTGGAAGCAGTGTCTTCTCTCCTCACCTTGTTGGTAGCAGACACAACAGGAAAGAAACAAAGCCCGGTCCAGTTCACAGGCACTCCTGCTGGTGCCTCCCATTTTAGCTGCCCACAATTCTTCTGGGCTCACGCCCAGCATCTATTTATTTATTTAAATCTTTTCTAGACCATCCCATTACCGAAGTCTCAGGATGGTTTAACAATGCAAAATGTAATTTTTGTAAAAAAATAAACACAGTACCCTAAAAATTCAACTAATAATAAAACCTCAATTAAAACAGTCAGGTCTTAAAACATTGGGAAAATAAAAAGGGTTTGGCCTGGTGCCGAAAAGAATAAAGTGACGGCACCAGGCAAACCTCTCTGGGGAGCGAATTCCACAACTGGGGGCCACCGCAGGGAAGGCCCTTCTCCAGGTAGTCACCCCTGTAATCTCCTTCAGGGGGGGCACCCGGAGAAGGGTGTCTGCCCCACATCTTAGGTAGCCCTAAGCTGTTTAGCATCACTCTGGAGCAAAGCTGTCTGGGCCCCAGAAGCACTGTCAGGGTAGCCACCCTGTGCATGCCTGCCATGGGCATGCAAACTCCCAGGCTGAAAGGTCCAGGTGACTGCAGGTGACAGTGGGCTTTGGCAGATGGGTTGGTGCCACGATCACCTGACAGACAAGGCCATGGCAAGAGCCCAACAAAAATGTCTTGACTAGCTATCCTGCTTATTCAGGTTTCAATTTAGCATCTTAAAGTCAGTATTCCCCTAGTAGGGAATATATCCAGTGGGATGTAGTGGAGATTACTTTTGAGTAAACACAACTAGAATTACTCATAGAAAAGATTTTTCCTTTCCAGGAAAAGCACTTGTAGGAAAAATGCATTCTTGGTCTTTTGCTTTAAAGGACTTTTATGAGACACATCTGAAATTATTCAGGGGGCTGTGTACAAGAATTCAAGACAAGCTCTGCTCAGTAAGATTAAGACTCTGTCTAGTCTAACACTCACACACTCTTGCTTTCCACAAGGAATCCTGGGAACTGCAGTTTGCCGAGCGTGCTAGAAAGTACCTGCTTGAGATCTCCACTATCTTCCATGAAGAACGACAGCTCCACCTACACAGAATTGGAAGGGGTCATTTACACCATTGAGTCATAGCATCTTCAGTTCCATACAGCAATCCTGTTGAAAGTGTCTTAGCTGTCCCATCTTGGAATACCTCCATTGATGAAGAGCCCAACACCTCTGTAGGTAGCTGGTTCCATTGTCTGATTGCTCCGGCCTTTGAGAAGTTTTTCCCAACGTTCAGTCAAAATCTGCCTTCCTGTAACGTAATCCTGCTCTTTCATGCAGTGCAATTTTGCATGATAAGAGAACAGGTTGCAGCCCTTTTCTGTATGAAAACTTTAGGTTCTTGAAAAGTGCTGTTACATTCCACTTCAGTCTTCTCATTTTAAGGTTAATCATACCCAATTCCTCCAGTACATGAGACTTAGTTCCTAATCCCCTCACTAGTCTTTGTTGTGTTTCCCTGAACTTATTCCAATTTAGCTGAATCCTTAAAATGCAGTGTCCCGACTGGAACATGCTATCCACAAAGAAAAGGAAACTACCATTAAATTATTTTGTGCACACCCTTTCACTTTTTCAAATTCTTTGAAAAAATACCTTTATTCAATAGCTTTTCCCTTGCTTTTTCATTTATAAGAAGTATTTGGTGCTGAGGATGGTTAGGCTGTGCCAGCCTGGACTAACAAGCCTGCAAGAACACCAGATGTTGGAAGGACAACAAGCCTGTTCTTTTCTTTGAGGTAACGATTCCCATTTGTCTTTTAATCCTGCATAGCCTTTCTGGATCAGAGCACATGGTGAGCACCTTTGCAGCTTGAATGCATTAGTGGGACACTTTCCATGCACCTCTGCTATGGGGTCCCACTTCCTTCCCCAACATACTTCAAGCGGGTGAGGATGCCACAGTGGGGCACCATGAAGGAGAAGACGTTCCCCCGATGGCTGTGCAGGAGATCGGGAAATGAGTAGGTACTGATCTATGGAGCTAAATATATGGGCTACCTGATACGGGAGAAGGTACTCCCTTAGTGACCCTGGCCCCAACGTAATACCTGATATACCACTAACATCACCTGCAACCTGACCCATTACAGATTGGCAGCCAGACCAGAAGCGAAAGATCCTGGCAGAAAGCTGCTCCGACCTGCTGCTGAATTCTGCCCAAGATGCAGTTTTCAGACCAGAACCAAGAGAAGCCTCCCCACAGAGGGCATCACAGGAGCCTGGCCTTGAGGTGATCAGTGCATGGGTCATTGTGACCCTTGAGCAAAGTGAGAGAGGTGGAAGATGCTGTAGCCAGCAGTGGTGTTCTCAGGCCTGTCCTTTCCTCCCTAGCCTGCTCCACTGCTCTTTGGGGAACATTGTCCCATCCTCAATTAAATTAATTTAACATTAAAGCTAAAATTAAAATGATGGTCCATAAAGATTCACCTTTATGCATGTAAAGCTGGGAGGGTGTGTTATTTGTCCTTTGTCTCAGCCAGGAAAACTTCTTGAGCCAACACTGGTGTTAGAATCTCAGCAGATCTGCTGAGCCACTTTACCAGCTCCCAAGATCCGCTGAAAGTTTATCCCCAGATCAAGAGAAACACTCTATGGACTGACTCTGAATAAAAATCAGGGAATGTTCACAAAGCATCTAATTCTTTGCACTCATTTATGCAAACAACTAAATATGGGATTGTAGGTACTTGTTCCCCATCCTGAAAACTGTTTAAAATGCTGTTCGAAATGGTGCCCCTTTCACAAGGAAATACAAGATACCTTACTTGGAGTCCCTTCATGCTTTAATGGGATCCATGCAGTAGAAAACAAGCACATGAACTCTGAAAAAAGGTTGCAGATGATTTTGTAATAACAATGATCTTAATTTTCAGGTTCTGCATCTGATCTCTTCCAGCCAGTGTGGCTTCCACATGATCTGTGAGTTGGCATTAATAGGCCCCACAGCCGTTGAATTCATTTGGGGATGTTTTTGTAGCCATTCTCAATCTCTCTCTCTCTCTCTCTCTTTCTCTCCCCACTCTCCAGATCGATGCAGTTTAAAAACAGCTTTTTAAGCAGATATTTGAAAAATATTTACAATCACATCCAAGATTTATTATGCATAGCAACAACCTCACCCTAACATTAATTGGAGCTTCCTTTTAATCTTATGGACTTCCCCAGAGGACTTTGCAAACATACCAAAAAGCTCCATAAATTCTATGGAGGGGTGTGTGTGTGTGTGTGTGTGTATCCCTAATGCAGATATGTCTGGCTGAAGAATGCCAGCTGTAGGGTGAGAAGAAGACCATGTCCAATTAAAACTGGAGAAGGGATTTAAGTGGGGAGAATATAGTTTTTCCAAGTTGGAAATCCGCCAGGACATGGCATCCCCTCCTCGCAGATTGCCACCAAATCTACAATTGCTGCAGGCTGTTTGTGTTTTAGGCTGCATCCAGATGGCTCTAATTTAGGGACTGGGTGAGTGTTTTCCCTGCACTTCCAATCCAACATAGACCAGATGAAGATTTCATTGGAGAGTGATTCTCCCAGTCCGGTCCACAGGTGGACCTGTGTGTGCTCTGACGGCCCAGTGGTGGGTTCTGATCCCACATACTCCAGATGGAGAGGGGATGTCAGCCTTCTTCCCACTGTTTCCCCTAATCCAGTCTGCAAGAGCATTGTGCTGCTGGAAGTCTGCACTGTGGGCTTCCTATGATGGAATAATAGGGCAAAGTTGCCAGCTGGATACAACTGATGTCTCTTTGGGCAACCCCTGACGATGCCTTGTGTACAACACCATGTGTCCCTGGTACCTTCTTAGGGTTGGTACCATCTCGCAAGACGTTAGATCCCAAAGATTGCTTATGTTTAAATTGCATTTATATCCCACCTTTTCTCTGAGTTCACTCCATCCCACAGGGACTCATCTCCATTTCATCCTGAGAGAAGGGTAGGTTCAGAGAAGTACTGCTGAGTAGACCAACACCACCCAGGGTTTTATCCATTTCACTCGCAGCTACACTGAATTCCCACGCCACACATATCCTCTCTGGATCCTCAGGGTCACATCTGCGTATGGGAGTTATGAACATAACGAGGGGGTTCAGGAGGGAGAAGAAGAAGGGAACAAAAGGACGTCTCCCCACGGCACAAGCAGAAGTCTGTGCATAAGACCCATGAGGGAGCCTCTTGGGAGCTTCTTGGCTAAGCACAGCTCCATGCTGAATCCAGCTTCACCTAACCTCTGACCCTCCAGATGTGTTGGATGGCAACTCCCATCATCCCTAACTATGCTGGCTTAGAATGATGGGAGTAGCCGTCCAACACACCTGGAGAACACAAGGCTGGTGAAGACTGGGTTGAATGACTATGCCACATCTTACTGGATTGTTTTCATGTGCTTTCTGTTTATTATCTCTTGCCTCAGGTGTATGTCTTAGCAGATGCATCAAACAGAGAAAAAAACCAGATGATCCCTATCTTGGTTTCTTATCCCGTAGACCCAGCCAGGAACGTCCCAAGCCAAAGAGCTATGCAAGAACGAAGCATTCAAATAGGTCTTTAAGCATCGCGGTGCACATTCCCTTCATCTCCTCAGTGAAAGCAGCCACTTTTGCAACCCTCCAACCACCCACCCAAGTTCTGAGCATGCATACTTAAGGCACATTATAGAACAGTAGAGGAGTGTGAATAGGACTTCAAGGATACCTGGCTCAGAGTCTGTGTTGATGTGTTCAAAAGGACCTGAAATATTATTTACACGCCTAGCTGGAGTTTATCCGTCTAAGACAAGTCTGGACGGCTACCTGTTGTACTTGGCTCCTCGTGGTTTCAATAAGAATTTATAGACCCTAAGCCATCTGCAAAATGTCCCAGCTCTTCGAGGCCAATGTAAATGCAATGAGGGAGAACGAAACCACACAAAGAAAAGGTTAACGGCGCTCCCCACCCCCACCCCCGTGCTGGCACATTTTTATAATTGCAGGCAAAAGGCCTCTTCTCTGATGCAGCTCATCACTCGTGCATCTCCAGGGATAATTGGTGAGTTGACTTAGCACATAAAGGGAGTGTTTCTCCCCACATCACATACCACTTCTCTTAGCATGTTCCTTATGCTGAGGAACATGCTACAGGCTGGCTTTGCAGAAAAGAATGAAAGCCGCCCCAGTTCGGTTTGAAATGTCTGCTTTCATCTGGAGCGTGCATTAATTCTAAATATCTTATTGGGAAGCCAGGAGAAATATGCCTAGCAAAGAGACCAAAAAGTTGTGCATTTGTGCGAGGCAAAGTAAACTGCACATTCCTGCTTTGGAAACATCAAGCGGGGCTTTTAGCCCCCAGGCGAGGAACATACAAGGCTTTCTACTGTCCCCCCCAATCATCAATATTAAGAAGAGTCATTTGAAATTAAAATGGATCCGGAAACTCTAGCCTCCCTTTTCTTCTGAATGACAGATCCTTCCTGCCCTCAGCTCACCACATCTCTCCAAGCTCGAAAACCGAAGCGTCCTTCTTTACAGCTGAGAGTGGGAAAGATATTTGTGGTCTGGTGAGAGAGAGCACAGAACTGAAGCGGGGGACATCAGCTGAGATTTGGGCTAAGGGCCATGTTCACACTGGACAAACTATCCAACAAGGTGCTCAGCACCTGGGGGATTTGTCCGTGGTTTGCATCATCCACCGAGGGAGTGGACACAGACCTCACATGCAATTCCACTCCCTTGCAAGAAAAATAAAAATATATTTATTCTTGTGCTGCAAACACTGACAATATGAATTTGTCAAAAGGCACTCTAGGCTAGTTCAATCATCTTTGATATCTTGTTTAGAAGGGGAAATGTACCCAAGTCCACACTAAATTAGACTAACAAATAAATAAACAATTACCATTGTATCAGAAAAAAAAAAACATTTTGGGGAGCAGACAAACCAAACAAAGACAGCCTGTGAGTTACATTTAAGTCTCTTTTTCTCCAAGGCTTAAAAGCTTTTGTTCATTATGTCTTTGAGAGACCTTATTTAAGATCCATAAGAGAGTATTCAGAGGCATTTATTTGTGTATTAGATTTATATCCCACTTTTTTCTTTTTTTAAAGCACTCAGAGTGGCTTCATCTCAATCTTAGTGCGAGGGCCTGGCCATGGGTGCAGCAGGGGTGGGCAGGAACCAGGTCCAGGGTGCAGGCTCAGGCGGGAGTCCGGAACTTTGCCAAGGGGCCAGAGCCTAGGAGCCGAGCCAGCAGTCCAGGGACGGAAGCACGGAAGGGAACGGTCCAATTTAGCACGGAGAGAGCACAGGCTGGAGACAGTCCCAAGCTGGTCTGCTGGGTGAGTAGTTACAGCAATGGCAGGCGAGCGCAGGGCAGAAGCAGAAGGGGATGGGCTGGAGCAAAGGAAGGATACTCGGAGTGAGGCAGGTGTCGGTCACAGGGAGGTGGGGAGCCAAAGCACAAGGAGTCACAGGTCGGTTTGTGTTGCCGTGGCAAGGGGCAGCTGCGTGGCGGTGCCTTTTATTTGGTCCCCAGGCCCTTCAGCTGCAGTGCATGATTGCAAGGTAGGTTGGGCTGAGAGCCTGTAACTGGCCCAGGTCACCCAACTGGCCCCATGGCTGCATGGGGACTAGAACCCAGATCGCTTGAGCCCCAGTCCTGCACACTGCCTCTCACTGTCAGCTGGTTTGCACCGCAGATGCAAACTCTCACTCACCTACAAATGTTTGCAAACCTCTAACGGCATGAGGACATGAACTGACAGTGCGGTACATGAACGCGCTTTTGACACTGCAGACCGAAGGATCAGGGCAATGCTGTCCTGCTTCCGTGGACCAAAAGATGTTGTAGGAACAATGACTGCATGGGGAACGTTTCAGGGAAGCACTTAAACACTGCTAGTTCCCCGCAGAAGCATATAATAGGAGAAGCTCTGGCAATGCTCCAGCTCCAAACTGTTTTTCTCCCCACTCTCCCAGTCAGGTAGGGTGTGTCGCAGCTAGTAGCTACCAGCCCTCCAACCCACTGAGCAAGCTGGGTTTTGTTTTTTAATACTCTGTTGCCAGTTCAGAGAGTGTCTGCAGCTATTTTACCTTAAGCCAAAGTCCAGAATCTCTTCATTTGGCACGACAGTGCTTTCAAAGCCACGTATAGTTTAGAAAAAGCGTTCTCCTGATATAGCTTCCCAGTATTAGTACAGAGGAAGGGAACCAGCAGTAAAAACCCAGAAATGACACGCCTCACAGCCACAGACTCCAACATAAAGGCAGGCTCCATGGTACAAAGGTGCCAAGCCTTTCGGTTTGGCATGCCAAAGATGATTGTTCTTGCAGCCACAACAAAAATGTGCAGCACCACAAACTTACCAGAAGCCAATTGCCAAAGAACAAACTGGTTAGCTGAAACCCACATTTCAAATTTAGCTCTCTGCTTCTCTCCTTCCAGACCCCAGTTTAGGGTTGCCCAGACTCGATCCTGGCAGAAGCTCTCCTGGAGGCCGTGTCTCCAAGCAATCCTGCCAGGATCACAGGCATGGGGAACCTTGCTTTTCCAGGGAGGGCCACACTGAGGGAACCTCTAGGAGGATGCTGACAGCTGATAAGGCCAGAACCAAAATAGCTGGATTCTTTCTTTCCCCCGCAGGTCTGCAGAGGTGCTTATGAAGTTGGGCCAAGGGTCACATGAAATTAGCCAAGACCACCCTGACATAAATGCTACAGGTAGCAGTGTCCTGCCTCCCTAGGCCAGGTGGGCACACTTTGGGCTTGTGGGATGCACAGTTGTTTGCTTGTTCTCGGGAACCCGAAGAGCCAAAGTGCAAAAGACTGGTTCTGGCAGGGAGACAGACATGAAGCACTGAAAGAACTGGGTGCTTCAAACCTCACACTCAACCCAGGAATGTTGCATTGCATGAACCAAGCTCTCATAGCCTTTCACTCAAAATCCCACCCTGGTTTTCTTCCACAATATCTCATTTACACACAAGACTATGGACAAGTAAGTCAGCAAGTGTGGCACGAGGGGGAAGAGGCTGCAACTGGGGATATGAGAGCATTTGTGGAGTCGACTCGCTTGGCTCGACTTGCTTTGTGGACAGGCCTGAACACAAGGGCAAGTCCAGGGATGCTGGAGGGACTATGGAAACTATGGAATTCACTGCCACAGGAAGTAGTGATGGCCACCAATTTGAATGCCATTTCTTAAGTTCAGATGTTCTCACCTTGATAAGGCAGGGTCTGCGAATGCACCGTCCAAACAACTGTGAGCAGAGTCCCTGTTCAGACCATGCCAATGCAAAACAGACAGGTCTGGGCCAAGGAGAACAGGTGGTACACAGGACCCCCATCTTCTGCCCACTTTAAGCCCTCGTGTATTCATGCAAATGCCTAAGTAGGGCTTCTGTGTTGCCACTGAGCTTCGTGGTCATGGCACCACAGCCCTCTATTGATGCCTTTTCCTGGCCAGCCCCCATAGCAGTCCAGCTTCCCAAGTTGCCCAGCTTCAGGTCTTCCTGTTCTCCAGGTTCTCTCGTCATACTTAGCCCACCCAACAAGCCTGGCCCCGTCTCAAGTGGCCTAGAGGAGACTGCCATCCCAAAAAGGGGGAGACACAGTCCCCTTGTGGGAGGGAGCAGCAGAATAACCCACGCAGGCCACTGCAAGTGTCATTGCCACAAGAGCAAAGCATTTTCAATCGGGGAGGTACACCTGAAGCCTTCAGGCCACACCTGGTGTGCTTGGGTCCTAATCCACTCCTCCGGGAGTTCCAACATGGCTGCCCCATCGCTCCTTCTCTGACCACCAATCATTTGGTGGCTTCCTGTCCTTGGTGATTCCCTCCCTGTCCTAAAAGCTCGGTATGCCTCCCTTATTATCTTAGTCACTGGCTGTAAAAGTTTTAAGCTGAAACATGCTAGCACGTTTGGGATTTCGGCCCACCCCTTCAGCCACCCCTCCATTGAAATCTGCCCTTTGAGGGTATCTCCAGAATGAATTCAGTCCCTGAAAGAAGCTCAGGATCCTGCTACAAATAATATGTATTATATTCTGTTAGACTCTAACAGTTAGAGTGTCCTACTCCTAGTCGCACCATTGAAGTAAAGTTTCTAGGTTTACCTAGGAATAAGAAATCGGCATATAAGAAAAGTTGAATTCTGTTGTGTGGGTACATCATTGCACTTAAAACACAAAGATACAAAAATACTTTGGTTATTTTCTTTTATACACCCAACACTCGAAGCTCTCTGGGTGGTGTTCAGCAATGACAAAATACAATAAAATGCAATTGAAAATATAAATAACAGTAAAAACATCAAAACATTTCACTGCAGAATTAAACCTGAATTTTAATTAACTTGAACAACAAAGGCAGGTTCATACCCTTAGGCTAGTGAAAGCAGCCAACGTCACACACACACACACAAACACCACGAGCTATTTAGAGCTGTTGAATGTCTTGGCATAGAGGGCAGATGTGACCTGGTGCTGAAAGGACAGAAGAGTTGGTGCCAAGCTGGCCTCAGTGGGGGATGCTTCCAGAACTGGGGGGCTGCCACAGAGAAGGCAACTCCCCTTGTTGCTACCATCTGAGCCTCATTTGGAGGTAGCATTCAGAGAAAGGCCTCAGATGTTGAACACAGTGTCCAATACAAATATTCTTACCATTCTAATCATTATGAACATTTTAGTATTATCATATTTGTACCCTGATCTTTTTCCTCCTGCAAGGAACCCAAAACAGCTCACATGGTCTTCCGCTTCTCCATTTTATCACCCCCACAACAACCCTGTGAAGCAGATTAGGCTGACAGTGAGCTTCATGGCTGATTGGAGACTAGAACTCGAATCTCCCAAGTCCTAGTCCTTCACTCAAGCCACTACACTGCTATTATGCTTTATTGAGATATATTCCTGTATCCCCAGTTTTCAATCCAGTCCTTAAGTACTAAAGGAGCAATGAAGAAAGCTGGTCTCTGCAGACTGAACTGCCTGAATGACCTGATCCTCTTTTTTTGGCCATTGAGGAAAGGATTTTTTTAGCAGTTTTAAAAAACCTTTTTTACTTCTTCTATTCTTATTTCAACACTCATTTAAAGTGCTGAAATGCATACACATGCACACACACACACATGCATGTATATATCTTGCGGGGGGCAGTTATTATAAGAACCTGAAGAGCCATTCTGATTTCAGTTCAAGCACTGAGCTCAATTTCTGAGGTTGGCAGTGAATTCATTTGTCTTTGCGTTTGGTCCTGCTTGCTGTCCATGGAGAAGATTAACAATCACGGGTAGGTTGATTCCACCGACAGAGTCAAGACCATCTCGATTTCCCACTTGGGAAGAGGAGGCAGCGAATCTAGCTCCAAGCAATACATTTCTCACAAGCCACATTGCAAGAGTTTAGCAAGGATGTTGCCCTAGAATTTGTGGAACTGGATTCAGACAAACCACCCAGTACTTGGCTCACAAACTGGGGCAGTATAAAACCCTTGGCCAGTCCCCTGAGGCTTGCATGGCCAGAATCAGGAAAGGAGGGCTTTTCTTGGGAGTCATTCCAAGACTCTGGAGCTCTCTACCATGGAGGTAGGATAAGCACTTACTCATATCCTAAAATTGCATAGCTTTCACTTTGGGCTCACTGTTTTGTGCTATTCAGAATAGTTTAGTGGTTTAGCTATGATATTAGCCGCCTTGGACTATTTTTTAGGAAAGGCTTTTTTCAAATAAATCTGGCCCTAAGGTACTACTCTACACACTGGCAGCTTTTTTCCTGGCATGACTGCCATGCCACGAACGATTGCATGGCAGGCAGTATATTTAACAGGTAACATCTTCCCCATCAGTTCACTTCCGCAATGGCTGAGATTGAGAACGATGTGTTTTCTCTTAGCAGAAAGCACATGCCAAGAGTGAAAGGACTGGTTTATTGTTCCTTTGGCCAAAAAGTATCTGAATCCAGATCTTCTGATAAGGATTGGCCCACATATACTGTTAGTTGCAGCTTCTGTTTTGTGACTGATCTATTGACTCCCTGTTCTCTCCACCCAGCCAGGGTCTTTTTCTGCACTAGCAGCTCCAGCTGGGGAAGCTGCACCACAGAAGTTAATGCCACAGGAAGTGGTGACAAGATGCAGCCGGAGAGCTTCAGCCCTGATTCAGGAGTATCATTTAGGGCAGAAAAAAGGCAATAGCATGAACAAAGAAACCTCCAGTGGCCTTTCTTTTACACAATTTGATGGAAGTTTAATAAATGGAAAGGGTAGCCATCCTTGGGCTGTCCCACTCATTCCTTCTTTGAGACTTCATTATAGAGACAAACAGCCCAGCTCAATACACTTTTAAAAGCAGTGCTTTATCCTGCTTTTTTAGTTGCCCAAAAAGGTCAGAGTTGCATTGTGGTTCCAGTCTCTGATATTACTCGTCCACTTAAAGAAAGAAATTCATAGGCAATCTCACCATTAAATAGTGAACTAGCCCTTCATATTTCCTCATTGGCTGTATTAACCAAAAAGCTGCTGTTAAAACAGACCTGAACACATTAACCATCCAAATCTTTCTGTGGTCTTGGATCTATTGGTATGCTGCTGCTGCTGCTGCTGCTGCTGCTGCTGCTGCTGCTGCTGCTATTATTATTATTATTATTATTATTATTATTATTATTATTATTATTCAGAAAAAATAATAAGCTTGCACAGAAAAAAGGTGGCTTCACCATTTGGAAAAAAAATATTCTCCATGTTATGATGATGGACAAAGATAAATGATAACGGCTCACAGCCAAAGGCTACTGGAGGGAATGGTGAATGGGCTGGCCCAGAAGAGACATGATTTTATTGTGGATACTGTTATTACAGTGCACCTGCTGGATTTCCCAAATTAGGTGTTTGTTCTTGCACTCTTACTAAGGCTATGAATTGCAGGTGTGAGGCTATTTCTTACAGAAGTGGTTTGAAGCCATTTCCCACCATACTGTTACCTCTCCTTTGGATAAAATACTTGAAACCTACAGCTACAAATGTGGCTGCCACTTTCAGAGGAGGGTGCATGTCCTTCTCCTCTCTGTCCATTTTCTCTTCCTTGCCATCTCCAGTTCTTCACATTGCCCATCCTCTCACCTCCTCCAAAACGTAAGCAGAGCCATGTTGGATCAAGACCTCTGCCTTCTCTGGTTCAGCTTTCTGTTCCCACCATGGCCAACCTAGATCCACACATATTCCCCAGAAGGTGGCATTCATTCATATTTTTATTTCTTATTATTTATGATTACATATATATCCCAGCTTTTAATCCTCTTGCAAGGAAAACAAGGCAGCTTCTATGGCCCTACTCTTCTCTGTTCTCCAAGGTCCAACTGTTTTTGAACTAATTCTTTTTTGGTTGGAGAACTCTAACAAAAACACCAGTAGCACAATGTCCCCATTACCTGGTGGAGACCTTTGCTGCATCAATGGACCATGTAGGACCATTAAAGGAACTTCTCCCTGTCTCAAGGTACTGAAACATGGGGTAAATGCGAGGCTGGCATCATGGGGAGGTGTAGTTGAAAAAAGCGCCTGGAGATGTTCTTCCTTTGTACCGCTTCAGCCTGCTTGCTCACTGACTTTTCACAAATAATACACAAATTGATGTCTTGTGTTTTCTTTTTTTGGGAGAGGGAGATGTTGCATCTTCTTCAGCAATGCATAAGCACCCACCTTATTTCAGATGCTGGGAGCAATGACAGTCATACTCCTGGGACTTCCTGGAATGTATCACCCTTGCCAAGCTAGGCTTTTGGTTGGCTTTAGTATGTTTTTCTATGTAGAAATGCAGCAGAACTGTGAGATTTTTCTTTATTTTTGTTGTTCCTGCAGCACATGCCCTCAGCTGCAGCAAAACCGTTAACTTTCCAGCCTTCCTACTCCTGTGTTTTTATTTTTCATGCGAGAATAGTTGAAATCAGAGAAGACAGCCTGCCTCATCCACTTCCCTTCTCCTCCTGGTTCATGCCACCAGTGGGATCTGAAATCTGATCATTTGTATAAACAGAATTCCGAATCTTTCACATCCTCTTCCGTTCAACTCTGCTGCCCAGGGCTTTCAAAGGTCATCTCTATAATTGAACAGACACTTGGAATGAAGGAATTACTCATCCTATTTGGGCGGATGAACTTGGTTCCTCCTGATAGGTATAACAGAAAGCTCTTGTCCCTTTGTAAAGTGATTAATGCTGCAATCCTAAACCTGTCTGCTCAGTGCAGTTGGGCTCATTCCCAGGGAAGTGGGTATTTTGGATTCTTTTCCAATACCCACTTACCTGGATGTTTAACTGGAGACCAAGGCCAAGATCACCTGTCCTGGTTAATGGGCAGGACAGGGTCACCTGCCCTGGGGACCCTGACCTGGTTAATGGGTGGTGTAGAAATTAGATAGATAGATAGATAGATAGACAGACAGACAGATCATCCACAAGATTGTATAACAACAACAAGTGGATATAGGATTGCAGCCAACAGTAGGACAAGTAAAGCCTGTTTATGTATGTATCATCTTGATTGTCTGTCTGGATTTCAAGAGCTCTCTCCTTCCTTGGTAGAAAACTATGAGCAGTGTTTGTCCTTATACAATGTGCAGGCAAAATTTCAGGTTCAGAATACAAAAAGAGACCTCCTGGGTCATCCCCCAAATCCATCTCGTCTGGCATCCTGTTTCCCAACAGCGTTCAACCAGATGCCTCCAGGAAGCAGGATGCGACAACAATATCTCTCTCCTGGTATGGGTCCCCTGTAATTGATACTCACAGACCATCTGTACATCAGTTCTCCAAGCAGTACGGACTCCAGGGTTAGGAATGTTTTACCCAGGATTGGGTTTCCCTGGAATCAGGTTGCTGAAGCCGGATGGCATTTTTGTGATACATAGCCTATTACCTATTTACCTATCTATTTAGTCTGAGTCTGGACCATAAGAAAGGCTGAGCACCCAAGAATTGAGGTCTTTGAATTGTGGTGCTGGAGAAGACTCCTGCAAGTCCCTTGGACTGCAAGGCGATCAAACCAGTCAATCTTAAAGGAAATCAACCCTGACTGCTCTTTAGAAGGCCAGATACTGAAGATGAAACTCAAATACTTTGGCCACCTAATGAGAAGGAAGGACTCATTGGAGGAGACCCTGATGCTGGAAACGATTGATGGAAAAAGGGGAAGGGGACAGCAGAGGATGAGGAGGCTAGATGGAGTCACTGGGGCAGTGGGTGTGGGCTTGGGTGGACTCCAAGAGATGGTGGAGGACAGGAGAGTCTGGAGGAATGTTGTCCATGGGATCATGATGGGTCGGGCACAGCTTTGCGACTGAGTCTGAGAATAAGTGGATCTCATAGCATTATCATCCTGATGGACTTTGCTTCCACGTCAGGGTTCTATAGAAGGGCACTGTGACAAACCTCGGTATTCTGATATTGCTCGGCAGGACCCCCTGGACTATCTGGAAGCTTGAAGGCCTCGGGGGCATTATCTCACCTTTCATCATCTGAGGCACCATTACAAGATGGGGGATACTTGGCTCAGCACTAGAAATTAGAAGGATCTTGGAGTTGTTTAGGGGTCACAAGCTGAATATGAGGCAATGATGTGGTGTGTCTGCAAAAGGGGCACAGGCTACTTTGGGCTGGATTAATACAAAGGCCACTTCCAAATTATGTGAAGTTCTAGTTCCCCTTTATGCAGCGCTGGTTGGGCCTTACGTGGAGCACTGCATCCAGTCTGGGCTGCCCAGTTTAGGGCAACTCCTTTCCATGATTGGCAATTTGGACTCATTGTTTTAAAGGGACCCTTCCTTACCGAAAGGACCGTATGGTTACAGAGCTAACACTTGTGTTCCAAGAGATACCTTATTCACTTCCCCCACCGAATCAATAGATGATTGGGCTGCAAATGCCCTGCCAGGGTAATAGGTGGCAGTCCTCGCTGCAGGGAATTTTTCCCGTCTGTGATGGCACTGACTGTGGGCAGCAGTCCCCAGGAACGCTCAAAAGGTTGCCATCTCTCTCGCTCCCCACACAGCCACCAGCCCCTCACTGCAGAAAGGGGGAGGCGGCTCTGTTCTCCCCCGACAGGCCTTCTGAGCCACCTCCTTCCCAGATCCTTTTCCAGTCCCTTCCTTGGAGGAATTGACCCACAGAGCTGGCTCTGAGCCAAAAGCAGTATGGGACCAAATTAATAAGGCCTCGAGCAAGTTCAGCAGAACCAGCTGAAAGGAGGAGAAAAAGAGAGCAGAATTGTTTTTCCTCTCCAGCCCAGGGCTCCCCTCTAGAATCAAAAGACTTTAGTCAGCTAATGCAGTGGCTGCCAAGCCTTTCACTAGCGGCTTCTTTCAGTGTTTGCTGTTTCAAGATCTACTTGACTGTCCAAGCATGTCCCATACGTGAAAGGCCCTTCTTCTTGTTGCATTCCCCAAATGACTGATTCTGAAAGACAGAAGTAGTATTTCTGTTTGCTTCATTTATGCCTTGCCTTTCCTTTCCTTCAAGACACTCAAAACAGCACAAACAATTCTTCTCCCTCTCTTGTTTTATTCCCCAAACATCCCAGTGAGGTGTGCTAAGCTGAGAGATCAAGGTCACCCAGTGAGCTGCATAGGTAAGGATTTGAAAAACAGGTCTTCCCGCTCCTAGTCTGATGTTCTCATTATTTCTCCCTGTACGGTCTCAGAACCCAAAGAAAGCACAGAGCAGTGCATAGTTAAACTACAGAATTCATTTCCACAAGACGTGGCGATGGCCACCACTTTCAATGGCTTTAAATGGTATTCATGGAGGAGAAGGGTACAGAAGGCTACTAGCCCTGATGGATATGGCAGGACTTCTCTGTATAGCAATTGCTGGGGAAGATGGGTGGGGAAGTGCTGTTGTTGTCACAGCTTGCTTGTGGGTTTCCTGTGGGCAGCTGCGTGGCCCGTATGTGACCAGAATGCTGGGCTAGATACTCCCTTGGTCTGATCCTGCATGGCTTCTCTATGCACTTAAATGGGGAACAGCATGGGGAAACTGCAGTTCATAAAATGACAGAGAAAGAAAGGGTCTTCTTAGCTTTTATGTAATCAGTCTTCTCCATCAGGATTTGTTGAATGTTTTCTATCTCCTTAGGCTTTCCAGAAAGACATTATGATTTTATCCTTCTCATAAATACATCCTTGACAGGCAGAGAATATTGATTTTCAAGGCAGAGGTTCAAGATGACATTCAGCAGAGAAGAGTGAATTATCTTACCAAGACATCAGCTGGGTGAGTTACTGTTAGATCTACAGGCGACAACAGAGAATTGATTTTCCCACTTGGGAGCCATGACTGGTGTTGCATTTCTTAAGCAGGGCCAGGGTGGTCCAGATGTCCATGTCTGATTTTGTTACAACCGCTGCATTTTTGCTTTTTATAATGTTCCTTTATCCTTTTCTTCCTTGCAACAGCACATCCAAACATGGTTGTTGGAATTGTCTGGAAGGAAAAAGGTTTAAAAACTGGATTTTGCAAGGCAAAGGTGCTTTTGCAAATGCCAGTCAAGCAACTTGTACAGACAGCTTGATCACCACAACTGCCCTTGCTACACAATGTGCAGCTATAAAAGAGTGTTGGCTATGTTTTTAGTCACAGTCTTAGATCACAAGAGGGAAGAGTCCGGCTGAAGTGGCCTGGTTTGGCCAGTAGCTCCCTACTTCTCAAACAGACTGAGTATGCAAAGCCTTTTAGATTTTTTCATTTCTGGTTTCCAAGGTAAGAAGATCCAGAAGGGGTTTACCACTGCCTTCTTTTGCACAGAACTAACCAGAGTTAATCTGAGCATCACTGCCATTGTTTGAGAAAAGCCCTCTGCCAGTGCTGCCTTCAACGACAGTAGCTGCCCTTCTGAAGTTCCTCCACCCCGGTTGCCATTAGAGTCTTCCATTCTCTTCTGCTGCGGCGACTGCTGCTCCCGCAGAGCGGGATGCATCTCAGCCTGGTGTCTCTGCTTTGACCTTTCCACCTTGGGTGACCCTGCTTGAAGACTATTCTGGTCTCCTGGTGACATTGCTCTCCAGAAATGTCCTATCTTGTTATGGATAGGAAATGTTGGAGAGTTTTTATTTGTAGGTTGCCATAAATCAGAGACAACTTGATGGAACATAGTAACAACAACATGCAAAGGCTTTCATGACCCGACAGTGCAAGTGGATCAAGCAGCAGCGCGACAGGTAGGCAGGCTGGGCAGCTGCCAGGGGCTCTTGGAGCCTCTTCCCCCTTGCCACCTGCTTCTTCACCTGCCTCTTGCTCTGGCCCAGGCGACAGTGATGGAAAGAAGAGGAACAGGAGATGCCATGGTCTACTTGCTCCTTGGCATCCTCCCTGTCGAGCGAGTGCCAGGCATGAAGGCGGGGATGGAGAGCAATCACAGCTCGAGGCAATGGTGGAGGACAGGCAGACTGATCCAGGAAAGGAACTCATTGAGGGCATCTCACTCCAGGGCCTTCAGAAAGCTGAAGCTGGCACCAGCAGCCAGAATCGCCTTGCAAGGGAACACAGAGAAAATACTAGCTCTGTAACAAGAAGCTATTCTGCTGAATAAATCACCGCCTTTAGCTCATGAGGGCATAAAAGCCCTGCTGAAGCGGCCCAAAGGTCTCTGTTGACCAGCACTGTCTTCACAGTGGCCAGCCATATGCTCATGGGAGGTCTAGAAGCAGGATAGGAGTATGACAGCACCCTCTCGCTCTGGTTGCTTGGCGGTGGGCATACAATGGTATAATGCCGCTGAGATAACACCAAGCCTACGGGCAGGCCCTGCCATTAGACGGTGTGAATCAGCTGCCCCAGGCTGCGGATTTTCAGTTTCGTGAAAGGGCAGCAAATGATTAATTTATTATTATTGGATTTGTATTTCCCAGGAGAGGGAGAGGCACTTGTGGGAACTTCTGCCTCAAATGCCACCAATGCAGGAAGTCCACTATCAGTATTTATTCTTGATTAGCTCCTCTGATCTCTGTCAGTTGAAGGCTTTAATCAGCTAAAAATGAAACAACAGCTTGGCACCACAGTTTACCTGATTACAGGAAAATAAATGTAATTCCTGAAAATTAGACTTGTTAAAACAATTGGTAGATTTCAACTCAGCTGCCTGATGCTAAAAATATTTTCAAAAGTCCCGCTGGGCTATGGAAGTGGGCAGAGAGCAGTGTTTAAACAAAACAATCTTTTATGCTGTATGAAAATCTGAGGGAAATTAATATTGCCTCTAGTTTTGAGGTTTCTTGCTCAGTTTTTATTTCAGTGGGAGGCTTTCCTGTGTAAAGACAAAGTAAAGCCAAGTGGATAATACTTGGAGGATTTTGGCCAGTGTGCATATTAGATTTTGTTGATCCATCTTGAAAATTTTTGCTTCCACATCCATTTCTGAAGGTTCTACTAAAAATGGTTGTTGAAAAATTTCGGACTGGGTCATTAGCAGAACCCTTGCCTTCCCCACATCCCACATCCAACATCATCTTCTCTTTTCTTTCCCGATTCCGTTCATAAGGGGAGTGTAGTATTAATCACATTTCAGATTTGCACTTTAGTTGGTAAAGCAGAAGTAATACTAAAGACCACAGACAGGATTATAATAGACATAATGGTTTATTGGTTTGTTTAGTCGCAAAGTTGTGCCTGACCCATCACGACCCCATGGACAACATTCCTCCAGGCTCTCCTGTCCTCCACCATCCCTTGGAGTTCACTCAAGCCCACACCCACTGCTTCAGTGACTCCATCCAGCCACCTCAATCTCTGCCATCCCCTTCTCCTTTTGCCATCGATTGTTCCCAGCATCAGGGTCTTCTCCAGGGAGTCCTTCCTTCTCATTAGGTGGCCAAAGTATCTGAGTTTCATCTTCATCATCTGGCCTTCTAAAGAGAGGTCAGGGTTGATCTCCTCTAGGACTGACCAGTTTGATCGCCTTGCGGTCCAAGGGACTCGCAGGAGTCTCCTCCAGCACCACAGTTCAAAGGCCTCAATTCTTTGGCGCTCAGCCTTCCTTATGGTCCAGCTTTCACAGCCATACATTGCAGCTGGGAAAACCATAGCTTTGACTATAAATACTTTAGCTGGCAGGGTGATATCTCTGTTTTTAATGACAAACCATGTGAAGGCAAAACAGGAAGGAAACTCCATCAAGGCCAGGATGGTATTTTATAATATAACGTGTAATGCAAAAGGGAAAGAAACAATGCAATGCAAAGCAAATAGCAGTATCAGCCATTTGGATGGGAACACTGGCCAAAGAAATGAGTAAAGCAATCTGAGTATAAATATTTCCTTATACTGATAACTTGGACACTGCGTCTTCTTTAATAAAGCTTCCTGTAGCTCAGCTTGCTAAAAAAAAATTCTAGGTTTCCCACCTGTTTGAACTGCAAAGCTTGTTAGCCCTGGATTCAAACCTCCTGATCCCCCACCAAAGGCCAGCTGGTGAGAGAGCTGGGATGGGATGGAGGTAACCCCAGGGTGCTGTGGCTGCAGGAGGCTCAGTGGGTCCATCAAGATTCTCACGGCAGTAGCAGCGCACATGTGCCATTTTGGAAGCATGTCAGGGCCAAATAAAAGGGGGATTTGAACCTGATAGATCCAACGCCCCCTGTTTCCCCCCAGTAGGCTCCTTAAGTTGCCATGTCCTTCCCAATGGTTTCAGTGGAATGGGAATGTTAAAGAAAAATGCCAATAAAAGGAGTAAGGAAATGCCACCCATTTGGCTGCGGTGCAGTGCGGATGCTGGGCCTGTGACGGCCACTGTGCAAGACGGCCTCTGTGGTTCTCTGTCCTTCAGTGAGTCCGCCTTCTCACCATTGCCACCAGCTCCTGTCAATCCTCATCCTCCTTCTCAGCAACTTGCTTGCTTGCCAGGCAGAAAAAATGGCAAGCATGCCGAGAGCTGGATTTCTTTCTCTTCCTTCTCCCCAGAACTTTGCCTGGGCCAGAGAGAGGTAAAGGTGAAGACACAGGTTGCAGTCCTGGTGAAGAAGAGGAGCACGCTGGGGCTGCGCCTTCAGCAGGTGCCCTGCTTTGCCTCCCCACTGTGAGACAGAAGGCCTCTGGACACACTGGGGGTTCTGATATGAATCGTGGATCCAGGAAAGCAAGAGCAACAAAAACAAAAGTGGGGAAAAGAAAGGGGAATCCAAACTATCACTGGGTTCAGACAACATGTTAATCCAAGGGCTCCATGTGGGTTGAGCATGGGCTGTTATTGAAACGTGACTTTCCATATTGTCTGAACCCATCTTCCCTAACAAGCCATGGTTTGTTAGTCATGAACAAACCATGAAGAAAATTCAGGATTTGTGGTTGGATTATAAACTGTGGATTATTCACCAAGGTTTATTATCTTGGCTGGATTCAGACAACAATCTAACAACACTATAAAGAACGACCCACGTTTAATCCATATTCAAACCCTGGTGTCAGCTGAGCCTGGTTAATAAATGCCTGGGTAGCCAGATGGGCTCTCACTAGGGAGTTGAGGCTGGAGAAAGGTGAAGGTTATGTTAGCCAACTCATCTTTATAACAGTCAGAGATGGGACCAGGCCTCTGTGTTGTTTTGGATGTGAGTCAAGAAGTCAACAAGAGAACTTTCTAGCATTCACGCATACTTTCTTGCAACAAGCATCTCTGCCACTTGCCATTGTCTTTCACTGCCCCTCAAGTCACATGGACATATTTTGCATGGGTACACTTTCAAAGCAATTCAAGTACATGATAGTTTGGCATCTGCTGCACTGCCTATGTTCTTTTCAGATTGCCATTAAATATAATGCTTTCCTCACCCAGATTGTCAAACTCAGGTGCTGGCATGCCGCCTCAGCTGTCACTTTGCCTCAGCAAAAGTTACATGCAGCTTCCAAAGAGACAGACGTTTGGGTTGCGTTCAGTCCTTTTTCTTCCATCATGGCTGCTTTGGCATTTGCTGAATTCAGGCGCTGCTTGTACCTAGCAAGGCTGAAGTTGTGGCCAGTCATCCTCGCCCTCTGCATCTTGCTAATGAAAACGAAAATCTCAAAAGATATTATGTTCCTTTTAGTAGTAAGCGGAGGTACATTTAGTTGATTAATCTTAGAGTTCCTTCACCATCACTAAATTGTTCTTCTATTGAGGTTTTAATCACATGCATACATATTTAATTTTTATTGGTTAAGTCACAGATAAGACACCAATTGCTTTCGTCCCTGAGAGTAAATCATGGTGAACACAGCAACATTCAATCCTGACTTTAATCACTTGATACCAATAGTTTATGAACTGCTTTTAGTTCTAACTAGAAAACTCCCTCCAATTACCAATGTGGGCCAAGTTCCATACCAAAGCAGAACTGCTTAGAAGACCTAGAATAAAATTTCGTCTTGTGTTTTATAGTTTTAATAGCAGGAATGATGAGGGCAGAAATGGCCTCCAATTCCAAACGTCATCTTAGAAGTGTCCCTCACTGAAGTTCTTTACCTGACAGTAACTATTTACAGCTATGAAAGGTGCATCCAAAATTGGAAAATATTTTCTGTGTTCAGGAAGGATGCTATTACAAAAGAGCATAGTCATCACTGCTGTAATACAGGGCACAAATTTAAGCACTTTTAGGCCTTGTCTACACATTCAGTAACAATTGACTGGATGCAGATAGCACACTAGCCCACACACAAGTCTGAATAAGGGTTGGGTGTAGGCTATTGTTGAAAGTTGTCTTGTCTAGATGCAGCTGCACTAACAAGCTATGCCTTGTAAACCATGAACAACCCATGAACTGTGTGGATGGTTATCTTGGCTAGGTTCAGACAACATGGAAACCCTTATTTCAACAACAATAGTTCGACAACAGCCTACACTCATTCACACTCAAACCTTGTGTTGTCTGAACCCAGTCAAAGACATTGACAGGTGATAAGAATGGGCAGTGTCGCTTCAGGCTGTGGGCAGGCGTCATGTTTCAAGAAAATCAATTTTTTCATCTAGACCAGCCTTTCAAGACATTCTCACTTAAGCACAACCAGATCCACAACCAGATTGGCATGGCAACGGAGATTCTAGAAGGAAGGAAGAAAAGAACTCCGCTTGTGGCTGCATGCAAGCAATAATTTATGAAATACTACTTGGCCTTACTTAAGCTTAGTACTTATTACTTAAGTACTTAAGGCTAGCTAAATTTAATCTAAATGTCATAGCAAGAGCCAGCTGGAGCCAGGGGTCAGACTAGATGGCCCGGGAGACCCCTTCTGAGTTACCCTGTTTCTATGTTTCTAAGTCCAGATTCTTATTTCTAATAGTCCAGGCCACTTAACCCCACAGTCAGGAATGGCATTTTTTTTAAAAAAAAGTGGCATAAATTTGAGGTCGAATCCAATAGCTTGCATGCTGGTTCAGCATAAGTGCCATTCATCTCAATGAGTCTATTCTAAGTAGGACTAAGGTGGAACCTACCATTATTCCATTTCCTTCTGCACAAAATCCAATGCAGCAAGCTAGGGTGAGACTTGGGTGTGATTGCCCGTGGTACATCATCACCACAAAGGAACGTGAGCCCAGCCGCCATTTATGTAAATCATCCAGGGAGCCAAACACAATGGGAGCCTGTGAGGCCATCTGGGCAGGTAGGGCTACCTCCAGGCACTTGGTTCGGACTATCTAGTGTTTGCTTCAACTTCAGTGTACATGGGGTGGCAGTAAAGAGTAACTAAAGTTTCTCTACCTGCCAGCATGTTGGCCCACCTTGTTTCTGGGGAGGCACATGTTAGGCATGGGAGAACTGTGGATTCTGCTGATCCTAAGACCATCCCTGAATCTGCTCTGTAGCACTTCCTTGTTGCCTTCTGCCCCACTGCAGATCCAGGGTCCTGCGTCAAAAGAAGCTTGTTTTCAGCCTCATGGAAGAAGATTATGAAGTCTGCTCCATTTCCCCCAGGGCAGAGCCTTCTCTCATCACTTGGAAAGGGAGACCTGGAAAATCCCATGGTTCCTCTCAAGGACTCTAGATCTGCGCCCTAAATATAAAACTCCCTGCCCTGAGGAGTTTACAATCTAAATGCATGTGCAGTATAGATTAAAATGTCACATGCACTCCAGTTGCAGGAAACGACAAGCACTTTTTAGCCTTGCATCTACAAGACACAGAGACAATAATTTGGCTGGAGCTCTTGCACTTCAAGACGATCATTTAAAAAAGTGATGGGTTTGGCAGGAGCAGCAAACATATAAAATGAAACTGTCTCTGCTCACATTAACAGGTGGAAAAATAGCAGCATCTCTACATTTTGACACCAAAAATGGCAGGTTTGGAGCCAAGCAGATTTATTTGGGTTGTTTAATCTGAAAAACTGCCAGCCTTCTGTCTGCAAAGGGAGTTTAGTGGAAAATTGGGAAGAATTAACATTAAAATTAATGCAGCTTCAAATGCAGGCAGCTTGGCTTATGGTAAATCATATGCATAGTAATAATATGGTGCAATCCTAAATATATCCACTCAGAAGTCAGTCCCACTGGGTTGTCTCCAATGATGCTGGTCTGCCAGTGGAACAGACATTTCTGAAGGCATGGGTCCTCCCCTTCCTGTTTTCCCCATATTTTCTATGAAGGGTTTGATGAACTTCTAGAGCAAATTGGATGATACTCAGTGGTTACAGGGGGGAATGCAAATTCCTGTTGCACTAGCCAAAGTCTATTAAGTTGAGCTTAGTTCTAGGCAAGTGGGTACAGGATTGCAGCATTAGCATTTATGCTTTCTGAGTGTTTAAAGACTTTGTGTGCGTGATCTCAGCAATCCTTTACAACAACTCTCAGAAGTAAGTTAGTGTCATTGTCTGTAAAGTATGGCACAGCTTACAAGAGGCTTTAAATTATGTATGTTTGGCAGGGACTTCCCTATCTCATTCTATAAATGTTCATTCTAAAAGCCAGAAGTTACAGCTCCATTTCTCTTAAATAATTATTTACTGCCCATTTCTTGAATTCTCTGTGAGAAAAGATTGATTTTTGGTGGGGAGGATGATTCCCTACAAAATCCTTATGGTCCATTACGGTCCTCAGCAGAGCCAGTCCTGCCATTACGCAGAGGGAGGCAGTGCCCCAGATGCTGCTCTGTGCTGTCAAGACATCTCCAGCTTAGGGCAGCCCTGTGTCTGAACGCTCTCCAAAATGCCCTGTCCATGACGTCCTTTGTGGAGATGGCATTCCTCCGGAACCACGCAGTTATTTCCCCTTATTGGTGGGCAAATGGAACCCCTACACCAGGGCTCCTCAAACCTGTTCAACAGGGGGCCAGTTGAAAGGTGCTGGCAATGGGGGCGGGGGGCATGGGCCACGCCGGGCCACGCCGGGCCAGGCCAGGGGGCGCATGGGTGTGTGTGCGGCTACATGGCGAGGTGCCAGCTTGCTCGCAAGGAGATCCTTTTCTACAAGTGAGTCCAGAACAATCTCCACACAAGTGAGTTGCCACCTCGCCATGCGGGTGCGTGTGTGTGTGCACCAGCGCGGTGAGGTCAACACCTCTATGGCGGGCCGGATAAATGGGCACCGTGGGTTGGAACTGGCCCACGGGCCGCAGTTTGAGGACCCATGGCCTACACCTTCTGTTCTATCACCAGTGCTTTAGCAAGAGTCAACCCTCAGTCTAGTCACCTTCTGCAGGTGGAAAGTGGTGTTGGTTGTGTGTGCATGCATGCGCACCCATGCCTTCTTGTCTTTCTCCTCAGGCAGCCCGATGTTTTGAACTAGACTTTTTCCTATTCTCTCTCTCTCTCGCTCCCCCCCTCACACACACACACACACTACTGACTTCTGTCGGGACAGTTTACAACAATTCACAAAACCACACATGAGAAATACCAGATAATAAAACCAGTGTAAAGTTTCAGTACACAAAATGCAAAACAGTTTAAATAGCCAAAAGCAATTTCAGTAGCAACCTCCTAGGACCCTTCTATTGTGCTGCGCTCAGCTAGTTCTTCAGCTGCTGAAGGGGGAAGTGCTCCTCCGAATCACCTGCACCTCCAAACAAGACATCAGTGAGATGTGCCACTCAAGGAGAATGACCTCACCTTTCGATCCATTCCAAGGCAGCCTATGATTCAACAAGACAAACACGATATTAAAACTTCCGACATACATTTGGCAGAGAGCAATATCAGCCCCAAGAAGCAACGCTTAAGGCTGGTTGTACCTGACGCTACTGAAGGACCCCGGGGGCGCATTTCCAATCCAGGAGCTCTCCATGGTGCTGAGTCCAGTCTCACCCTACCCCCAAAACAGGTTCAGCACCATCAATAGTGCTCTAAAACATCAGATTGCAACCCACAGTGGGCACACTGCCCCATGGGTATTGCAGTCATTCGCGTCCACTGCATGGCAGGGTGGGGACAGCCTCTCAGTTGATCTTCTTAGCACCACGCCAGGCAGTATTTTAGAGATCTCCATAATGCCCCCTCCCAGGGCTGTCACAATGCATGGGCCTGATGGGTCTCCTTACTAATCTGTGTATGTCAACCCTTGGAAAATTGGAGAACTTCCAAAATTAACAGTAGTTGTAGTTGTCATAGGGGCCCCAGTACACTGCTTTGCCAGGGCCCATAATGCTGTTACGACGGCCCTGCCCCCTCCCCGCTTTATCCATGTATTGATTTGAGTTATGCCTTCTCTCTCCAGCAAGAAAATGGTGCTGAAGACAGCTAACAATCATAAAAACATTTTAAAAAGGAAAAAATAGTCAAAAGGCAATAATAAAACAAATGCATGGGAAACATATAGAAAAACACACCAAAAATTATTGACTGCATGCAAATCCTAACTTGTGAGAGGTATTAATTTATTACGTTTATTTTCCCAAGTATCCTCTAAGGATCTCAGGGATGGCCTATATGATGCTCCACACACGTATGTGCACACACGCACAGACACACTGTGATCCTCACAATAGCCCTGTGAGGTAGGCCAAGAGAGAGGCCTGAGAGGTTGCAGGACAATTGCATGCTGCCTTCTAGAACCCTTCGCATGGTCAGAGCTCTGTGTCAGGCATAACACCATACTTTGGAGAATGCTAATCCTTCCTTAAATTCTATTATTCCATCCCACATACATGCATTGGCAGTGATGCTAATGCTTTTCAGCACGCACGTAATGAAAAGCACACGCTTTTGAAAGAACGACGGCTTCCTCGGAGCACACGAACCAAGTGTCAGCAAGCAGCAGGACAAGACCATCCATAGGCCAACGCTTTCCCACATTTCCTTGCTGTCTGTGCCACGGAAAGCTAATTCCAGCCGGGCCTCGTTATGACTGGAGCAGCAGGAAACCCAGACACCTCCATTTAGAGAAGGTCACGTAGGTGTTGTGTAAGGATTCCTTTTCACATGGCTTCTCACTATGAGACCAGCAGGATTTTCAAACAGGAACTTCCTGTCCTCGGCCTGTACCTATTTAATAGACATAAAGCCTTTTAAAGTCAGCCTACTTGATAGTCAGTTGCCCCTGCTCTGACTGTCCTTGTCTGCCAGGAACATCCTTTATTTTCTTGTATTTGTCCTTTCTAAATTGTTCTCTGGTTGCCTTTTTGGAAATATGTTTGGGGCACCCCTTTAGAGACCTCAAATTCCAATCCTTTTTAGTTAATTTGTTCTTTGTTACTTTACCCATAGAATCACAGAATAGAAGAGTTGGAAGGGGCCAGGAAGGCCATCCAGTCCAACCCCCTGCTGTTGCAGGACACCACGTTACACCATCCCACTCAGATGGCTGTCCAGTTTCCTTCTGAGTGTCTCCAGTGTGGAAGAGCCCACCACCTCTCCAGGCAGCTGGTTCCACTGTTGTATTGCTCTGACTGTGAGGAAGTTTTTCCTGGTGTCCAGCCTGAATCTGGGTTGCTGCAACTTGAATTGATTGTTCAGTGTCCTACATTCTGGCATTAGCAAGAAGAGATCATGACCTTCCTCTTTGTGGGATGCCATGAATGGCACTTTGTGGTGGTGTCCAAGAAAATTGTCAAATTGAGAAGTGTGCCCACAACCAAGATGACTGTCTACCCCTGAATATACACTATGCATCTAATGTAACATACAGTTTTGCCCCGAAGTTGGTGAAAAGGAAAAAGGGAGATTGCAGAGTAGATCAAGAGAGCAGGCTGGAAGTTTTTGGAGAAGAGAACTGGTTGTTTACAATTAACATGCAGATTACAATAAATCTGTGGATTGCTGTAGCCTGTTGGACTGCTGTAATCTTGTGGAGTCCTTCATTTGTGGAGTTATTGTTTATGGGTTGCTTTTGTCCTCAAGGCTATTTTAAACAATTCCTTCTTTCTGTGAATATATTTTGCTGTTCCTATATGTTAATGATGTGTATCTTTTTGTTTGCTTGCCTTTTGTGTGTAAATATTTAACTTTCTTCATTTCTATTTGTTAATTAGAAAGTTATTACAAAGTTCATGCGGGTATCAGTGGTTTCAGTGGGAATGTAAATGAAATCTGACCTCATCTTGACGTGAAATTGGGAATGCCGGAATGGTTTGCGGTTGCACGTAGGAGCACAGACATTGTGATAAAATATAAGGCATAACACAATGTGAGAAACAGGACAGGAAAACACATAGCAAAGAAGTTAAGCAGGTTCATATCAACCCTTTGGTGCAGTGAACGGTACCACCCACTGGTTCCAAATACTGGAGATTCTTAGGGAGGAAAAAACCCTACAGATCATCCCCAGAAAGGTGCAGTGGTCAGGGTGCCGGACTTGAACCGGAAAGAGCCAGATTCAAGTCTCTGCTCAGCTATGAACCTCACTGGAGTAAGTGCGGGTCTTTGAACTCACCTGCCTTTCAGAATTGCTGTGGGTATTAATGGAGGACAGATCCCATATCCACCATCTTAAGCTGCTTAGAGGAAGGATTAGTGGCAAGCATAATAATAAATGATATGTTTAGTCAGTGGAATTCCTTTGGATCAGCCCTTTTCAGTCCTACTTCTTGAGGTGTCTGTCTACTGGGGCCTTGGGTCACACATATGCACGTGTGCACATACCTGCACACACCTATCAATTTGCCTTCTCACACACATGCAGAGTGAGACAGTGATCTGGGCCACTAGTAGTGCTGCTGCGGGGTTTTGGGAGGCTGCTGTTTTTAAGGGTGGTGTCTGGGAGACTGTGTGTGTGCACAACAGAGCTGGGAGTGGTGGGCCCTTGAGGTTCCATGGCTTGTGCAGCTGCACTTTAAATGGAATAGACTGTTTGGTGCAATAACAAGCAACAGGCCATGGATTTTCAGCCTTGGTTTCATTTCCATCAGAACCATTTACTCTCCATCAGCAAAAAATCCAAGCACGGGAAGGCTGACTGGGTTCACACAACATGATAAATCATGGTGGTTATCATGTTGTCTGAACCCAACCAGAGTGGCTTCCTTGGTGAATTAAACCATGTTGCTGCATACACAAAGCACAACAAGCCACCCTGGCTTATAAACTACCATGGCTTGTTTGGTGATATGAACCCAATTTATAAGTTTGAACCAGAAATCATAGGCAAAGAAAGGAAAAGGCAAACACACCCAGCCTTCACAAACGGTCCCTGAGCAAGGTCTCCTACTGCATGAGGCAGGAGAGCACATGCGCTGCCTCCTTAGTGGTTGATCATTTGGCACCACCTGCCCTCTAGCACCACCTCACACTGAGCATCCTCTTAGAACCAAAGGACAGGCAGCCTCTTTGCAGAGCTTCATTGATTAAAGGAAACGATTGCTGTCTCTTCAGAGAGAAGAGCCGGGCTTGGGAGGGCTGTCCCCTCAAGAGATCGCGTCTTCAGGCAATTTCCTGGGATATTACTCTCACAGTGATGAAGCAGCCTAGAGCCAAGCAGTTTGGCCTGGCTGGCTCTCTGAAGAGCTCTGCTGGTGACTTCCTTAGCTGACATGGCTTTCCGGGAAGCCTCCCCACTCACCTTCCCACTTGGGCTGTGAGCAAAGCAGGTGGTGGGCAGCTGCTTTGGAGAACCCTGGTGGCTACTTTCTCACGGTGGCATTGCAGACTCTCTAGGTACCCTGCAAGCTTTGCTAAGAACGTAGCTGAAAAGGTCATGGAGGAAGTGGCCAGCAGTGCTTTCTGGAGTACACAATTTGCCAATCCTCCTGTTCCACTGCATGAGGGTGGGGAATCCATCCAACCTCATGGGAGGGCCGGCTCTGTTCATGGAAGGTTCCATTTAGAAAGCTCCCGGTTTGGTGGCAGGACCTGGCATGTAAGCTTATGCATGTGGACCATGACTGACCACCCAACATCTGTATGGACACACCGTATATACCTGCCATCCCAATGGTCATGTTCCTTTGACAGTGCCCCACAAATGACATTAGGATGGGGACTGCTCCCCAGACATTGCCTCTCTCAGCAATTTGTGCTACCAAAACATCAGGAAAGCACCTACCAGATATAGATCCAGGTATCAAAGCTTTCTGGAGAAGTGGGTTACTCCAGAGAGCCTGATCTGGGGAACCCACCATGAACGGCCATGCCCCTAAATGCTTCTTTTGCAGCAGTGCCAGCATCTTTCTCATGGAAGTTTGCAGCACACAAAGCCAGGATTCTATCACCAGCTCTGCAGATGTCTCTGGTGTTACAACTCTGTACTGTTGCAACACTGAAATCCCAGCAGCCGCCCATGTGCACAATAATTAGCAAGTTTTACAGTCCAAGTGAAGAAAAAGAAGAAGAATAATTTAAAAAACTCCGAAGCTTCTGAAATGCAGGAGCTGCACAGCGTATCTAGGAAATCACTGGCATGAATAGAACAAATAAAAATAAATCCCATCTGCTGTGAAGTACAACAAACCGCACGATGCATTAGAACCAGGTGGAGTGGTGATCTTATTCTTGTTTTTTTGTTTTGTTTTATGCTATTTTGCAGGACAGATGGACTTAATGTTGAGCAGGGATTACTTCCCAAATCCTTGATTGAAACCAGCTGATTCAAATTCTCCGTACACAAGGAAACCAGCATATAAAGAGAATGCAGCTTAGATTGTTGCTTTCAATGCACAGCATGCATGGCACAACCCCGAATATTCACTTTGCTGTTGAATGTGCACTGGAAAGCTGAAGCGGGGACTGAGCTCCCACATCCAAACCTAACCCTCTAACCAACACACCACACTGGCTTTTGGGTTTCCCACAGTAAAATTATATGATTGGGCCAACGTCCCACAAAGTTCAAAATTATGTCATACCACCAGGTAGCATTTTATATCAAACAGTGGGGCTTGAAAGGACTTTGAGATTGGCATTTTTCTCTAAGTTACCAAAAACACTGGGTACTGGATGAATTTCTGGGGCTCTAAACAGACCCTATATTGTAATCTAGAATAAATAACGTTGTGTGGATTGTTGCTGCATACTTCTTTAACAATGGCAACAGAAGACTGGCATTACATGCTTAAGTTTTATCCTAGCAATTAGATTAAAGTGCATCTTTCTTCTTCTTCTTCTTCTAATGCCTTGAAACTTCTACCCTTTTTGGTGCTTTCCAGAATCAATGTCTTGTCTTCATTACATAAATCAAACCGTGCTTTGCATAATTTGGAATCTATTTCCTTTTCAACCTGGAGAACCTTGCAGTTTAGTCTTAATTTATTGAATTGAGGTTTTGATGAGTGGGCAAAAGAAATTGGACAGCCCCGTGGAAGATGACAGGGAGAGAAAACACATGTTCTGCCAATTCTCAACTAATCCTGACCTTCATTGATGCATTCATTAGAATGATACAGTAAAGTTCTTCCTGCATGATACTTAAGAATGCAAGAATGGAATCTTAAGACTGTTTCTTCAAATATGAGAGCCATGTCAAAATGTCACTGCACATGGGAAACCAGCTGATAGAGATGGGTTTAACATGCTGATTTTATTGGAGTGTTTTTGGTTTTTTTTTTATGTGAGTGAGCAGTTACGAAGCAGTGTAAAATGAAAGAGTGCAAAGTTTTATCATGTTAATCTTCTAATTAATTAATTACAAACATTTTTATCCCACCCTTCTGACAAGCGCTCAGGACGGCTTACACAATGTAAAATTACACTATTAAAACCACAAGTATTAAGCAATATAAAACAGCACAATATAAAACATAAACATCATAAACTAAGAGAAAAGAAAAGGGAAAAAAGAATAGGAAATCCAACTGTGGGGAAGGGGGGGGGATCTTAAAACATCTAAAAGCCTTAATTATTAAAATGATGGTTAAATAAAAAGTTCTTTACCTGGCACCAGAAGGGGTTTATGTTCTAACAATTTCTAGTCTGTTCATTTTCTGTATCTACTTTCTCTTTTGGGGGAAAATTGAGATCCAAGTGCTACATGAAGAGCATTTCTTTATAAAGTGTTTTTCCATGATATAACCTCTAGATGGCACTGTGGTATAGCTGAATAGTGCAACTACACAAGTGAAAATAGCATTCTTCAGCTTATAGAATTAAATAGCAATAGATTGAAACCATAAAGGAAGCCACAACCATGAACTTGGAAGGGCTGAATGGACAGGACGTTCTGGAGGGCTTTCATTCATAGGGTTGCCATAGGTCAAAGACAATTTGACAGAACATAACAACAAAGGAAGAACAATAACAACAATAAAGGAAAGCCCCAAGTTTTTCATACCTGTGCCTCAGAGGGATGAGTATGGAGTCTTCTAGGAAATGTCCTCTTCTCCATTAGGCCCCTTAGCACCACTGAAGCACTGATGTTCCTTCCACAATCAGCTGAAAGCACTATTATAATTGTGAGTATATTCCACACTCAAGTATTAGAGCAGCACTTTCCAACTTGCTACACTCCAGTTGGGGTGGGCTACAACCCCACACATTGTTCAGTTGGTTAAGGGATCCTGGGAATTGTAGTCCAACATAACAGGAGAGCAGGACAGCCCCTTAACCGCCGGCCACACCAGATCCCAGTGCAATGACAAAATCTAAATTAGTACTGACTTAGAGAAAGGTTGTTCCTTAGAAATAAGGTTCCTTACAAACATAGAAACTTACTCCCTGGAAAGTATGCGTAGGATTCAGTGCTGCAGCATGCAGGCTTAATTTTAAAATTATCATCATACGAGTATTTGCACTGTTATGCACCAAGGGGAATGGGGAAAAATTTAAAAATATACAGAAAGGCCTGAGCTAAGTTTAAAACAATTTGGTGGAGAGCATGTGTGGGCGGGGGGTGGGGGTGGGAGATGTAATATCTTTAGATCAGCCTTCAGCAACTTGAAGGAGTCCAAATGGTTTGGACTACAACTCCCAAGATTCCTGATCAGTGACTACATAAGCTCTGGGAGTTGACATTCAAAGCATCAGGATAGCTTTGGGCTGGTTTAGACCCCAAGAAGGTTTAATGGGACAGCTTGTGTTACTGAATGCAGAGGAGAATGAGGATAGTATTCCTGTTGGATGACCTCAGATCAACTCCCCTCCTACACAGCCAGACAGGGAGAGTGTCTCTGTTTGTGAAAGACCCAGGGACAATTGTTCCTGTTTGTTTCCCCCTCCCTAGAATGAAGTCCTGCTGGGCTGTCCTGTGAAGATTCCCCCAGCCAAAATTGCCTCCTTTCCTTGGATGATCCAAATGGATGGAAGTGTATTTTGCCAGACAAACTGTCTGCCTCATCAGTTCCATAATAAACTTGGAGCCATTTAGCAGTTCAGGTTTCTCAGTTAAAGAGCATATATGTTCAGGCAGAACTGGGCTTCTCTTAAAAATCCAAATAGAGATGTCAAATTAAAATGTGTACTTGTTGTACTTTGCCTTCCAGAACTTGAAAACATGTCTTACTTTCCTTGATGATTTAGATGGTAAGTAAACTTTCAACCACACCTCAGCATTTGGTAGATCCATTCTCAAGCCAGATAAAATAGCTTCAGGGTCTGGATCCATTCCATGGGCTGCTTGCTAGCTGGCCTCCTTGCTGAAAACCACTGAACATTTTCTTTTCCTAATAAATCATAAACATCCAAGAGTTATATGCAATTTGGGAGGGATTTTTCCTCCTTGGGGCAGAATGGTCTGTCCTCAGGATAACTGGCAACCGTACAAGCAGAGAAACAAGCAATAGATGTTACTTAAGCAAGAAATAAGCACAATCTGGTACAGATATTATAAGAGAGAGTCCAGGAGATCTCACTTCTGGGCCATGCAAAAGCTGCCTCAGGATGTGTGTTCTTGCCTATTGCAATCCCTTCACAGAATTCAGCCAGTGATCTTAAGACAACGAAGCAATTTCCAAATTTCCTGGTATCAAAACCCAATAGCTGCATTTGGGACTTCCATCCAGTTTATTCTTAATCAGGAGTAAGCATCAATGAAATCAATGAAATGTTTCAATGAACTTCCCAGAAAGCTGTTGGGCGATATAGATGATGATGATCTATATTGATGTACATGTGCAAAGAATCTGGGGGGAAAGTATATATGACTTTTCATGGTCTGTATTATTGTAGCAAAGGACAGTCAAAAAGGACAATTTGTCTCCATTTCACCAAGGCAGTGTAGAGTCCAGGAAAATATGATTGAGGCTAAGATGTCTAGAGGAAAATAAATCAACTTCTTAAACCAACAAAATATGACCAGGTCTCAACAGCATGAGGCAGCCAATGCCATATAATATGAACCTTAAATTAGAAGCTGGAAATGCTAGCAAAATGAAGTATTAAATAAATTATGTCTTCCCACACCTAGAGACCGAGCTGGTTTAAAGAGGAAAGCAGCTGAATGTTGAATAGCAAACATGGATGTACTTGGTGGTTAAAGTGGCCAGGAACAGACAGGTGGGCATGTCGTGCCAAGAAGCATTTCTCTCAGCAGGAGCTATAGCTCTAAGATGGGTCCTGGCATCCCAGAGTTTTCGTGTTACCTTGTTTAATACATGCAGGCTACTGAAAGTCTGCGTTACTTTAACCAGAACAAAGAGGATTTATTGCACCAGCTGCACCAAGTCCAGCTTAAGCATAAAGCATTTCCCTCTACCAGGTAGCCTCCCCGCGCACCATCCTGTAAACAGCCACAAAAATCAATACATTCCTCACCTCATTGTTTTGTTTCAGGCACCATTCCCTCTTGCCCTGTTTGGAGCCCTCTTTGCCCATGAAACTTCACCATTGAAGCCCATGTCTATTTCTGAGCAGGCATGCACAAGAGTAATCACTTTAGGAAAGGAAATGAGAAGGAAAAGGAGGAGTCTTCAAAGGCTTGAAAATCTATCCAGGCTTAATTTTTGTCGAAGGAGGCAAGAGGTGGAGGGAAGCATTTCACCAAGCGATGCAGAGAGAGAGATGGAGGAAGCGAAGGTTTGCAGGAGGAGGAAGGCAGGAAGGCTGTCAAGAAAGGCTGATCTTGTTGTCTTCAAAGCTGTGCTTGTGGGACCTCAAAGGCCAGCCATTAAAAATGGTGATGGTATTTTTTAAACATGCACCTACAATGCTTTAGATTGCACAGGAACAATCTCGCGGGAAAAACATGTTATGTGCAGCTGTAGGTCCATGTTAGCAAATGCTGTTTGTTCGGAATAACTGCAGTGGGCAACGGTTTAGCCGCTGTGGGGACTCGACAGACCTTTGGTCTGACACATCATGGCTCTTCTTCTGCTCTTACCCAAGAGTCCAGCTGCTCCCCAAACCATTTCCTTCTTCTAATATAGTTAAAGGATTCTTTATTGTTGGTTTCGATGTTCTTGATCCTGTGCTCCTCAAAAAACTTTTTTTTTTGCATCTCTTCTTGTCTGTTTGCATCTCTTTGCAAAAGTTTCTGCTCCCACTTGTTTTTCGCACTCGGGCAAGATTTTCTGATGAAGAAGGAAGCCTTCTTCTTTTTCTAATAGCATCCTTGACCTTGCTGGTTAACCACACTGGACTTGATGCTACCTTTTCTAACCTATGGTATATGTTCTAATTAGGTTTTATTATTATGGTTTTGAGTAACCTCCAGTCATTTTGAAGGGTTTAATCCTCTTGACTCCCCCTTGACATTTGAAAAGTCATTAGAGGATTCTGAGTAAATAAGGACTATAAGGGCATAAATAATGGTTTAGAGCCCTGCATGTGCTAAATGAATGACTGGATCAATACAATGACTGAGGCTGGCAGTGTGTGGAATTGCCCTGCTCTGCTAGGAGTCTTGTTCTTATGCATACCACAGAAGGGTAAAGAATTAAAATTTCCCCTCCCCATGCCACAGTGCTCCCCCACACTGGCTTAAAAAAAAAGATTTTGCAAGCTACATGGCAAACATGACATCAAATCAGGCCCTAAAGAACCAGGAAATGTTCGATTCAATTTAGCATCCAAAAGCAAGAGTTAAAAGTATGGTTCCCATCACAGGGTTTCATGTATGCAACATCAGCCTTTGACAAAGTATCATCCTGAATGTTTCCATCAGCACTGACAGAGAATGGAAAGTCGCTTCTCTCCATCTGGCCTTTGTTAGCTGTGTTTCCAAGCGAGATGCACAAAGCCCAAAAGACACCCTTGTTGTCTATTCCAAATGCTCTATCAAATATGTCCTCCCTCCACCCCACCCCCAGCCTTCTTCCCCCACTTAATAATAAGTTTCATGTGAAGGGCTTTGTCGACAGAGTTGTTGAAGCGCTACCCTTGCATTATGGCTTATGATAAGCATTTTCCTGTTTGAATGCAATAAAATGATATGCTTCATAAATTACTGATAGATGCTTATTCAATGCTCCCCCTTTGACATTTAGAAGAAAAAGACCTGCTGAAAAGTCTGTATCATCCTTGTCATTGATCATTTTAACAGGCCATTGCCAGAATATGCTTATCTTTCAGGGTGAGCAAATTTTGCTGACATCTCCTAAGTCTTGTCAAAATAGAGGGAACACCAAGGTTGGCCCAAACCTTTTGCTACTGAGGCAAAAAACAAGATGGTGCTGCTGAAACAAAGGAAGGAGGGAAGGAGGGAAGGCAGGCAGGCAGGCAGCCAGACCGACCGCTTCACTGGGCCTGGTGTCAGGGCCGGCCCTGCCAAGTTCCTCTCCTTCTTCAGGAGTCCAAGTCAGTTTCTTCTAGCCACTGCCATGGGGGCTCTCCATGCAGACCTGGACCTCAGAGGGGAGAGACTGGTTGCTAATGCTATGTGAATGAACGTGTAATGCAGGGGTCCTCAAACGTTTTGAATAGGGAGCCAGTTGAAAGGTGCCAGGGATGGGCACAGGCCACCAAGGCAGTGCAGGCCGGGGGCGCAGGCCAGGCGGGGGTGGGGGGGGGACATGCGTGCATGCATGTGCACACAGAAAGGCAGGGGCATGCGTGTGCAGAGATCATTTTCTCCCAACGAGTCCAATATGATCATCTTGCGAGCAAGCCAGCGCCTCAGGATATCCTGGCAAGGCTCCGGCTTGCTCACAAGGAGATCCTTTTTTCCGAGCGAGTCCAAAATGAGTCTTGCAAGCAAGCCAGCATCTCACCATGTGCACGTGTGCACACATGTGGTAAGCTATGGCGGGATGTGTCATTTTTGTCCCCATTTCTCATGATGTGTTTCCTTTTTATTGGAAATGTGCAAGTGGCCACCCTGTTGTTGCTAGTCGCAAAGTCATGTCCGACCCATCGCAACCCCATGGACAACACTCCTCCAGACCTTCCTGTCCTCCACCATCTCCCGGAGTCCACCTAAGCTCACGCCGACTGCTTCAGTGACTCCATCCAGCCACCTCATCCTCTGCCGTCCCCTTCTTCTTTTGCCCTCAATTGTTCCCAGCATTAGGCTCTTCTCCAGGGAGTCCTTCCTTCTCGTTAGGTGGCCAAAGTATTTGAGTTCCATCTTCAGTATCTGGCCTTCTGAAGAGTGGCCACCCTAGTAATGTATTGACCAGAGTAAGTGTGCAGCATTGGTCTGATGTTTTCTTGGTCATCTTTTCACTTTCTCTTCTGAATTTGTTCTCTTTAACTTTCCCCCTCTTCACCCCTCATTTTCTGGGAGAGGCTTTGCTGCCAGGCACTTTTAGGAATGGTGTTGCCTCTTCTATCACTAATGGCAGAAGTGAATGACCTTGGATAATATTGATTTTCGCCTGACATCTCCCACTCCTGCAAGCCTAGGCTAAATTAATTCCCACCAGAGGTCAGAGTTGAGGCCTGGGGTCCAAGGAGCTGCTGTGATAAACACAACCATTTATCACTGGGCTGTCTTTCCCAGAGACGAAATTCACTTTCAGACAAATCCTCCCCCTAATTTAACTTAATGGTCAGGGAGCAACTTCAGAAATTTCCTCTGTGTACTCAGCTTATCTCTGGAGCTGTTCTTCCACCCCTCTCCTCATCCGCACATCAGGGAGATAACTGTGAGGAGAGTTTTGTGTGCAGCCAGGGTGTGAGGGATGTCAAATGGGTTTCTGCTCACTTCAAGAAAAGATTTTTGATAACCTAGGCAGATATCAAGGCAGACACCTTGTTTGGGCCGCTCGGTTATCAGGTGGTGGGCGGACGAGAAATGAATGGAAACAGAAGGGGAGGAGTGGGCTGCGGGGGCCAAGTTTCATTGACTTTCTGAAGAGAGGGGCAAATCTCAGTTCTTGTGGGTGGGCTTGTTAAGCCATAGCACAGACCGAATTCTTATTTTTAAGGGAAATGTGGTTGCTCAGATAAGTGGAGCAATGTGTGCGCACATGAGTCTGGAAACCATGAGCGACACTTTCTGCGTTGATAATGCAACGTAGTGGGCATGAGGCACATTTCAAGCCAGGACTGTCATTTCGGCAGCAAGTCTGCATGGCATGAGATGAGCCATCAGAAGCAGCGGCATCCTGAGGGCTACTTCGGTAGCCATGTTTGCCGTGCATGCTAAACTGTGGTTTAATGTCACTTGCAAAAGCAGCCGTGAGCCTTGAACTCACACGCTTTCTGTCTCTGGGCAGCTGAGAGGAGCAGTTTAGAAGCTTCTGCCTTTCCTGACCCAGATCTGTGGTTAACACTAAGATGGTTTGTCTCCACGAGCCATGTTTCATGTGTCAAAGTTGGCTTGTTTTAAATTATCTGCAGTTATTGTGAGCCAGTTCATTGCTATACAATGCAATCCTATGGCCAGATGACATGGTAAAGCAGAGTAAAACGCAAGGCAACAAAACAGAACTCACTCCCTGGTAGGGGGAGTGATTTAAGGCTTGCTGTCGCTCATACCACATCAGAGGCAGGCAACCTGGCAGCCTCCAGATGTTTTGGACCTATCTGCCAAACTCCTATCTGCCTTAGCCACCATGGCCAATGGTAAGGGAGGGAGGAAGCTGCAGTCCTGGAGGGCACTGGGTTTTCTCCCCCTATGACTATGGTTTCAGTGTGATGTGTGATCTTAGTACTAAAGTCTACAGCATACTTATTGCAACCATTTAAGAGCACAATCCCATGGCCACTAGGCAGTCCAGACAGCCATAAGAATGTATAGGGTCCCAGCTCTGGCCTCTGGTCTCTGAAGCTATCGCCAAGTTCAGAGCTGGGACTCCAAGCTTGTGGCTTATCTCCCGCCATTTGCAGCTGGTGTGGAAAGAATTGCTACAGCTGCTTCCCAAAGTCGATCTCAGAAACAGCGTTTTGTGGGCTCTCTGGGTGGTGGAGACAGGTGCCACCATGACATGAGACAACCTGGTGGCACTTCTGTCTCCTGCCCTTGTGCTCTGAGGTATGTCACAGATGGCCAACATCAGCTGCCTAAATGCTTTCTAGGCTGGGAGGCCCTCGGAAGTGACCTTCATCTCCACGTTCCTCCTGCCCTACCTTGTGATCCACAATGCTCTGGATTTGGAGCACTGTGATCATCCAGACTGGCATTTGCTCTAAATGGGCCTGCGTGCTGTTCATGCAAGTTGATGAAGGCACAAAACCTTCTGATTTAAAATAAAGTATGACCATTTCACCTGTGTTAATAATGCAGCTGTGGTAATGAGCGATGAAAGAATAACCACAAACATGCATGTATATTACTTTATTTTTCTGCAATTTATTCTGAGGTGGTCAAAATCTTTAAATCTTCTCTCCTGAGGTCTAAAAGCTGCATTCTGGTTAACATGGAAACCTTCCATGAATAAAAGAGACTTTCCTTTTCCAACAGTCGCCCTCCAAGATCAGAGGGCAAGGAACTCAAATATGGTAAGCGACAGAACTGGATTGGTTGTGCTTGTCACATGTTGCTCTCTGCAGAGGACTATGTATATAATTCTACCATCCATTTTTGTATGCTGTGCACAATGAAATGCCCTCTTATATACTGTTGGTTTCTTTTGTAATCAGAATGGTCCACTTGCCTATACTTTCCATTCCTGCCACTGATGAAGTGCTTTTACCTATGAAAGCACATGTAGAAAAACAAAATTAAGCCACAAGTTAGATTAGAAGTTGCAACTGCATTCTTCTACTGATCTTTGCAAAAGACCAACATGACATATTCCTTATAAACACATATAATGGAGCAAGGAAATGTATAAGGATCTCCCTCCCTCCCTCCCTCCCTGATAATATGAGAACAGGGGGTTATCCAGACACACAATAGGAAAGGGTTTTTTTACACAGTGAATAGTTGAACTAAGGAATTCCTTTTCACAAGATGTAGTGATGGCCAAAAGCTAGGGTGGCCTTAAAAGGGCATTGGACTAATTCATGGAGAAGGGTGTCAATGGCTACCAGCCCTGATGGCTGTGTGCAACCTTCAGCAGCAGAGGCAGTGTGCCCATGCACCTGTTGCTGGAGTATTTGGGCACTCTTACCCTGGGATTTTCTGTGGGCACCTGGCTGGCCACCATGAGAACAGAATGCTGGACTAGACGGATGCTTGGCCTGATCCAGCAGGACTCAGCTTAGGTTCTCCTTCTGCAGAATAGTTCAGGCAACATGTGTTTAGCAGTGCTTGAGCCAAATGGCTGAAAATAACGCCTGTTATCTAAATATATGAAACGGAGCATAAGAAATTGATTTTGCCACCCTCTCAGGTAGCCTAGGAGGCCGCATCCCCTCCCAGAGCTGCCACAGATGTAGGTGATCTTTCCCTTTCCCCTCCCTCTTTTCCAGAAGAAAACAGATGTTCCACTGATGCTCAGAGTAGAAGTAAACCACAACAGAGCTGATCTGTCCAAAAGGACCCCAGCAGGATGGAGAAGGCAGAGGCCAAAAATAACATGTCAGTGCACTGTGGCGAGTTTGTTTTCCACAAGGTTCTCCCAGCTTTAACGGGCTGGGCGCATGACTCAAAATTAATGGAATGCAATAATTAATTTCACTTGTCAAGTTTGTGTTACCACATCTTCCGTGCTGGAAGTAGTGTCACATCATGCTGTGACTTAGTTTGTAGAATAATCTTGAAATATGTTCAGCTTGGAAAGAAGGCCTAAGTAATTCCAGGTTGCTGCCTCAGAAATGCAACATAAGTAGCATGTAATGTGAACAGCATTGTTTTAAAAAAGCAGAAACTAGCATATTGATGAGAGAAACTGTGGGAAGGTCATGAAAATAAAAACAATCGTTCAGCCAGAAAAATCTGAAACATTTATCAATAGTAGTGTACAATTTATAACAACAGATTCCAGTCACTGTCATTTACATGGAAAAGGGTCTCAGCAGATTCCATTCACTTCAGAATCCGAGATTTGGTGTAAAGGCACGAATGGGGCCTGGGCCCAGGGTAACTGGAGAAACGGTCACGAGCACCACCACAAAATGGCTACCATGGAGCAATCTCAAAGGGCAGGTAACCTGCTCACATGACCATCAACAACTGGAGGAAACTCCACTGAACCCACCTTTTCATTTTGCCTTCTTTTAATTGGAGGCTGAGTCCGCTGCAGAGGGATGCATTGGTTGGCAGCTTCCTGCTATCCTTCTTCGAGTCCCATTTTGTAAGCTCCCAGCATTCATGGGATAAGGCGACAGCAGCAGTTGGAGGGCCACATTTACCTTGAAGTGATCCAAGTTGCCAGGAAGAAAATGTTTTATATAAAAAAAATCAGAAGGGGAGGGTACCTTGATCTACCATCGATGGTGTGCCTGGTCTGAAATTCAGCTCTGGAAAAAGCCAGGGTTCGAATTTTGCCTCAACTATGCATTTCTTAGGTAACCATTGTTGGGCTGCTATTGTCTTGGCCTCATCCTGCCCTCCAGCATGCTTCTGCAATATGGAGACAATGATGCTGAACTACTCTACTGGGTTGTTGTAAAGGTTATTGAGATAATGCATGATGAACTTCATTTATACAATACACGTGTTCTACCTCCACTCCCCTTCTCCCGAGTGCCTTGACATTTAGCACCTGATGGGTTTTATTTAATTGATATCAGCATTTTGGGAGACAATGCTTGTCTGAAAAGCGGGATAATAATGCAACACATAAATACACTAAATCTTTGTATGTGATGCTTTAGATTGTTCATACTCTTTTTTCTAAGAAAAAAGAGAAATAGTAAAATAGAAGCAAGCAGCTGAAGTCTGGGGCATGGGACCTCTTTATTTATAATTTTAAAATATTTCTATCTGGCCTTACCTCTAAAGAGTTCTGCACAAGTTAGGGGTCTTACAGTGTAGATTGCAGTAATTTAAAACGTAAACCTCCAAACTGTCTAGCACAACTAAGGGGATGATCTTTTGGCCCCCAGACATTTATGAGGGGCCAAAGGAAAATTCAGATCCCAGCTGAGAGGCTGAAGCAGCACTCCAGTCATGAAAATGGCAATCAGATTTCTGATCCCTTCCTGCCCCACCTCCCTGCCCCTCTGCTTCCAGGCAGTGTGGAAAGAACCATATTGGCTACTCTGTGAGGGTGTGAAAGCATTCTTGGGAAGGAGGCAGAAGGGGCATTTTGGGGGCTGTGAAGGGGAGTAGCCTGGGATATGAGGTATCTTGAAGTCATTCGAGTCTCCTTATGTCCCACTCTGAGACACTCTTGCTACACTTGCAAAAATCAGTGTCTAGAATTAATGTGTTTAATAGTGTTACCAGTCATCTCTGGACCATGAAGAAGTGGGCCCTAGATCAACACAGGTCAGAACTTGCCCTCAAAGCAAACACATCACAACACAACAAAACAAAATAAAATAGGCTGATGTGCTTAAGATGCATCATAAGAAGGCAGGAACCATGGGAGAAGACAACCATGCTAAGGAAAGTTGAAGGCAGGAGGAGGAGGAGAAGAACAACTATGGGATGGATGGACTCCATCAAGGAAGCCACAGCCCTGAGTTGACAAGGACTGAGCAGGGCTGTGCAGGACAGGACTTTCTGGAGGGACCTCATTCACAGGGTCACCATAAGTTGGAGATAACAGCATGTCACAACAAACTGCTCATCTCAGTAGGACGATGTCCTGATTTATTTATTTATCAGACACATTTTTATCCCACTCTTGAGATGGAAAAGGCTCCTAGGGAACCTTACAAAATCTGTAGTAAAGGGCTCCATGCCCACAGGCTTACAAGAGAAAAGGCATGATAGAACAATTTTAAAAAGGTATTGGGAGGAAGGAAGAAAAAGGTGGAAACTCTGGAAGTGTTATTATAATAATCAGCTGGAATGGAAACAGTTCGAGGAGGGGCTGAATGTTGTTGGCTTCTCCACTGAGCTGGAGAAGCAGTCCTTCTTCCAGCACCTCCCACTGCCTGATGGAAAGGCTGTAAGCGGATGATAGTTGACCGAGAGATGAGCAAGGCCTGGCTTAGCAGAGATACGAGGCTGCCGCTGCCGCCTGCCTCTTCCTCACTGCAGCCTGATGGAAGCCATTTTTGCTTTCTCACAACTTTTTCTGGATGATTTGACAACCCACCCTCCAGTGTCACTAACAGAGGCTTAATTATTTAGGCATGGAACGTATGATATATGGAGCATTCGTGTGATGATATTCACCAAGCAGAAGACTGGTAGAAATTAATATTTAACCCCCTTCCCAAAAAAATCATAATTTCAATGAAGATGTCTGTGGTTTACCCAGTAGCATTTACAACAGTTCTGTTCTGTTCTGTTTTAGCATTGCATTGCATTGCATTGATACCCTACATTTCACCTTGCAAGGAACCCCAAGTTGCTTACACGGTTCTTCTCCTCTCTATCTTATCCCCACGATGCCACCCCTGTGAGGTAGATTAGGCTGGCTCAAAGTCATCCAGCAAGCTTCAGGCTAAATGGAGTCCAGAACACAGATCTCCTGAGCCCAGTCCAGTGCTCTAACCACTATACAAAACTGCCTCCCTATAGGAGGTCATTATTATTGTCCCCATGCAGTAGAACAGAGGCACAAAGATATTGGCTTGCTTAAGGCAACCACCAAGTGAGTTCTTTGACCAATGAGACTTGAACTGGGGACTGATTGGTTTCCAGTTAGCTCTCTAAGCCATCAGTTGAATGTGACCTAGATGGAGATTCAGACCAGTTGAATACTGGAAGGTTTTTTCTATGCAAGCATCTTCCTCACCAGAGAGAGCGAGAGTGCGTGTAGAAGTTTGTTGTAAACTTGTCATTCTCATCACACTGTGCTCAGTCAGCATATAACAAGCCATTTCCTTTCCCCCCACCAAGCACAATCCTGCCTCTTCGTGAACAAGACACAGACCTACCTGCAAGTTGCTCTGCTTGGACACTGCTCTTTGTCCTGGGCGTTACTAGTTCCACGAGGAAGCAAACAGTCTAGAATGGTTCTGGGACTATTTTTCCTGCAAGGATTAGAAGCGGGTGCTCTGCAAAGGTGAGTGACGAAAAGCAGCTTCTCTGACGTGGTGTCCATCTAGCATTATGCAAGTCAGGCCCTTCAGGCCGAAAGAGCACGAGCAATAATAAGGAGGCCTGTGGGTTTAATCCACCCCCCCCAGCCGTTTAGCTGGCTGGGGATGATGGGAGTTCTAGTCCAACACATCTGGAGGACACAGCTTTTGGAAAAGGTAGGCTTGGCTTTCCAGAGCTGGCATTTTATTTGCACATGGGTTTCCTTTTCTAAAGAAACACCCCCAGCCACTGCTCTGCAGTCTCCCCAGCAGGAACCAATATTTCAGTGCAAAATGTGAAGGAATGACTGTTCCTGGCTGCCTTAATCCAGTCCTTTGATCACCAGGGAATTGTTCTAGGCATGGTGGACCATGCCTTGTTCCATTACTTGGTAGAGCTCATTTTATGAAAAGTCCCCAGTGAACTGTGCTAAGGGAGCACTGGCACATGTGAAGTATGGCACACGCTCTCTCTCATGCTTTTCGGAGCTCTGAAAATATCTCACCTGCTGCCTAATGGCTAGTTATTAGTGGATTTTAATAGCTTCCACTTTTATGTATCTCTGGTTTCCTAATTCCATTACCCAGCAACATATTCCAAATCCATATCTGGTTTCCTGCTGTCTCAATGAAGCACTCTGGAGCAGTGAAAAGTCAAATTCAACCATTTCCTCAAGCCGATGAAAGATTACATTCAGGTGCTCTAGGGGTTCGTCCTGTGGACGCCTATAAATCACAACACTGTCCATTCGCATACTCCAGATTTTTGCACAGCGGTGGAGTAGTCATATTCACTTGAACATTAAGAAGCACCCTGTAATTCACACCAGCCATCGCCTAACAATGAAGAAACGCAGTTAGTCTGCCCTGAAAATTGTGCTCCAGTTTAGGAGAACCAATTTTATGCATCTGCCAATATAATCTAATAAATTTAATGTTTTTAAACACACACACACATCACTGAGCCCTGACATCAGCTGATACCTCATTAATTTACACAGCTTGTTGAAATAATTTGTTAACACAGGCAATTCTAACTTGTAAAGCTTGAAATGGGTTACTCCCTAATCACTCCTTGGCCATCTTGCTAAACTCTCCTCTATAAGAATCATTACATCAATTACAGGATCTGACTCAGGTCTCCCTGGATATGCTGTTTGCAAATGTTTTCCTTACACAAATCTGTACTTGCGTGTGTGTGTGTGTGTGTATTCCTGTTTATCTCTGGATAATTCGTTGCTATAAAGTTAGAAATTATCTTGTTTACAGAGGGACTAAGGATGCAATTCTACAGGGGAAAAAACCCTCCCCATTGTAGAGCAGGTTTTCCTCCCTAAGCATGCATAGGTTTGTGCCATGATCCTGTGAAATGTTCTCTGTTTTAGTCAAGCAGAAATTTGCAATGGATGTTTCTATTTAAAGATGCATTTTCCAGCATATTATCCATATAAGCACTAACTACACAAAAAGAGGGAGGAAGGTGCTCTCACCAGTGTCCTTGTTTAGTTGCAGAGTCATGCCTGACCCATCATGACCCGATGGACGACTGTCCTCCAGGCTCTCCTGTCCTCCACCATCCCTTGGAGTCCACCTAAGCTCACACCCACCGCCCCAGTGACTCCAGCAAATTAACACCTGCTCCACTCCAATATCCAGCTCCAGCAGCCAAACTAGTTATTTTTTTAATGGGCCTTGAATATTCTTAAATCTGGTTGTTGTTGTCATTTTTAAAGAGCAACTGGGGGAACTATCATCACAGGGAACCTGGTAGCAGGAAGGGAGGTAACCCCAAGCTGCTGGTGTTTTATGTGCATGTACATTAAAGGTAAGATGTGTCCACCAGAAGGACACATCAGGGGAAGGAGCTGATTCTGTTTCACTTCTGTGTTGAACCAACAAGATTGTTTAGAGCAAGGCAAATGGAGCTTTTATTGCAAAAGAGAATGAAAATATGATTGTGTGCTTGCATTAGACCTCTCTATTGCAAAGTTACATTGCTGAAAAGTAGGAAAGGAAATGCTCCTTGGATAAATGCTTGGATCTCAGTTCTGTGTCAAAAGCAGAAGTAGATACATAGGATTAACAGCCTAGTGTGGAAAAGCTCTTAGTAAAAAGCACAGCACAGCACAGCAGAGGGACTGTTCTGGGTGACTAGGGACAGCTGGAACATTTAAAGGGATGGAGATACTGGTTTTGCTTTCAATAACATTTGCATTTTTTCAAGCATAGATTGGTTCCATCCCATTTGCACATCAGTTTGCAAACATACTTTTTAAATTCCACCCAAACCCTTCTGTATAGTTTTGCATGTACGTGAAAATTTGCACACATTTTTGTACAAGAGTTTGCTAATACAGGCATTGTTTTACAAGTATGTTAGTACACAGTTCTGTACACCACTTCCCCTAATGTCACTTAGGACACAATCCAGGAAAGTGCCCAGAGCCCTCCAGACTCAGGATTATGGGCATCTTATGCAGGATGGAAGAATCGTGGAGGCAGAAGTCACCTTTGTGCCCTCCTGACCTGTAAATTTCTTAGATGGCTAAATGTGGCACTTTGGAGAAGGAGGAAAAAGGGCTAAAGCACCACCGGGACACATCACATTTTGATGGTACTGGTCTTCTCCACTCCCTGCCTCCTCTGCAATGCCCTCTTGGACTGTCCCCTAAAACCCACCCCCGAGATTATTCTAAGGACCCCAGAGAAGCAGCCGGCATGGTTTGTTCAAATGCAGATCCCCGGATATGAGGCCTTAGCAGTTTTGCATCCTAGAAGCTGGGGATCGGAGCAACCTGCCATCTCCAGGCCCTGAGAAGTGGCCATAGGACGGCTCTGGCGATTGAGGCAGGAGAAGGTGTATTTAGGAATGCAGCACTGGCTTTTGCTTTCTATTTCAATGTGTGTCTAAAAACAAACACATAACGACTTAGGAATTAAGCACCATGTGCATTTGTTTCAACATCACAAATGTGTATTTCATTTGTTGGATACCTTAAACTTAACTTTAGATTTTATTTCATGTAAGTTACATGATTACATTTTGCAATATGATGCATACATGACTTGTGCATAAATATTAGTACTAATAGTTTTAACTATAGTTATTAGTAATTCTCATATTTTCTACGCCCCCCCCCGCACATGCTACAAGTTCAGATGTAGAAACAGCAGCAAAAATATTCAAAACAATTCTTTTTATTACCTATAACAGCAATTCATGCTCTAAAAAGTATGAATGATACAGTGGACCAACATTTCTGAATTATGATTTTGTCCTTCCTTTCTATTTTTAGCATAACAAATTCAGAATTTAAGTATAAGCAATGCCAAAAATATCTCTTCACCCAACTTTAATTTGCTGCCACCCAGATGTAGGATTACCCTTTTTAGAGGAAAACACCTATAGTTTTATTTGTCTCCAGGAAAGAAAGAAAGAAAGAAAGAAAGAAAGAAAGAAAGAAAGAAAGAAAGATTGGCTCAGTGCCTCATGGGGAGGTAAAGTACATTTATTTGTGGTTTATTGCCCTTAGGAAAACATACTTCACTTATGAACTATTCCCTGTTTGAAAACTTACTTGACATTTTGTTGAGAAAACAGTAACATTTTCAAAGTAGCTGGCCAAGTTGCCGGTCCTAAAGCGGAAAAGCAAATGTTTAAAAATGGTTGTCCTTGGGTAGAAACAGCAACTTTGCTTGGCTTTGTTTTATCACTTGAAGTATCTGTTTAGAAGGCCCTCCCTTCAAAAGGGACAGTTTTATGATGAGCAGAAAATAGCTTCACTCAGAAAAAACTGCATTAGTCTCGTAACTGGATGCAGTAAGACTTGCTCTCAACATTTTTACTTATCCAAGTAACTGAAGGCTTTCTTGCAACAAGGACATGTCAGAAAGCGCTATTTCCAGAGAGTTGTGTCAGTTCTTCCACGCTCATCAGTCCAAATATGTAAGGTACTTCAGCAAGGATAGTGTGACAAACCTGGTGGAAGAATTATGGTTTGCAGTCCAGATTTCCCAGCCTCGAGCAGTGGATTTCTGCGGAAAATCCAACTATCCGCCTGACATTTGGCAGGTAGACACATGTGCATTGCTTTTCCTTCACTGTTAACCTGATCAAAAGCTGACTTCAAGCAGAAGACTTGTGTGCCCCAGCTCACGCATGTATTGTTTGATGTTCCTCCACGGAGTTGATTTTGTTTTTCCTAACTTTACCGAGCTATTTACCCAATCCTTTCAAAAAATCTGTGTACTGAAAGCATGTTAGTTTTGGCTGAAATGTATGTTGACCACCTTGAGACTATTATTACTATATGGCACAGATATCCCACCATTTTCCATCTTGTACAGAACTCAAGGCAGCTTACATAGCACCGTTTCCCCTTCACAACAACAACCCTGCAAGGTAGGTCAGGTGGAGCATGAATAACTGGCTCAAAGTCACCCAGCGCACTCCATGGCTGAGTGAGGACTACAACGCAGATCTGCCTGGTCCCCACTCCAGCACTCTGACCACCATACACCAGCTGTAAGTTACTAAACCGATGAGCATTTCCTTTTCTGCCTCTTTATTACATAGTAAAACACATGGAAATGTTTCTCATTTGAGCATCTTTCCTCTTTGGCAAATCAGTGCTTGATGATGGCACATGTTGCTCTTTAATAGTTGTGGATTATATTTAGGCATTATATATTTTCAATGGAATGTGATGCAAATCCACTGGGAAGCAGGCATCCCCTGACAGAAAGCTCACTGCAGAACTAGGGCTGATTACAGAGGGTGGCTGAGCAGGGAAGGGCTACAACACGGCCGGGATCACAAAGATCTCAAATGCTCTTTTACTAAGGCACTGGAGCACTTGCTGGATGGATGGGAACTTCCACCGGTGGGTTTGGTGGAAAAGAGCTCCAGATGACAAGAAACCCACACTCGAAGTTGCAGGGTGAAGACTTGTAGCAGGAAACCCAACCAGGTGTCCTCCAGTGTTTCACACACCAGTCCCCAAAACTGCCAGAGGGGCCTGGCTTTCTTTAGAGCACATCTTTCTTTCACTGGTTGTGGCTTGTGAGCATCAGGAATGTATTGTACAATGGCGATCTGGAGATGGGGAACCTGGGAGCCCCTTGCAACTGTGCGGGAGCAGAAATGATGCACCCTCAAACACGCTGTCCAGGTTTGTCCAGTGATTTGGCTGCTACAGCTGGTATTATGGGCACCATGTGAGATCTCCCAGTGAGGTCGGCTCCTTAAACAAAATTAAATTCTGGGAGTCACTTCCCTTATTAAGGGCTTTGGAAGCCACAAACTCTATGAGAGCCGGTGTGGTGTAGCGGTTCGAATGCTGGACTGGGAGTCAGGAGATCCAGGTTCTAGTCCTCACTTAGCCATGGATCTCCCATGGGGCCACTGCTGACTCTCACAAGGTTATTGTGGGGATAAAATGGAGAGGAAGAGGATCTTATACACTGCCCTGAGCTCCTTGCAAGAGGAAAATGGAAGAATACTAACGCCACTTTCAGAAAAATGCCTACCCTCCTTTTCTGGAAATAGGGGGTTGCGATGGGTGCTTACAACAGACATGCACAGCTGGCTGTTTTCTCTGGGACTGGAGCAAAACCTGAACTCTGTGGAAGTTTTGCATCACACTGGGAACTGGACTTTCGAGGCTCTGGCCTGTTGCAAGTTTCCCTGTAAACGATCTCAGAATCCAATATTGGATTTTAGGGCAACTTTGTAAGATGGCTGTAATGAGATATGATGTAATATGCAATAATAATAATAATATGGAGCAGCTGTCAAATAAACCTATTTCTGTGTTTATCCCCAAAGAATCCATTGAGTCAGCTGCAAGCCCCTATTTCAAAAAAGGAGAGAATATTAAGTCCACTGACATTGTTTTATAACATATGCTTTACAGTGGTCCAGGAAACTTAAGTGGTGTGGATTTCAGGAGATCACACTGCTGGGCTATAAAAATCACTCATGGTTTTTTCTTGCTTTCCCTGATTGACTCAAGATAATCCCGGAGACGAAATATGAATGGGATTGCACTACTGAAGACTGACTGGAGAGGGAGGTCCTTCGTATGCAGGGCTGGCCTCACTCCGGGACAGCTGTTTAGTTCGGCATCTGCTCATGGGAGCCGAAAGCAGTGCTAGCTGGTGACCAACGCAGAGGGCACCGGTTGGTGGCAGTAGAAGTGGGACAGGAAACATAGAAACAGAGCCTCCCAGGCCATCTAGTCTGACCCCCCAGCTCCAGCCAAAGATCGCCAAAAGGAGGACATGCATCACCTAAAATGGGGCATGATGTGCAATAAATGTGCATGTATTAATGCATGTCTACGGATGCAAATTAGAAATACTTGTTAGAATTGAAATGAAAATATTTTCCATCTCACCTCAGTGTAGAAGATGGTGACCAGGTGAGCTCTGCAGTTGTGATGCAGATAGGTGGCAGTCCTTAAGGGTCTTTTCTCTTTAAGATGGGATTAGTGCCTCGAATGCAGGATGGCTCTCTGGTAGCCCTGCAAACAGAGAACTCTCCTCAGTAAAAGAGGACACCTAGCCACCCATTTTCAGCCCTGAAGGAATAGCGTTAACCCATCCTCTGTTTACAGAAGCCAGAGTTAAAGAATATCTCACCACTGTGCTGTATTATTATTATTTATTGTTGTCATGGTATTACAGCTGTACCCTGTCTTTCTTCCTCTTAAAAGGAACTTTCACAACAACCCTGTGAGGGGGGTCAGGCTGAGAATCAGACATTCAGTCATGTTTCATGGGGGCTAGAACCAGTTCTCTTGAGTGCCGGTACAACACTATACCTAAAATTCCACACTATGAATCAATTTGTTTGCACAATCTGACTTGGCTTCAGTTAGCAGCATGTTTAACATATTTTGACCAAATACTGATTTCACTTTTTGTCGATAAGGACCCAGAAAATGCTATTTGTTTTACTTCACCCACAAACTGACTTGGTATATTACAACCTGTTTAATTTTTAACTTTTGATGGTGTAATTTATTCTGTTTTCAGTGCATGTGTGCCTTCCGGGAGATTCCTAAGAGTTGTGTGACAGATCCATCCCCCTTTCCTTAATTTTTTATTGCCTACAAAGGTATTAAGTCATTCTGAGTGCCATATTACATTAGCCTTTTTGTGGAGAATAAAATAGGTATCATTAAGTGAGTGGGTGAATCCAGGAGGATTTTTACAAAAACCCACTTCAAACAAAGAGGCCTAGATGTTTTAATGATGAGATTGCTATCTGGCAAGCCCGCTTATAAAATGTACATTTTACAACCCACCGGTCAAATCGTTAAAAAAAAGGCGCACAAGCCTCCAAAGAGAAATTAAGGTTAATGGGTCAGAAATAAGCCCAAGAATTTTTATGGTTCAGGAATTAGTAAAAATTTTATTTGCCTTTAGATTCTAGGCAGGCAAGCCTCTCCTAGGTCACTGCATTATGACTTCAGTGCACGATTCCCTTTCAACACTTAATGTGGAAAAACAGAAAAGAAAAGGAACATTTGAGAAGTTCCCCCAAGTGGGCACCTGCTGCCTTGAAAGCAGGACTTCAGCCAGTGACCCAGCCCACCAGTCATGCACTGTGGACCCCCAGGTACTCAATGGGCCTCTTTCGACAGGTCTTCTCCGATTGCAAAATGGGGAGCTGGCAGTGGTGTGGAAGTTCTGCAAAGCAGCACCTAACCGTTCCCACCTTAGTGATTTTGGGTTTTTAAACAGCTTTGATTTGGGGTGCATAGCCTCAAGCTCTGGGGCAGTTACAGCCACCCAGTGGCCCCAATCCAGCCTGCCCCGTTTTCCCCAGAAGAGGCCCCTTTCCTTTGCACCTTGCCGCCAATCCTGTTGTTCGGTGGATTTTTCTGGCTTTTCTGCAGCCTCCCAGCACCCACCACATACACACCCATACCCAAGCCCACACGTCTCAATGCTTAAAATGTCATCCCAAAGGCTTAGTTGCTGGAGGTAAGACCTTTAAGCTAAACTGCACTGGTATGTTTGGTCCTGCCCCTTTGTTCTTTTAGCCCATTCCACTGCCAGAATGTGGCCGCTGAGAGCATTTCCAAAATAGAATAAAACGCTCAACTTATATGGTCAAACCTGTCATGCAGGTCTGGTTTGTCAGGTAAAATGGCAGCCAACTTTTCCCCAAATCTTGATAAGTTGAACTCTTCTGGCAGGAGAGACCCAATTGGGAATCGGGGTTTAGCTTTCCCCTTCCTGCAGGAGATGACGATGACATTATATTTATATCCTACTTGTTTCTACTTGCAAAGAACCCAAGTGGCTCAGCAAGTTCTCTTTCTCTCTGTTTCTCCCCACAGCAACAGCTGGGCAGGTGGGTTAAGCTGAAAGTCCACGACTGGCCCAAAGTCACCCAGTGAGCTTCACGGCCAAGCGCAGATGAGAAGCCAGATCTCCTGAGCCCTGGCCCAGCACTCAGTGCACTATGCCGAGCTGGCTTTCACGGGGTTCGCATGGAACAGCATGGCTCCGGCTGCTCATAGACTGGCCACATTTTCTCCATCACCATTGCTGTCATGGTGTGTTGCATCATCCGCAGCCGAGTTGCACAGCTTGTTCAAGGGGCAGCCACCCTCAGACAACTCATGGGCTGTCGTTGGGTTAGAGGCTGCCCTCCCCATTCCAAACAAGCCACGCTGCCCGAGTTCAGATGATATGGCAAGCTGCGCCAGCAGGGGTAATTACTGGCATGCGGTTGGCACAGGACTCAAAGGAAATAAGCCACTTGGGTTATTTCCCTCCCTGTGATTGTACAAACCAGTCCCATGTCAGCAAGTTCAAGACAAACAGGCAAATAACAGCCTGCGTTTGCGTTCTGAGCAGGCGGAGGGCAAGCTGGGTCAGGCACGGATAAGATCTGGCCAGAGAGATTAGCCGGATACAAACATCTTCCGAAGACCTCCTGCAAGAAACCTGATGGGGCAGCTACATTCATGCCGGCTATCTCCATCTATGCTCAGCCTGTTCATAGATGCATATAAATTGAATGCTGGGCTGAATACAACAGAATGAAATTCAGTAAGGACAAGTGCCAAGTCCTTCACCTAGGAAAAAGAAACCAAATGCATCAATACAAAATGGGGATCACATGACTCAACAGAACTGGAAAAGAAAAAGATCTCGGTGTACTTGTGGACAACAGGCTAAATATGAGCCAGCAATGCAATGCAGCTGCCAAAACAGCAAATGCTATTTTGGGATACATTAATGGAAGTATTACTTCCAAATCATGAGAAGTAGTAGTTCCCCTATACTCCTCAGTAGTCAGATGCCATCTGGAATACTGTGGCCAGTTCTGGGCACCATGATTTAAGAAAGATGCAGAAAAATAGAAAGAGTACAGAGGAGGGCAAAAGAAATGACCCAGGGTTTGGCAACAGTGCCCTATGAGGAGAGACTGAGAGAACTGGAGCATTGAAAGAATGGTTGTACTGTTTTTGGTCAATCTGAAACACCATCTGTAGCCATTCCCACAAACTGTCCATACATGGAAAATGCTAGGAAGAGAAGACAGTGAAATGGAGTACATTAGTTCTGCTGCGGGGAGCCCCAGCTTCCGGCTGACTGGGCTTCACCAAGTGGTTTTCCATTTACATCCAAAGTGGGACACACAAAAACATAATCAAAGGCATTTCTGGTATTTTGTTACAAGCCTAGAACCAGCTGCCTAGAGAGGGGGTGGACTCTCCCATGCTAAGGACATTCAGAAAGAAACTGGACAGCCATCTGAGTGGGATGGTGTAATGTGTTCTCCTGCAACAGCAGGGGGCTGGACCTGATGGCCCCTTCCAACTCTACTATCCTGTGATTCTATGATTCCAAGCAGCAACCGTATTTAATGCATATGTGCATTTGGTGATCAGCTTTTGTATTCCTTCTTATTCTAGCTTAGGCTGGTCCAACACATGGCCCTCAGGCAGCATGAGGCCTTGCTCTGTGGCCCTTTTGCCACTCGGAGCACCCCGTTTCCCCCGCCCCCCATCTGGATCCCAACGACGGCATGGGCATGATTGCAGCAAGCACTCCCGAGGCTGCTGGCCCGGCCCACACTCTCTCAGGGAGTTGGGCCAGTGGCCTCGGTAGAGCTCACCTGGAGTGGCCCACAGCCCAGCAGGGGCTGCTGGGCAAGAGCCCTCCTGCTGCTCTTCATCACCACATCCTGCTGGTTCACCTGCCTCTCACTCTGGCCAGACTGACAAGGGGGTCCCATAGATGCCACCTGCCTGCTGTCAAGCAAGGCTTTAACCGGGAACTGGAACAGTTGCTGGAGAGCGTGAGCAAGAAGCTGCTGCTGCACCCCTGCCCAGCTCGCACACAAGCAGCCGGCTGGCCGCCGTGCAGATCTTACGAAACAGAGGGGTGCTTCGTCCCGTCTAGCAGGGCTGCTCTTAGCTACTGAAGGGACAGGCAGATTAGAAGCAGGATGAGGAGCTGGCAACAGGGGAGGGAAGGGAGTCATGGAGGGCCCTCGGACTCCAGAACCCAGCTCTGGGCACAAAGATAATCTGCTTGGACACTTTTCGAAGGAGAAGGTCGGCGTCAACAAAGGTAGCCAGTGAGGATGGTGGCCAGTAATGGTGTAAATTCACCAAATTGCATAAGGGTTTTATGAAAGACATTTTCTGGTGTCCGAAGCACTTGGAATTTTGTTTTGCTGTGGAGAAAGTTGTTCCTCTGCATTTGTTGTATTTATGTTACAAGTTGCATTTCGGAATGTTACGTGGCACACTTTTGGCAGGGTTTGGCCATGATTTACAGTAGTTATAAACATTCCAAAGTATACATGTAAGTTAAATGATACAATAATATTGTAACATTGCAATTCTGGCATAAATGTGTCATCGGTTTGAAAATTCTCGGTTTATTCCCCCTCCCCTGTTAGCATGTGATGAGGTGGCAGGGAATCCACTCATTGTAAAAATAGAAGGAAGGAAGAGGTCCAAGGCGTGTAATTCAGTACTGCTAGGGAGTGCATCTCCCTCAAGGAAAGAGCGTGGCACAAAAAGCCTAGAAGGAAACAGAAACGGTCTCCTTTGTATCTTCAAAGGCAAGTGTTTCTTTGAGCTTTGCTTTTCTTGTCATGTTCATGGAAAAATACAGTGAGGGAAAAATCATCAAGTCCTCATGCAATAAGACCGAGCCGGGTTTTCAGTTACACCTGGACACTCGCACTGGGGCCGATTCTGCCCTTTTGAATATATCTTTGCAAGGCTCATTGAACGCACCGAAGCTTGATTGGGCATGCAGTCAAGAACAGGAGAATTAGGCCCAGTTCTTTGCAGGAATATTCTTTTCACACACTTCTATTTACATGGCCATCATGTTGAACTCTCCATGTACAGGATGTCCATCATCCTCCATGTTCAGAGGTTACTAACAATCTCACTAGGGTGCAAAGTATGGAATCAACACCTAGGACAATATCCAACTTTGTCATTGTACTAGTGGAGACACTGAACTAGTGAAGTGGAGTTACTAGATTCTGCTCTGTGCATGAGAAGAGAATCTAGCTAGTGTTACATATGCACAAGCATTCATGCAACCAGCTATGACAGTGTTTGCCCGAGCATAATGTATCACTATCTGCACAAGGGAGATTCAGCAGGTGCCATGTTAACTGGCAAAACACTCTCCTGGCCAAGATATTGCATGCCTGTCATTGAATGGGCTTGCCTTGGGTCCGCCCTGCATACAAGAGGCGTGTGCCCGCAAGGAGTCCTGTTATGTGCAGCCCCTTCAGATTTTTTCATGAAAATGCCATGAGAAATGCAGCATCCTGAGAGAACCCATGGAAAGTGTCACTGCTAAGCTATGTTGCCCATGTTTTCAGAACCCTTGAAGGAGTGCTTGTTCTCCAAATACAGCATATTAAATTTACTGTTTAATAAATGGGAGAGTCTGCTGACCCCTGCCTTTGCTTTATTTATGTTGCCAAAGTTGTGTGTCTTCATTCTTACCCATATGTTTTGAATTGGGAAAAATGCCACCAGCAGAGCTCTGACTTTATCCCTTCAATTCCCTAAGGTATCTTGAACAAACTGATTTGAGGAGTTGAATAAGATTTTCAGAAGAAAGGGTGTGGGGAAGGAATGGAAACCTATCCGAAATATTTAGTGCTGTGTCCTTGGAGATATATTCCAGTCTGACTAGTATTGGCCCAAAGGTGACTGTGTAGCTTGGATGCTGCAGGTGAACTTCACATGTGGTCTGGACATGTAGTAGAGTGGAGCCAGCAGTGGGGTTGAAGAGTCCTTGGGTGGAACAACAGATGGTGCTGCTTCTGACAGCGGGAGAGTGCATCACTACATATAAGGCAGGCACGCAACTCACTCCTTGCCAAGGCCAGTATCAAAGGTCACTGGCTGGGAACCTATCCAGGGCTTTCCACCCAGCAGGAGCCCACAGACAGCAGCTCCTAGGAGCTGCTCCTCTCCTTGCCATGGCAGCCTGATTCTTCACCTCCTCTCCTTGCAACTCAGGCAACAGTGCTGGGCAGGAGATGTTGCCCCCCCACCCCCACTCCTCATTTCTGTACCCAGCAATCAAGCAAGTCACAACAATGCTGAGAAAGAGGATGAGGAGAACAGAAGCTGGTGGCGGTGGTGGTGAGAAGGTAGACAGGTCCCACTGAGCACTTAGTTTATTACTTAAACTTCATCCTTTCTCTAAGGTTCACAAATCTTTTCCTATCTGTCCCACCTGTTTTATCAACACAACCACTCAGAATGGTTAGAAGAAGGGATAATGTCTGGTCCAAGCGATGGATACCCACAGCTGAGTGGAGATTAAAACGTCAGATGACCTTGTTCAACACACCATTGCATTTATGGTAATGTTGGTCTTAGTTTTAAATGGTAAAATGCTTGAGTTCCATGTGGAAAAAGCAGTTTAGATGTATCACAAATAAACAAAAATATGTCTTCAAAATCTTGAATTCATTAACCGTGTAGTGAGAGCTGCTGGAATCTGCACTGCTGTTTCCAGAAAGCCATCCCATTCAGGGATATATGAGAATTAATTTTTTGCTCTCAAGTTTGTTGTGCCCTCTTTGAAGTTCCAGATGTGAGTATGAGCCTGTGTCCACTGAAAATATCTGTACATTGTCAAGATACACTCGTGTTTGCTTTGTTCCCAGTTCAACATGTGCAGACTGAATCAGCCTTGCTTTGGACCATGAAGGACTTCGGCAGAAATTCAGAAAGATTTGCACAAATTTGAGAGATTTGAGCAACTCTGCTGCTCAATTGGTTCGTGATTTGTGCAAAGTTTCCCATTGGGCAGAGAGAGTTGCAATTGCAGGCATGAATAAGAATGAGGCACAAGGCAAGTAAGAAGTCACTGTTTTGAGAATCCCAGCATTCTGAACAGTGCTTATTCACCAGTTCTTAATTCAGTTTCCCTCCTGAGATGAAATGGTATGCTTAGAGTTGGACTATTGCTTTAAGGATTAAACTTACACAGAGTGATTTGAAATGAATTGTATGTTTGTTTGCTTGTTTTTGTATTTATATAGTCCCTAGTACTACCAGTCAAAAACATTGGGCAATTATGCCACTGTTTCCTCAGTCTTCCTCAAAAGATCAGAGAAAGAGTGAGAAGATCAGAGAAACATGCAAGAGAGTTATAAATTGAAGACATCACCATCTGGATCCCTTATGAAATTTTGTGAATGATGCATGGCAATGATGAAAAAAAATCTTCTGCATTCATGATACTATAGAAGACTGAAAGAAGAACTTACTCCAGATAGATGTGTTGAAGAGACATTTCCGTATTAATCACTGGAATATAAACATTGCAAGCAAACTTGCAATCTTTTTTCACATTTATAATTTTGGATTTGCACAGGTATATTTTTAGGTATACAATAGTCTATTATTGGCAAAACATTGTAAGCTTACAAAAATGTGAACTAGAGCAGGGAAACTGGTCCATCAAGGGATCGCTTGGATCGTTTGTTTTTCAGAAGCTGATGAGCTTGACATATGGATTCAGCACCAATAAATGAAAAGTCACACATCTGTGGAGAAACAATAAAAATGGCCAACTGTGCTTTGGGTGGAATTCTTCCCAAAGAACAGACCTGCCGTTAACACTGACTGCAGAAATTAAAATGGTGAAATGGGAAGTGCAGAAGCAGGGGGACCGGTCTCAAACCAATGGAGAGAACGTATGTCAGGATACGTTAGGTGATGCTGTTTCAGCCACGGCATTGCTCCTCGCTGGAAGCAGCAAGATTATAGGGACAGGCCATCTCTTCCATGAGAGGTACCATTCCATGGGTAACTTCCTCTCAGTACACCATCTACTTAGTAAGGCCCTGCTATCCAGAATTAATTGGGGCTTGGACCCAGTCCACCTGCAGCAATACCCCTGGACTTCCTGAGTGAGTGGGAAGGAATTGAGATCCAAGCACAGTTCCCCCTGTTCTAGTCCAACTTTCCACCCACATTGCCTCTGACCAGTAGAATCTACACAGAGCAGAATTATTTCTAATCTGAGATACCCAAGGAAAACCTTTTAACTGGAGAAATCAAGCCTGCTACAATCCTTCATGAAGAAAACAGGACAGGTATATGCTCCAGCTGTGCCCAGGACAGGAAGCCAGGTCTGAACCTGTAGCTCCATGAGGACAGGCAGAATTGCCAACAATTGCCAGCCCTACCACTAGGCTGGGAGGTGGTCAGTTCCAGCAGCTGGTGTCAGGAAAGGACAAGTGGCTAGTTATATACTAGTCCTGGATTTTTTTTTTCTGCAGGGGAGGAGGCTGCTGAGAGCTCAGGGCTTGGCCCCAGCTAGACTCTTCATTGACTGCCCTGAGGGAAGGGTGCCAAGAGATAAGGAATTAGATGCAGGAAACTCCAGGTAGCTGTTCCTGTTTTGACTTGGTTCTCCCCCACCCCAGGCCATCTTCCACCAACTGCCACAAAGGAAGGATCTTGCTGATTTTCCAAGCTTTGGATTATGACTTTTGAGAATTATATTTCACTGCATAATTTGTAGCCTCCTTGTTGACATTTTATCCTGAAAGCTAGTGTATAAATAATTGCATTAAAAATATGTTAGGTGCCAAAATAGCTTGGAGGACCTTGCTCTGCACCATCACCTCTGGTGTAGAGAGAGAGCTCGATCTGCTGCTCCGTCTCAGGATGCCAAAAGTCTTGAGCCAGCACATGCCAGAAAGGTCCAGTGACATCTCACAGAGCCTGGGAGCAGGCAAGTGCTTCCTCCAGCTCCAACCCTGGTGGACCACTCCCAAGCACTGCCTCCACCTAGGAGAACTCTGAGCAGCTGGCCAATATGCACAGCTGGAAAGCTTTGCCTCTGCCTCTGAATTCTTCAGTTCTTTGCAAAGCTAGATCCAGAAGGAAAAGATCTTCAGTTGAGCTGCAAGAAATGTTCTTGGGGTAAGGACTGGGGAGAGGCTTCACTGAGGACCGCATCCCGCAGTCTAGCGTTCTTTGGGTGAGGAAGCATATTTTACTATTCCCTGTGCTAACCTTAGAGGAACTCTTTTGTCATTCATCTCATCTCTGGCATCCACCCCATCATGGTTACTGCAAAAGAGCTATGCTTTTCTTTTGTTCTCACATAAGCAACTCATGGGGTCACGGATAGGAAATGCCAAAAGTGATCACTCTTCAGCTTATTTTCTTAATGTGAAAAATTGATTGTACTTTCCTTGCAAAAGTGGGGAGGACAGAGAAAAATGGTTGAGTCTGAAAGCAAAATTACATACCAGACCAAACATTACAACATGGTCCTGGAGGCCGTTTGTAGATGAGCTTTCTACTGTCATCTGTTTTTCTAAGATGGTGCAGACAATTATGAATGCAATATTTGAGAAGAAGCCTTGTATTTCTGCAGGCTGTTTATATTAGCATAGCCTTTAATCTGTTTTTAACTTCCAACCTGACCCATGCTGGCTCTTAGTTAGCTCTTTGCAAAGTGGGTGCAGGAGAAAGTGTAAAGGTTTTAAAAAGTAGGTAATTTCTCTGCACCTCCTCATCTATGGTTTTTCTGCTCTTCTATGTTTCTGCCTTTTGGCTCTGGCCTCTTGGCAGAGCAGCAGAGCAGCAGAGGCAGAGGCTGGGAGAGAGGGCTGAGTGGCCCGGGGACTGGCAAAGGCAAGGCAGGAGCTGGGCAGGGGAGCAGAGGGCCAGGAGCAGCGGAGAGGACGGGTGTCGTCCCTTGTCTGCATCCCTTGGCTGCAGCCCAGGCTGTCCGGAGACTCCCTTCCCTGAGACACAGAGGTTTGTTTGTTTGTTTTGTTTGTGCTGTGCTGTGCTTTGCTTTGTTTTTCTTCCAATTTAAATTTAAGTTTATTTTATCCTTGTGTGTGCGTGTGGGTTTTTGTCTGGGAGAACTGGGTGAGTGAGAGGAACCGCAGGACAGACAAGGCAGGGGACCAAGGCAAGGTCTCGGAAGGGATACCGATGGTGGACCAGGAGATGGCCTTGGCGGGAGTCACAGGTGTTGCTGTCCGCTGCGACAGCTGCGACATTTTCGCCCTTCTCCCCCAGGAGAGGCAGGGATACACTTGCCCTCGGTGCAAGATGGTGACCCTGCTAGAGGAGGAGGTGAGGTGCCTGAGGGCCGAGAGAGCTCTCCAGGCCCCCCCAGAGCAGCCCCCCTCTGGACAGAGGGTTGAGGGAGAGGCCACGGGAGGAGCAGCTGCGGAGACATGGAGGTATGTCACCCACAGGAGGAGGAGGCCAGCACGGCCTCCTCCTTCTCCTGGCACCAATCTGGAGCTGGGAAACAGGTTCTCTCCACTTGGGGAGGCTGGGGCTGATGAGGCCCTGGGGGACCAGAAGGACCCCCAGCCTGGGATGTCAGGTGGCAAGGGGGCCGCTGCAGGAGGGGTGAGGGCCAGGGCACGGCCGCCCACCAGCACCGGGAAGGTACAGCGGTGGGTGATTGTTGTTGGGGACTTCCTGCTGAGGGCCTCCCCCAACCTGGAGACAAAGGAGGTTTGCTGCCTGCTGGGCGCACGCATCCGGCACATGAAGGACAGACTGGAGCGTCTTGTTCGCTCCAGGGGTCACCAGCTGCACCTAGTGATCCATGTGGGCACAAATGATGTGGCCAGGCAGGGTGTGGTTGGGACCACCAGGGACTTTGAGGCCTCGGGGAAGAAACTCAGGGAGCTGAAGGCCCAAGTGGCCTTCTCGTCAATCTTACCTGTCGGAGGATTTGGGCCAGGAAGGGACAGGAGGGCCTCCGAGGTGAACGACTGGCTTAGGGTGTGGTGCCAGAAGGAACGCTTCGGGTTCCTCGACCACAGCACTCGTTTTCTTGCCAATGGACTTCTGGCAAGGGACGGGTTACACCTCACGAGGATGGGGAAAAGGTCCTTTGGAGATGCTCTAGCGAGCTTCATCCGGGAGACTTTAAACTGAGCCAGAGGGGGGTGGGTTCAGGCCCCCAGTAACGTGTCTGCACTGGACAAGTGTGGGGGGAGGATCAGGGCTCTGGGAGCAGGGTTTTAGAGATATTGCAGGGACTGACAGGACTCCTACAGAGAGGGGCCAGGTATCAGGGAGGATGGGAGGGAGGAGGAGGCTGGGAACTCCAAGGAAAGGAAGCAGTGGGAAGGAGCTGAGGTGCATGTACACCAATGCTAGGAGCATGGGTAATAAGCAGGAAGAGCTTGAAGCTCTCCTGGGAATAGAGGGTATTATCTGGTGAGAATCACAGAAACTTGGTGGGATGAAAGGTAAGTCTGGAATGTGAGCATAGAAGGGTATCACCTTTTTAGAAAGGACAGGAAGGGAAAGAAAGGTGGGGGCATGGCTATATACGTTAGGGAAGGGATAGGATGCAGTGAGACAGAATGCAGCACAGATGGGGATTCGGTAGAGGCAGTCTGGGTGAAACTTAGGGGTTTTGACAGGGAAAGAGACCTGACAGTGGGGGTATGTTATCGCCCTCCAGGTCAACTTGAGACCCTGGATGATGTCCTGACAGGCCAGATTCTAAGGATATCTCGGGAGAGAGACACAATAATTATGGGAGATTTCAGTCTCCCGGATATTACTTGGGAGACTCACTTGGCGGTGATAGCCAGGTCACGTTGCTTCCTAGAAGCTATTGAGGGAGCATTTTTCACACAGAGGGTCCGAGAGGCAACGAGGGGGGGAAACATCCTTGATTGGTCTTGACCAATAGGGAGGAGCTGATAGATGAAGTACAGATTAGGGGAGCTCTGGATGCGAGTGATCACTCCATCCTTTGCTTTGAGATCAGGGGACTTGGGACATGCAGCAGGTCAAGCACTAGAAGCTGGGACTTCAAGAGGGCCAACTTTGGCCAACTGAAGGCCAGACTGGGGAAAGTCTCCTGGGATAGGTTACTGGAAGGTAAGCGAGTTGAGGAGGGGTGGATAACACTCAAAAGGGAGGTTTTGGAGGTGCAAGCCTTGACGATACCTCTGGTCAGTAAGGTGGGGAGGTGAAGGAGAGTGCCGCTATGGATGCAAAAGGAGGTGGTTAGAGGGATCAGACAAAAGAGGAACCTCCGTAGGAAATGGGTACTGGGGGAAATAGACAAAAGGGTATACCGGGAGAAGGAGGCCCGTTGCAGAAGGATTCTTCGCAAGGCTAAGGCTAATTACAAGCTGAGACTTGCCAAGAATATCAAGAGCAACAAAAAGGGCTTCTTTCAGCATGTAAGTAGGAAGAGGAAGGGGAGACAAGTGGTGGGACCACTAAATAAGGAGGAAGGAGATCTAGTGACTGGTATGAGAGAACAGGCACAGATGCTAAATGACTATTTTGCCTCTGTGTTCTCCCCAAAGCAGGACGGGGGATATCCGCATAGGAGATTAGATGAGGCTGGGGACTTAGGGGCACAGATTAGAGTCACCCCCTTGAAGTCGAGGGGCTCCTCAGGGCATTGGACATTACAAAGGCACCAGGCCCTGACGGGTTACACCCAAGAGTACTTAGAGAGTTGGCAGGGGTTCTCTCACGCCCGCTGGCCTCCATTTTTGAGACCTTGTGGAGAACGGGTGAAGTTCCAGAGGACTGGAGGGTGGCATCAGTGGTCCCAATTTTCAAAAAGGGTAGTAGAAAGGACATGGGGAATTATAGACTGGTTAGCCTTACGTCCATTGTAGGAACAACAATGGAAAGGCTCATAACAGAGAGAGATCTAGTGATGCTAGATAGGGAAGGGAGGCTGACAGCCACACAACACAGCTTCCACAAAAACAGGTCCTGCCAGACAAACCTTGTGGAATTCTATGACAAGGTTTCAAGATGGCTAGATGGAGGGGATGCAGTGGATGTGGTATACCTGGATTTCAGCAAGGCCTTTGACAAAGTGCCCTATGATATCCTGGTGGAGAAACTGAGGAATTTTGGGATACACCAAAGCACTGTCCGGTGGATTAGGGCATGGTTGACTGACCGAAAGCAGAAGGTAACCATTAGCGGGGAATCATCAGGATGGCGGCCAGTGACAAGCGGGGTCCCCCAGGGCTCTGTCCTGGGGTTGATCCTGTTTAATCTTTTCATTAACGACATGGAAGAAGGGGTGAACAGTCTGCTGATCAAATTCGCAGATGACACTAAAACTGGAGCAGTGGCCACAACTGAGGAGCAGGTACTTCAGATCCAAAAGGATCTGGACAGACTATGGAAGTGGGCAGGAGACAACAGGATGGCGTTCAATGTGGATAAGTGCAAGGACTTGCACTTGGGGCATAGGAATAGCTGTCATAAGTACAGGTGAGGTGACAAGTGGCTGGAGAGCAGCACCTATGAAAGGGACCTTGGGGTGCTGGTTGACTGCAGGCTAAACATGAGTCAGCAGTGTGATGCGGTGGTCAAGAGGGCAAACGCCACCCTTGGTTGCATAGCCAGAAGTGTGGCTTCTAGATCGAGAGAGGTATTGCTACCACTCTACACGACTCTGGTGCGCTCGCAACTGGAGTATTGTGTTCAGTTTTGGGCCCCTCATTACAGAAAGGATATAGCCAGATTGGAGTCAGTGCAGCGTAGGGCCACAAGATTGGTGGCTGGTTTGCAGGGGATGCCGTATGAGGTGAGACTGAGGGAACAGGGTCTCTTCAGCCTGGAGAAGAGGAGACTCAGAGGGGATATGTTGGCGACATACAGGTATGTGAGGGGATGTCACATGGAGATGGGTAGAGACCTGTTCCCCCCTGCAGAGGAAGGCAGGACACGCTCCAATGGAGCAAAGCTGAGGGAGCCAAGGTTCCATTTGGATGCCAGGAAGCACTTCCTGACAGTCAGGACCCCGAGGGTGTGGAATGGGCTTCCACAAGAGGTCGTTGAGGCCCCATCGGTGCGGGTGTTCAAGGATAGGCTGGACGTCCACATGGTGGGCATGTTGTGAGCAGAGCTGGCTGGTGCCGGGGGTCAGATTAGATGGCCCGGGAGACCCCTTCTGACTCGCTCTGTTTCTGTGTTTCTATGTTACTTTCTTTTCATGATGATAGACAAATACCTTGATCAGATCTTGTGCCTGGACAGGGTGTAGAAATATGTACACATACCCAAGCATTCTGACCCTACTCACCTTATTCCTGCACTTGTTGAGTCCTAAAAACTTGCTGTGTGAATAGTTTCCCTGCTTTACCTGGGTTGTGCATGTTTGAAAAATGTGTGTGCATGACTGCATTTCACCAATATAAGGTGCTTGGGTGAATGAGGAGGATGTGTGCCTATTTAAAATAGCCAGGAAAAATGTCATACAGATATTATTTTTTAAATGTGCAGAAATGTGATGCAAGGAGCTTGACCACAAAAACATGACAAACCAAACACTATTAGTTAGAAACTGACTGAAGTAAATATGCCTATGTATTTGTGTGCTGCGAACATCTAATGTTAGATGAATTTGTGTACTCACAGCTGAATGCTGATGCAGGCAACTTTCCCTGGACCGTCCTGCCCCGTGTGTTCAGTGCTGCTGAATGCTGACAATTTCATGTAGGTGCCTGTCAACATTTACTGGAGAATTTCTAAGTTTTGGGGCATTCATAAAATTCATCTGTGGCCATCAGCACTCCTGGGAGAGCATGCCCTACATGTCCACATTCACAAAAGTTTGGATATTTGATCTTACCATAGACCTGAAGCGTTCAGAATGGTTACTAGTTAGGTTTGATGGCACTGAGTTAGCTGAATGATTGCCTGACAGATATGCTTATATCCATGCTACAGATCGTATCACAGTGTGTCAGAATTAGAACAATATGTGAAAATACCGCATCTTCTGCATCTGTTTGTCCTTTAAGCAAAAAATGTATTCATCCATTCAGCTGCTTAATAACAAGAGCAGACAGACGCCTGTTGGAATCATTCTTCCCAAATGTGAGGGACGTGATCAGGAAAGCACTCGAAGTTCTACAGCAAGAAGGGGTAGAATAACAAAACGTGAAGAAAATAAATATGTATTCCTGCTGTTAATACAGCTATTGACATCTTCTGTGTTACAATTTCATGAAACTATTGCAAGAATGACCATTTCTAAGAAATACACAGTGAAACAGAAAGAATTCTGGAGGATTTTCCTGCCAGTTTGCAATCTTAGGTTACAATATGTACACATTTACCTGGGAGTAACTCCTATGAACTCAAGGTGGTTTACTGCCGAGTAGACACAGGTAGACCTGTGCTGCAGATAAAGTGCAGACACTATTCCTGAGTGCAAGGGCTCTCATTGGCAAAGGGCAAAAATACATTCCCGCAGACCAGCTGACTGGCAGACCAACCCAAAGCATGCTTAGTTGGAAGTATATTCCAGCATGTTCAATGGAACATGCTTCAAATAAGTGCATATGCAATCCAATAATATTTACACAGATAAAACCTCACTGAGCACAGTGGTGGCTAATTCTGAGTAAACACACATAGGCTGGTGGTGTACAAAATCTTAGTGGCTTGTGAACAAGTAGTATTTGACAAACATAGTAAAGCTTTCCATCTGGCCTTCCATGCTGGCATGCTTTCTTTGACAAATTGCTAGTAGTAGTAGTCATTCATTTCATTTTTATACCACCCAATAGCCAATATTTTCTAGGTGGCTCATGACAATTCTCACTCCCTGAATCCTAGACCACAAGATGCTGTCCTCACCGCCATCTCTTCCCAGACTTTACCGGAAAGGAGCAGCAGTCTATTTATTTTATTATTAGCAATATTTATATACTGTCTTATTTGCTAAACATTCTCAAGGTGGTGCAGAATGATTTTAAAAAGTAAGGGTCTGGACTCAGAATATAAATATGAGAATGTTAATATAAATAAGGAATTACGGAAGGCGAAATCCAACATAAATCCTACTTAAAGTACAGCCATTGAAATTAATAAGACTTCCATTAATTCAAAACACCTGTGGTCAATTTAAAGCCACACCTACTGTGATTACTGTTGGTAACAGAAGCAGAAACATTGGAGCAGTGGCCAGGTGGGACCCTTGTTGTAACACTAAACCAAATCTGACGTTCCATGCCTGCCCAAAGACCATGCCTTCTTCCCCTTTTCCATAAACTGCCAATTGTCTGGCAGTTTTCTACCTTTTGTGGAGTTTTCCTCATTGTTTTAGAACAAGTGAACCATCTCTCCAATCCATGAAAATGCTTTAAGCTAAAACACACTGACGTTCTGGGTTGCACCTGTTTTTCCTTTGGTCCCCCCATCACTGGATGGTGGTCCTTGAGAAATTCCCTGCAATGGACAGAACTGAAAAGAGTAAGAGGTTCTGCACCCCTGAACTAAACCACAGTTCAGTGTTGCATCCAAACATGGCTGAACTGTGTTGCAGGAAATCTGGGTGGCTGAGTATGCATGTTTAAAAGATGCTCAAATAATTTCCTGCAATGTATCTTGAAAGCCCCCTGTTTTCTCATATAACCTGCAGCCTACAGAATAACAGGTCTACATTTGTAACTTACTAGGAGTGAAATTCTTTATGCGGCTCAAGGGGGATGTGAAAGGCGACCTCCCCTCCACATTATCCAACTATAAGCCATACCAGCAGCTCCAGAACAGTTTTTCTAAGATTTTTTATGATCTGATGTTTCGATTATATTTGTTCTGCTGAGGAAGCATGAGGTCTGAGGTCTTTAAATAAAAGCAAGGTGGGTAAGTGAGCACCAAACATATAGGCAGGTAAGTCTGGGGCAGGAATAAAACAGATGCAATGTTCTGTCTTCCAGCCGATATGCTCACATCTGGATCTAAATCATCAGACACAGGATCCCTGTTGCATTTCGCACACAGGCCTCAGTCAAAAGGCCACAGGGTTTGAAGCAGGGTGTTCCAGCCCGCCTTCTCCAACCTATTATGATTTACAGACAGTGAAGCAACCTGTGCCTCCTCTAAGCCATGATTCAGAAGGCTGAAGACCGGTTTTCTCAGGCAGCAGCTGCAGATGCCTGCTCAGCTTTCCTCAGCATAAAAAGTCCATTTCCACCTGAACAGGGAAGTCACCTACAATGGACAAAAAGGACTGCTAAAGTGCTATATAATGTATGTGCAAATTCTCTTTTCCTTGATGTGCTGCAGCATGTGCAAACTGGCTTCCAGACAAAAGACCTGGGGCTGAGCATCCCATTCAAGGTCCCAGGAGGCACCCCTGGCAATCCACCACACTCCCCATGCAAGACTGAGCCTTGGGATTTGCTGTGAGCAACGCTCTTGGAAGTGAACCTCTAGTCTTCCTGTCACTTCAACAACTGCTCATTCAGGGTGCAATCCGACACATTAAACAATAATACATAAAACTGAGAAATCAGAAGACATTAAGAAAGCAACCAACCACATAGAGAATTTTATTCTCGCAAGAAACCTGTAAGGCAGGTTAGCTCGAGCAATACTCTGTCCCGGCCACAGCATTTTGGTGTCACAGCCGTCCAAAGGCCTGATTTTCTCAGACAGGAAAACCATCCCTTTTCTGCTACTCTCTCTGTCCCGTTGAATTTTGCCAAAAATTTGGTGGCTGTGTGTCAGGGTGCAGGGTGAAGCCTCCCAGTGGTTCCAGGGTGAAAATTAAAACCCCTGACCCCTGGAAGTTGGCTACGCCTGATTTCAATCCTGGCTTTATTCTCCAAGTCCCACACTATAATTACAGCAAGACTCTCACTGCTAGGAGTAAACCCCATATTTAACAACAGCTATTATATAAAGTGCCCCGCTTATTAAATAGCTGAAACATTGCAACAGGGCAAGGGGAAAAATGCTATTTACAGTTCACTCTATCCAGTCCAAAGACATTGCTTTGGTCCTTGCAATCACCGCATTCAATCTGTTGCTTATCAAAAAGGCATTTATTTCTGCTATAAAGAATTTGCCCCACCCACCCAGCAGAATGAGCCAAAGGTTTTTCTATGGAAGCAACAAAACCTATCATCACAACACACATAATATACAAGGCTTCAAGCTGGATTAAGTGTACTGCACAGTTGAAAAATAAGCTTTTAGAATCTGGAAAAAAAACCACACACAGACTTGCGTGCATGTACAGTATGCTAACAGTATTCACTCAATGAATTCCAAGTTTCCACCCCTTTCTGATCCTGCAGCTTCAGCTTGTGATCTCCTGTTTTATTGAATGTCATGTTAAACACACTCCATTTATATACTCAAACGGCATGCTGTCTTCACAGGCCATAGGATGGGATGGAACAGAAGCCCAGCTGCATAGTTGGGCTGACCAACAAAGCCATTCTATACATCTCTACTCAGAAGTAAGTCTGAGTGGAGCTTGCTGCTGGGTAAATAGACACAGGACTACAGCCTAAATCAATTTCTCTGTGTGGGAGGGAGGGAGGGAGCAGACACAAACCATACATAATGGGAACCACAGAGAAAAGAAGAAACTGAAAAGCTCTAAGACAAATGAGTTAGAGATGCTTCCACCTACAGTTTACGTTTCTGGAAGTTATTATAGTTTATGAAACAAACCTACGTATCTTTGATAGGCTGGACAAGCTTGGTGTCCTTTCTGTACAGCATCCATACACTAACAATTGCGCAGCGAGTTTACAAATAACGGTTGTCATTGTCATATCTGTGCTTCGCTTGGCCCTAAAAATAAACAGCAAAAATGTAGGTCCTGCCAAATTTCTGTACCAAAAGAGTCAAATTTTGCAAACAGTATAAATTATGTAAATTGAACAGATGAATTAAGATGTTTGGTTAAAAGATTTTTATACTTCCCTTTATTTTGTTTAGCATTCCATTGGTGTACACTCCATTCAATACAACAATAATATTTTTAAAAGTCTTGATTCTTAAAAATATACACAAGTTAAAATGTTTTAAACAGCAACCCTGAACTCTCTGGAAGGGCATCTAAGGGCCGAAGTACCTCCCTCTCCACCCACAGACTGTAATGGGAATACCTAGGTGAAACTTTGTGGGAGGGCATTCTATAACATTTTCCTGTGATTTTGGCCATCTCACATAATTTATTCTGGTTTTGCTGTTTATGGGAGGTAAGGACTTATTAAGATTCTAGAAAACAAGCCACTGTAAATTAACTTCTACCATCCCTCTAGTTTCTGACTTCAGCAGGCCTTGCTCATCCACATTCATGCCACTTCTTAAACTTGAGGACTAGAGACGTACTCTTTTTTTAAAAAAAACTAAAGCTGTGTTTTTAAGAAGCAGAATCACATTGACAAGGCTCAACAAATGCCTTTTTAATGATCTCAAGACATTTAACAATAATAATTACATAATGATTTTAAAATATTAAAACAATATTAAAACCTCTCAATCTTTTAGATTGTTAATGCTAATTGTTTATCTATTTGTAAGAAAACAAAGGAGTGAACAATAAAAACAAGAACAAATTTGGCAGGTGTGAATGCTGGCATTGCAGCTGGGCTAAAGCATGTGGAAAATGCCTAACAAGATTTACATAAAATTAAGCACAGAATGAAACAATGCCTTGAGCTCAGCTTGGAGACTACATGCAGACTATCTTCATCGAAACCTCAGTTGCCAGGGAAGGGGCCAGAAGGATCCCCCAAAACATACCTCAAGGGCAGCTCTCTCTTTTCTTTTAAAGGATAATTTCCCCTGAATACCAAGTGCTTGTAAGGCTGTCCCCTTATGAACTGTTTGCTTTAAAATATGTTTCAGGCTCCGCTTATGAAAAACAATGCTGAGCACCCAGAATTGCTGCCATGAGCTCCTTCTTTTTGCTCAGTCTAATCTCAGCGGGGCTTAGTCCTGGAGCCTGTTTTTGTGCCAAAGCTTATTTCTGGCAAATATGAAGGTGGCCATACGTCCTTTTTTCCAGAGGTCTGTTCTTCTTTGAAGGGTCGCCAGAGGATAGTCTTCTAGGCAGGTTCTCCAGTCCAGTCCAGTCCAGTCCACATAGACAGAACCAGCAGAAGGGAAAACAGAATATTGCAACTGCTCAGCCGTTGGTAGATGGAGCCAATACAGTGATTATTTGGCCATGACTTCCTCACCACCCAGTGGGAATTGTATGTCTATGTACATAAGAATAATCACTCCTAAATTTGCATGTAATAGCACAGGTGTGCTAACCGGAGTCTTTCTTGGTCCTCTTTGGTGATGCATATAACTTTTCTGGCCATTCCTAAGAGGAAAGCCTCGTTGCAGTTCCCGCAAAATGAAGGGTGAACCACAAAAACCCATCTGTATCAGCTCGTTAGGGCTGCTGTTAGATCCTGCTGCTTCTACACATTCTGTGTCAGAGCTGAGCCCAAATGGTCCCCTTGCTCCTTTCCACCATTTCTGGAGGCAAACAGCAGAAAAACAGTGCCTCCAAAACTGGAAAGCAGGAAGAATGTTCAAACCGAGGTGTGATACAGAGAGAAGTGGGCTTATCTTACCTATTGGTTTGGCACGGCTGAGGGTTCTATTTATTTTCTTTCCTTAACACTTTCTTTTTCTTAAGCCTCACGGGTGTCTCCTCAGAGACTCTCCCCTGAGATTTCATGCCTCAGATCAAGAGAACTAGAGATTTTCCAGCAACAATTTAGGAGGAGGAATTTAAGCTTTCCTCCTCCCATTTGCCTGGGAGATAAAAGAAGACCCGAAGTCTCCACTGGAATCCATGGGCACATTTTTACTTTTTTGATACCTCCCTCCCTGTGGGAGGTTGTGTGGTGTTTGGTCATGAGAATGGGAGTGGAGAAAGCTTAAATCCCCATCCTGAATTGGAATTGGGGCAGTATGGACGTTAGGCCATTGCATACAACATGGAACAACCTAACTGCAGGGATGTTTCTAGTTCCCCCTGCTTCCCCTGCATCTTCTGTTTGCAAGCAACACTCAAGAAGTCTTTTCTTTATGGGTTAAAAGGACATAAAAACAGCCTCAGCCACCTTGTGCTAAAAAGTACGACAAGCATAATTACTCCACTCCCCTCCTCCACAGCTGAAAATTTATTGGAATTTTCTCCTGCCCTTTTGCAAACAAATAAAACAGAACCTCAGTTCACAAGCAGGCCAGTTGGGCTATGAAAATGCAGGTAGACTTTACATCCAGCACTCTTCAATATATACATTTGATCATAAGAACAAGGTTAGTGCAAGCACAACCAACCCCATCCTAAGGTAAGAGGCAAAGCCCTTCAGATCAAGAAGGAAAGTTGTCTAGACTATCTTGAGGCCTAGCACCATCCCCTTTTAAATTTACCAAACCAAATCTTGCTTGACAGATACTCCAGGTTAATTTCATCTCTGATTTTTTGCTGATCTCAGTGTTAACTGTGAATCAGAATGAAAGCATCAAGCACTTTCATATCAAAAAGGCTTTAAAAACAAAACAAAGACCCTGAAGTGTTTAATTTCTTTTCAGTGAATTGGAGCTGTTGCCAAGTTTCAAGAGTAATTAAATCTAATGCAAGATAAGACTACAAGGATGGAGCATAATTATATGCTTTAGAAAGGCTTCATCTTGTTTTTACAAAAAATCTAGTGGCCTTAGGGAAGTTTTTTCCTGCAGAGTTTGGAACCAGCCTTGCAGCTTTGAGCCAGGTTGCCAATAGTTACTTTTCAACAAGCTTATGTGACACAGGCCTCCAGTGAAATCTCCTGCCAGCTCCGTGGAAAGGTGCCATCAGACACTGACAAATAATTAGGTTCTCATTTCACAGTTTTGAGATGGACTTTCCCTAATCTCTTAATAGGGGTGTGTGTTAGATGCTTAATAGATTGAATGCACTGCTAAGTTCTCGAGACAGACTCCATTACTGGGAGTCCAGAGCCCTGAATACTTCAGGAAGACACCTGCAGAATTTTTGTACATTTTTATATGCAATGCATTAGAGCTGAAATGAAATTTTGTGGATGCATTGACATTTGGATTTTTTCAGTTTAGGACCTGGCAATCAATTTTGATGTTAGCAATCAAAATTGGCTGCTTCAATCACTTGATTGAATGAGCGAAGCACAATCTGATAATGATTAGGAGAAGCTGTGGTCCTTTGCTCCCTCTAAACACTCAAAGCGTGGTGGGCTCAGGAAGGCTTGCATGCAATTTACTATGTTCTGCTGCAAGACCTGTGTCAGGTACTGTTTTATGCTGCAGTTCAGCCTCTAGCCAGCCTTCGCTGTTAGACGAGCAACCACTTTTCTGAGTGGGGTAATTTTTCGAGGGAGGGGAGGTACGTAGTGTCAGCTAATCCACTCAAACACATTCCCAGTGGTGGAGAAGATGTGCCAGTCAGGCCAGGGGAAAAGAAAGCATTCCCCGTCTCCTCCTCTTTGCAGAGTTTGTGTTAACTGATTACATGATGTGCTAGGTAAAGTCAAGTTAACCCCCACCCCAACTGCATGAATGTCAGGACTGAAATGGCATGCATTTTTTTTCCTAAGGAAAAAGGGATGTTAAGGTTACCAAGAGGAATAAAACAACAAAATCATTTAATGCTATAGTTAGAAAGTTAAAAACTGGTGTGAGGCCTGCTTTTTCCAATAAAATAAATTAAAACAAAGCTGGTTTTAATTTTGTATTATGTTACCAATAAAGAAGAGGAGGAGGGGCAGGGATGAAGACAAAGGAAGAATAAAAGAGAGAGAGAGAGAGAAGGAAGCCAGGAAGATTTAGAAGCGGAGTTAGAACACTATGATAGTGAGTAGGGGCTTTAAAAGGGTACCAAAATGGATAGATTTAACTGTCCCATGAATAACCAACATTAGGGTGCGGACCTATGGCCTCCTGTCATTGTCTGGGAACCATAGGATGTGTTGGAACCTCAGCTGTAACCTCAGAGAAGCACTCTGAGGTCAGATCTTGGACTCCAACCTCGGACAGCGTCCCTCCAGCCTCACAGCGAGTGAAGGAGCCAAGCCTCACCTGTGCTCCCCTCCTGCCTTCTGTGAGATGCTTGCAGCCCTCCAAGTTTAGAGAATTGCAGGCAGTCAAACTGAATGGAGCCCTCACACCCTCATTTTTAATTCTTGTGTTTTGCTCTAGGGCATGGGTCCTCCAACTACGGCCCATGGGCCGAATCCGGCGCACCATGCCCATTTTTCCGGCCTGCCGTAGAGGTTTTGGACTCGCTGCACACGTGCGCACCCACAGCAATGTGGCGACTTGCTCGTGCAAAGATCGTTTTGGACTCATTCGGAGAAAAGGGTCTCTGCACAAGCAAGCCACCGCCTTGCAGTGCGTGTGCCCAGGGCGGCTCGCTCGCTCGAAGAAAAGAATCTCCTCGCGAGCAAGCCACGGTCTCACAGTGTGCGCACCTGGCGGCGGCTTGCTCATACATAGATCGTTCTGGACTCGCTCAGAGAAAAGGATCTCCGCTTGTGCCCGCCCTTGCCGTGTGTGCACGCCTGCCCCCCACACCACCCGGCCCGCACCCCCTGCCCACACCGCCTTTGTGGCCCAACCCCATCGCCAGCACCTTTCAACTGGCCCCCTGCTGAAAAAGTTTGAGGACCCCTGCTCTAGGGTATGGGTTGAATGCATGGATTTGGTTGCATGCAGAATATACCACTGAGCCGTTTGTTTGATGGTACATCTGCCAGTCCCAAGGAACAATGGCATCTCTTTCTCTTAAGGAAAAGCAACACTGATTAGAACTATTGTAAATTTGCAGCCACATCACAAGCTGCATGTGTCATTTACCCAATAGCACGTACAAGCATTTTCAGGATCCAGCAGGTTTCTTGTAAATTTTGCATCCAATTTTACTAAAAATAAAATAATTACGCAAGAACATGGAAGAAGCTTACAAGACCAGCAGAAACGTATTTAATTAGAGATATATGCATGTGCCAATGTTGATAAGAAAATACATCGCCAGAAAATGACATAATACAATTGAGTGGGTGGGACAGAGATAATTAACTTGGAACCTATAATTAGGCTTGTTTAATTCTGTATCTCAGTGGTAGGGGATCAAAGTGATTTCAGACAAATCAATGTGTTTTGCACATTCCATTGCCACATCATTGTATGTCAGTTCTACAAACTGTTGCATTGAATGTATGCATTGCATAAATACAAACTTGGTTAGGGACCCCATTATTGAGTTACAGGCTTAGCCAAACGACATGAAATGTGCTCTTCTCCTTAAAAGGGGCCACTTGACTGTTGCCTGGAGCTGCTCCTTGTCATCAAGCAACTCCCTTGCTGAAGAAGCTGCACTGGCTGCCCATTCTCTACCAGAAAAAGCTGAAGGTTCGATGCCCTGAACAACTTTTGACCAAGATAATTGAGAGGGTGCCTTCTCCCTTTACAACCTGGCCCGTCACTGATGCCACTGGACAACATTACGCCTGTTGGAGCCCACCAAGAGAAGAGCCTTCAGTGTGGTGGCCCCTTTTCTGTACAATTCCCTGCTGAAAACAAGGCGTCAGCAACACTGTGCTTTTTCCCAGTGCCTGTTGAAGACATCCTTGTTCCAGGAAGTGCTTCTTGCTGACCCGTCACAGTGTTAATGTTATTTAGCTTTTAATGTATTATTTGCATTATTTTATCTGCTTTAGCTTAGTACTGTTCACTTATCTGGAAATTGCCTAGATTTAGAGAGGTATACAAATATGGTAAGTAAATAAATAAAAGGGGTTTGTTTGTTTGTTTATGCTGGAAGAGAGCTTTTAAGTCAGCCTGAAAATGGTTTCACACGTCTCCCCAGCAGACACGGGCTGCTATCACACACACTCAACAGAGAGAAGCTCTGCACAGTTTACATGCCACATTGAAACAAATGGGAGTAGCTTTGAAGATGTGGAGCCCGTGAGCAATATTTCTCCCCTCCCCCCGATTTCTTATCATCCTTCCCTCCTCCATCCCTTTTCTGACTCTTTTCCCACACAGATTTTAACTGGATTTGAGAGCAACAAATCCATATGTATGCTGTTGTTTCTCCTGCTATTTTCACTGCACACCTACACAACTGCATTGCAGTTGTATTGTCTATACATAGCTCCCCATTTAGGAAACCAATCTAAATAGCATCCGCACTGCCATCCCACACACACTTTCTTACCCAACATTTGCCTTTCTCGTTTTCTTCCTTTGCATGCCTTTTGTACCAAAACGTATAGCTGCAGATACAGAAATTAAAATTTTTATTAAAAGGCTGTGCATCTCACTATAATGAGGAAGAGTGTGAGCAGATAAGCCAAGTGTTTTGTTCAGCTTGTGCTCCAGGTGTGATTGCTGAGTACCTTCATGGCCCAGTTCTTCTTTCTGGGGGTTCTTTATCTTTAAACTAGACTTGGCCACCCCTTCAAATAGAGGATGTCTATTACATCCCTAATAAATAGAGGACTGTAAAAGAGGGCCTGGCCACTCTAAGAAAAGTGCTAGCAACAAATGAAGCGATAAATCCACAATTCAGAGATTTCTAAGTGTTTTCAGAGACTTCTCAGAAGCTTTCTTTGCATGTTTTCATAATCTCCAGACTGCTGCTGCACTTACGTGCTTCAAATTTATTTTGGGAAGGGAACTGGGATACATTTAAATAAAGAAACACATAAAAATGGAACTTGCCTCTTCGTTTCATTGACAGAAGTTCCCTTCCTTTGAAGGAGAGGAAAAAGTGGGACAGATTTTGCACTCCAAGTTTATTTTCAATATTCTCCTCCGTAAGATTTCGTGGTAAATATTCTGTGGCTCTATAGATCTGTGGTGGGCGTTTTCAGCAGCAGCTTTTGAACACTCAAAATTATTTCAGAAGTTGCTAATAGCTGACCGAATCTGACAGCTGGCACAGTCGGTGTTTAACGTCTCTGATATGCAATGGCCCAGGACTGGAGTAAGACGTTTTGCTGCCTGAGGTAGAAGAGGAAATGCTTCTCTACTCCCTGCCTCCCAAAGTCATGTTGTGTAATACCAGAGCTCGCCAAATTATTTTGGCACCTGAGACAGATAATCCCACAAGCATCTCTTTCGGGGAGAAAAATACAACCGTAATAAATTAGTGCAATCTTATACATGTCTGCTCAGAATGAAAACCCGCTCCCCACTGGATATGGGATTGCAGTTTGAGGAACTAAACCCTTTGCTGCCCTTTCATGACACCCAAATGCCGCAGCCCGTCCTCACTGCTCCAGTCTGCCCAATGGCAGGGACGGCTCTCGGGACTTGGCAGTATCCGACTGCCGACATACAGTAGCGGCCCTGCAGACAGGGTGGAGCATTTCCCCTTGAGTTGTGCCTGCCACACTGATTTGGGAAGGGGGGATTTTTAAAATTTGTGACATGCAAGCAATGACAGCCTCCATTGGAAGGATGTCAGCTCGTTTTAAGAAAAGGAGCAAATTTAAGAAAAGGGCTGTCTGAGAGCGCACAACAAAAGCCTCGACTGGAAGAGCCCCACAAAGGCTGCTCACTCAACACTTTCCTTGGCTGAATGTGAGCTTCTCATGAGCACCATCATTCTATAATTGCTTAGGGGATTCTGGGCAGCAGGGACCGACTGTATAGTAACATGACCCCTGGAAAGTTAAATATTAGAACTCTGGGTTATGGACTGGGGTTAGACTTCCTCCAAAGACTTTCCTTTCCTCTGCTTTAGGACTTCTCTGCATGAGTGGTTGAACACGCGGCTTTTTTTTCCTTTTTTACGGAGCAGGAAAAATGCATCCTTTGCACAGGGATTTTTCAGGTGGATTGTATTTCACTGCCTGTGTGTATATTCCTAACCAAGCACAAGGTGGAGCTGCGATATAACTGCAGTATCGTGGATTTTCCTCTTTTCTCGAGGCTTTTGTTCATTGGTCTTGATTTAAATTTGAATACAAGATTTCCCTTGTTCTAAAAAAGGCCACCAAAAAGGCTGGAAATATGGGAGAGGCCCCAGAGGACAATGATGTTGTGAAAAGCCTCTGCAAACTAAGTGGGTGAGAAATCAGGAGTTCACAAGAAATGGTTGTGCAGAGAAGACGGACGTTTTCCATTTCATTCCCAACCACCCATAAAGAGGTGTGTTTGCCTGCCTGCAGTGAGAAGTAAAAATTTGTTATGACGAGCAGAGCAGGGTTTGGCATTTATTGATCAAGTATGAAATATAGAGATATAACATGCTGTGATCTGAAAAAATATTTATTGTAGGAGTGTGAGACTGTGATAGTTTGGACAATAAAAAGGGCCTAGAACTCCCGAGAACTTTCACCCTAAACTTAGCCTGGATTTTAATTCGAACTCTAATTTCAGGATGAAATACCCATGCTGTAAATGGGATTTTCAAGATGCCAGCTTTGTGTATATTTGTGTATATATTTGTTCTATACTCCAACCCACAAAGATTCACAGGGACTTTGTTTTTTCAAACCCTAACACTAACCTGAAGCTTCACTCATCTCTAAACAAGGGCTGCTATACTGATGCCTTAACGAAAGATTTCTAAGATGAGAGATTTCTTGCAGTTTCTCTGCACAGATCATTCTTTCTGCCAATGCCAAAGAGGTTCTAACCCTAACCCTAACCCTACTCTTGTTTCTCTAAATATAACCATAACCTGGACTGCAACCCTAACCCTAACCAAGGACTGAAATACACATGCCTCAAGACAGATGTCCAAAATGCCAGCATTGAGCATGTTTTTATGCACCGCTTATCCTTTCTTCCCATTCTGAACAAGTTCCATGCCTTGGAAACTGCACAGTGACCCTCATTTTTCTAACTGTATCCTTAAACTGGACCTGAACCGTACCTCTAATTTCAGGATGAAACACCAATTTCTCAAGAGGGATTCTCAAAATGCCACCTTTGTGCATGTTCTCAGCATAGCTCATTCTTTCAACCTATTCAAAAAACATTCCAAGCCTCAAAAGCTTCACATGGCCCTGGGGTTTTCTAACACTAACCCAAACCTGGAACTTCACAATAACACTAATTTCAGGCTGAAATAACTGTTCCTCAAGTAGGATTTCCAAGATGAAAGTTTTGTGCAAATTCTTTGCACGGCACATTCTTTCTACACATTCAAAATACATTCCAGGACTTAGCTGCCATCATGAGAACCTAGAGTGTTCTAGCCCTAATGGTACCCAGAATGTTAACCCTAATGCTAATCTGAGGGAGGATATGAAGCCTCAAATCAAATATATGAGATGCCAGCTTTCTCTATATCTTTTGGCACAGCTCATTCTATCTGTCCACCGTAAACAACTTGCAAGCCTCTGAAGTGTCACAGCGAGCTTCGAATTTCTCACCCGAGCACCAACTCCAAATCAGGCCTCAAGAGGGATTTCAAAAATGCCAGTTCTGTGCGTATATTCTGCTCAGCTCATTCTTTCTATCCATTATCAAGCCTTGATAATTTCATGCAGATATGTTTTTTTTTCCCTGAACCCTAACTTTAACCTCAATCTTAACCCTGCCCCTCATTTCAGGCTGAAATACCCATTCCCCTAGAGGGATTTCCAAAATCTTAGCTTTGTACATAATTTCTGGACACCTTATTCTTTCTAGTAATTCCAAATACATCCTAAGTCAAGGTCACTTTATATGGACTGTGCATTCTCTAACCTGAGCTGAACCTGGACTTCAACCCAAGCCTTACCTGAGGGCTGAAAAAACCATGCCTCAAGAAAAAGTTCCAAAATGTGGATGACTTCTGGACAGCACATTCTTTTGAACCATTCCAAACATGTTCCAGGCCTAGGCAACTTCCCACGGACATATGTTCTAAACCTATCCTGGACGTTAAACCAAACCCTAATCAAGGGCTGAAATAGCCATGCCCAAAACAGATTTCAAAAATTCCATCGTTGTGGGTGTTGGTAAGCACTGCTCATCCTTTATTTGTTTATTGTATGTGTTTGTTTATTTATTTATACATGTATTTATAGGCCACCTATAGCTGCCAAAAAGCCTCCATAGGCAGCTTGCAACAACATATTAAAACAACATAGTAAACATATATATATATATATATATATATATATATAAGCATACAGCCTAACCCAGTGATTGTGAATCTTCAAGAGACCGAGTGCCCAAACTGCAAACCAAAACCCACTTATTGATCGCAAAGTGCCAACAGTGCAATAAAAGCTGAAAACTGAGGTTTTAGTTTACAAAAAAAAAAAGATAGAAACTCACAAACAGTCCCTGCAAATACATATATATATCCTAGGCAGAGCAATGACTGGCAGTGCGAAAGCTCAGACGAGTCATGGCTAATGGGTTGCAGCTCATGATGTAATTGCCTGGCGACGCTACTCCTTTCCAAGCAAGCGCATGGCCCCAATGTACACAGTTCTCCGATGCTCAACTGCTAGGGCAGTGCTGGGGGGACATGGCTCGTGTGCTGGCAGACAGGACACTGCATGTCCGCTGTGGCATGCATGCCATGGATTCACCATGACTGACCTAACCATCACCTGGTGCACTCCCATAACACGACTATATGGATAAAATACCATTGAAAGGAGTGATTTTGAAAAACCATTCCTTGAGTAGCTTTTTCTGCACAGATCATCATTTCTGCCCATTCTAAACACATTCCAAACATCAAACTCATGTCAGGACACCACGTTTCTGCAACCCTAACCCTACCCTGCTGCACACCCCTAACACTAATATGGGGCTAAAATTCCATTGAAAAGAGGGTTTGAAAAAGCCTTCTTTGAGTAGATTTTCTGCACTGCTCATCATTTCTGCCCACTCTAAACACATTTCAACCATCAAAATCATGCCAAGACACGTCATTTTTCTAACCCAAACCCTACCCTGCTGCAGACCCCTAAACCTAATATTGGGAAAAATTACCATAGAGGACAATTTGGAGAAGGCCTTCCTTGAGTGGCTTTTTCTGCCCTTCTCATCATTTCTTACCATTCTAAAAACATTCCAACTATCAAAATCGTTCCAGTACACGACATTTTTGCAACCCTAACCCTACCCTGGTGCAGATCCCTAACCCTATTATATTGCTAAATTACCATAGAGAAGTGGGTGATTTTGAAAAAGACTTCCTTGCTTGGCTTTTTCTGCCCAGCTCATCATTTCTGCCCATTCTAAACACATTCCAACCATCAAAATTATGCCAGGAGACCTCCTTCTTCGAACCCTAACTCTACCCTGGTGCACACCCCTAACCCTAATATAGGGCTAAAGTTTCTTTGAAAAGAGGCCAATTTTGAAAAAGCCTTCCTCTAGTAGCTGTTTTCCTGCAGCTGCACACATGCCATAGGTTCCCCTGCACTTTCCTAAGCCTTTCCACCCATTTCGAGCAGGTTCTAACTAGCTGAAGCTTCACAGGACCCTTCTATTTTCTAACCCTAACCATAACCTGCCCTTTCACAGTATTCCTCAACAAGAGCCAATGTAGCTGTGCCTCAAAGACTTCCAAGATTAGAACTCCCTGAATCCTGTTCTGCTCAGCTCATTGTTAATGAATGCTAAGCAGGTTCCAAGCCATGGAGACTACACTCGGACCTTGGTTCTTCTATCCCTTATCCTAATCTGAACCTCAACCCTAACCCTACTATAGGGCTGCAATAACCATTCCTGCAGACATTCCTGCAGAAAGATTTCCCAAATGCCAGCATTGTAGATGCTTTTCTGCACAGCTCATCCTTTCTGCCCATTCTAAACAGTCTCCTTGGAAGTTTCATGGTGACCTTTTGTCTCCAACTCTAACCTGGACTTGACCCTCAGCCTAACTGAGAGCTGAAATGCCTATGCCTCAAGAGGGATTTCCAAAATGCCAGTTTTGTGCATATTTCTGCATAGCTCATCTTTCTAAATACATTCCAAGCATTGGTAGCTTTGAGGGGACCCTTTTTTTCAAATCTTAACCTGGACCTTATCCCAAACCCTAATTTCAGTCTGAAATACCAGTGCTTCAAGAGGGATTTCCAAAATTCCAGCTTGTGCATAATTTCTACACAGCTCATTCTTTCTCCCATTCCACAATCATTCCAAACTGCAAAGGTTCATGGGGTCCTTGTTTTTTGTAACCCTAACCCTACATTAGATCAAGGCAGAGCTTTCACTTGAAACAAAAATGAGAAAAGCGAAGCTGTGATATTTTTGGCATATCATGAGAAAGTTGAGGGCAGCAGAAGAAAAGGAAGACCAAATATGTGCTGGATTGATGGCAGAGGAATCCGCATGTTTGATTGTACAAAAGCTGAGTAGGGCTGTGCAGGACAGGCCAATGTGGAGGTCATTCTTTCATAAATCCGGGACAACGGGATGGCACATGGCAACAAATTAGTATACATCATGAGGTTCATAATGTGGAAATAACTCCTGTAGCGGGGAACAAGTCAATAATATGAAAGGAGTGGCAATTTGTGGACATGGCCAACCATGCCACGGCTAAGGTGTTGTGGTTTCAGGGCTTGGAAATCCACTGGGCATCACACCATCAATGGGTGCTTTCCGCAGGGAGCCTGGCTGAGCCCCAGTATCGTTACACAAGTGGCGGCTGCTTCCTCATGGCTGCTGCCACCTGCGTGCTTGACAGGCCTCTTGTCTGGGCCAGACCAAGAGGCAGCTGAGGAGGCAGGCTGCCCTGGGGGAGACACAGAGCAAAAACCAGGCACTCTTGTCAGTGGGCCCCTACTGGGTGTGAGCTCTCATCATGCACTAGCTTTCATCCCTTCACATTTGCAAAGCCACAGACCTTTCTCTGCAAAAACTGCTTTGTTTCCCAGAGTGTTTTCCAGAAGCACAATCACCCAGAATGAATCTCTGAGCATGCACAGAACGGTTTGTTGAACTCAATCTACTGTTAACTTCTAGTAACTCTCCCTGGGAGCATGTCTGGGCCACACGCCTTCGAGAGGGAGCTCCTGGAAGCAGGCACACCTCCTCTCTGCATGCTGATCCTCTAATTGGCCACCAATGGTCCTCTGCCAGTGGTGGATCATGTCAGGAGCTGCACCAGGCTCGTCTGTTTCTGAGATACTCCCCTGTTCCAGGCACCCTCCTGATAACTGTACACCTTGACTGTTCTCAGAGGCTGCCAGACCACCTAGAGAATCTGGTCTTGAGGTAAGCACCACTGCTTCTCTCATCTCAACAGCTGGAATTGGCCCACGTTCCGAGCCCCTCCTCCTCCTCCTCCTCCTCCTCCTCCTCCTCCTGCTGGCCTGGGAATGTGCTCCAAGAGCAACTGCCCCAGTAGCTCCAAGAGCAAATGCAACAATAGGAGGCCAACCATGCCTACCCTTAACGTCACCACTGGCTCATGTTTTATGCCAGTCCTCATTCCTGCAGTCTGTTCTTGTGGACCCAAACACATGACACCCAGTTGGGTCTTAGCCCCACACTGTTCTCAGGCTTGGAGCACTTTTCTCCATCATTTGAAGATGTCTTTCAAATAGGTGCCACTACTCCCCCTGAAAGTAGCAGGCTGAGGGAGTGACGGGTTGTAAGTTGCCAGTCAGTCTTCAAGATTTCACTGGAGCAGTGGGTGGAGGCTGCCTCTCACGTCTGTGAAGGCCAGGTTGTGGGAAGGCCAGGTAGGCCTTCTTGGCCCCTTGATTTGGGCCTGGACCATTTCAGCACTTGTTCCATAAGAAGAGACCCTCATCAGCAGATGGGCCACCATGTTTTTCTGCCTGTTTGCTTGCTTCGTTGTGCTGTTCGAAGTTGTTTCCAAGGGCAACCACATGTACAAGTCCAATGAAGTCCAGCAGCAGAATCACAGAATAGTATTTTCCCCCCTTTATTTATTTATTTATTTATTTATTTATTTATTTATTAAAAGCTTTTCTACACCGTCCTCCACTAGCGTCTCGGGACAGCTTACAATAAAACACACAATATGCAATAAAAATGGATTAGTAGAGTTGCAAGGGGCCAGAGGGCCATCCGGCCCAAGCCCCGCTCAGTGCAGGACTCCCAAGTTAAAGCATTCCTCTCAGGGATACATCTCGAATGGCTCCAGTGTGGGAGAGCCCACCACCTCCCTAGGTCATGGGTCCCATTGCCATACTGCTCCCACAGTCCGGAAGTCCTTTCTAATGTTAAGCTGGAATCTGGCTTTCTGCAGCTTGCACCCAAGTTAGCCTCAGGCATGATTAGGAGTCAGCTGCAGGTTTGGAAGGAGGGAACCTGGGGCTTCCTCGTCTCCTCCTCAGTGCTATATCCCTCATCCCTCTGGATATAACCAGTTTCAGTTTGTAAGAGAGAGCAAAACTAACAAGGCAACTATCCCTTGTATTATTCACACCTTACAGAGATAGGACTTGCAGAATGGTGGAGCAGGAAAGGCACCTATCCAAACCTGACCATGATTATCCTCCATATTTTGCATGCATTACTCATTATGTATTGATATTGCTTGAATTAGTCCCACATTGTACCGATCTAGACATGACTTCAGCACCCTTGCATAAAATGACTGAAAATAGCCTCTTTGTTCGCAGAGGGAAATGGATCTGCAACAAATGGTGGAATATTGTGTAACGACCTCCCGGTGAATCCCTGTCTGTGTTTTTAGAGCTATGAAAACAAACCCGGAGACGGTGCTCATTCCAGCCTCTGTAGGAACCTGACAGGTGCCATTAGCAATAAGGTTAGCTACGAGAAAAGCAACAGCTTGGATACACGAGAAATAAAAAGGAAACCCTAAATATTGCCCAAACAGGACAATCTGTCGGGATATTCAGCACTATAGAATGTCAAACTTATGAAAGCATTCCATAAAAGGCCAGGCCCAAAAATGTTGTGTGCAGTCTTTTCAAGAATAGCCAAGGCAAATCCAGGATGATCCTTCTGCAGAAAATTAGACTTTCCTAGGCTGAGATGGGCAATACGCAGCCCCTAAAGTGCAAGCATAAGATGCTTTCAAATGGCCACAGAGCCTTAGAGCAGACACTTTACGAAGTTTTTCCTTTCCCCACCCATTCTTTGTGGTTTTGGAGCAGAAACAGAGAAAGCAAAGCCTATGGTAGGTCCAGCGCAGGGTAAATTGACCCCTGGACTACACAAGGTTGTCTACCCCTGTTCTAGACAGACTTAAAATTCCTGCTACTTCTTCCTTTTTTTCATTACCAAAAATGAGAATTACAGTTCTGCAGTACTGCATTGTAGTTCTGTCCTGTGTAGGTACAACAGATGACAGTTCGGATTGAAGAAGGCAGGCCAAATTCCTGTTGATCTGAAATGGAACATCCAGGAGGAACAGCTTACCTTCTTCAGCACCTCTTGTGCAAATGCCACCCTCAAAGGTTTCCTCTTGCCACCCTCAATGTTTCATCTTACCTGCTTTTGATCTTTGTTGAGTTTAATTAATCACCCAGCAGATATTTATTTGCTGCTTTGTAATACTGTTATTGAAAGAACTGTGTGGGTTGTTGATTTATTAATGGGCCAGGTTTAAAGTTTTGGTGTTAACCTAGTAAGCCCCAAAAAACTTGAGACCAGGATCCTGGAGAGGACTGTGCCACATCCTTCAGATTCCCACCTGACAACCAGGAACTATCCGTTGATGGGCAACTTCAAGGTCCCTACCCTCCTGCTTAGGGGTCTCAAATAGAGGTAGGTGGGTACCAGTTACACATTCATTCAATCAAGCAAGCAAGCAATGAGGAAATGCACCACAAAGAAGAGACAAAAGAGGGCAAAGATTTGCATACAATTTGCATGCACAGATTAATATGTATAGATGCAAATATTATTACTATAATTTCAATAGAAATATAAAACATCTCACCATCATGGGGAAGATTGTGAACAGGTAACTTGTGTGCCTATCTGTTCATTTTGCTGCCCAGGTATGATGGGCAAGTTCAGGGACCCTTGGTCTAGACAGTCTTCCCTTCCCTTCCCTTCCCTTCCCTTCCCTTCCCTTCTCTCAATCATTAATGTATTGTTTGCTCTATAGCTAAAGCTTTCAGGGTGGCATGCATAATAAAACCACTGAATAAAACTTTAAAAAGTAAAAAAAAAAACCCAATGAAAAGTACTATTTTAAAAGCAGCAACAAAAACCTAGCATTTAGAATAGATACATGAATGGGCAAGTAAAACATTGAGATTGTTTTTAAAAGTTGCAATAACCATATTACAATAAAGCCAGTGGCAGTTAAAATACTTTAAAAACACCTGTGAGAGTGAGACCAATTTTAAAAAATGCACCAACGATTGGGCATCAGGCAGACCTTCTGTGGAAGGCATTCCACACCTGGGGGCCACCCACACAAAAGGAGGGCATTCGCAAATAGGGGTCTGTCCTCTGCAGCATAGGGTACTTGGCCACCTTAGTGCATTGCCAGCCAGAAGGGTACCAGAGAGTTGCTTCCAATCAGAGCAGACAATTTCATTGAGCTCGATGAAAAGCAGCTGGTTCTGCCCCACGTTGTACATCTTTTCCTTCAAGTCAGTGGGATCTGCTTCTGAATGCACAGCACGCCTGCAGTCAGGTTGGGGCCGGGAGGTTCCTCCCTTTGGGAGCACCAGAGACTTCTGAATGCTCCCCACCACAGCACAATCAGAATGGGGTTTTTTACAGCTTCGGTGATGAGAGGAAAGGGGAGAAGTCTATGCAAGGTCGCTCCGTTTCTTTGAAGCCAACACCTCAGTAAATACTTGAAGGGGATAACCAGGAGCCAATGGAACAATGGAAACATTATAGTTAAGGAACTGTAGAAGTTACAAGGTCATGATTTATGTTCTGTGAAGTAAATAAATATTCAGTTCCCATTAATACGGATGGGAGTTAAGTGGCTAATTCTCTTTTCATTCTGTTGAGGATTTACTTTCCTGCCTCTTTCAGAACAAATGAATTTATAGCCTCCCTGTGTCAGAGACTAAGAAAGAGAAAGACCTCAGAGCCCAACTATTTACTGCATTTTTAAATGAGGCCTTTAAAAGTAGTAAAACATTGTTTTCCCCAGAAATAGAGGAAGGACATTTTAGATGAACACATTGAATTAATCTTGCTGAAATTTGGATTTACCTCTTGTCTGAATATCAGTTTGTGATGCTTTTATCCACAGGTCACACTGTGGGTAAGTGGGCAAGGGGGTTGTATTCTGCCGCAGTGGCAAGCTAGAAGACCCCTAGCACCAACAGGCTATGTTGTGAGTTTTCTGGAAGAAATTGTTTCATTTTTGCAGCAGACTTTTGAGTGATTTTGGGGCCTGCAGAATTTCCTCAGGGGCCATTTTGGGCAAAGTGGTAACCAAGGTCAATGCTTTGCAAAATGGCATTTCTTTTCTTCTTTGCAATTAAGGTTTTTTTCAGGCTGGGTTTTTGCTGGTGAGTCTTCTTTCCGAGCACTTGGCAGCCTTACTAACATATAGGCTGGGTTCCAACAGCACAATAAGCCACGCTCACGGGTTAAGCATGGGTTGAGTGTGGGCTATTGTGAAACTCTGGCTGTTGTTGAAATGTGAGTTATCATGTGCAAACTCTGTAGTGCTAAGAAACCATAGTTTGCTAACTAGGAACAGAACACAATTCCCAAACCAACAACAAACTATGACTTCTCTTCATGGGTTGTTCATAGTTAGTTAAAATCGCTGGGTTCAGAAAACATGACAGTCCACTTTTCAGTGGCAACCCACAATTTAAGGACAACCCTTGAGAGTGTGTTGCCAAGCCACAGTATATTAGAAGAAAATTTAGACAGTTTGGAGGACAATGTAGGCCAGTGCACATTTATGAACTCAAGTGAAATGACAGGAATCCATGTCCTTTCGGAAAGGTGTGGGTGGTGGGAGCTCCCCCTGCCCCACTTTGCATGCTCGCCTTCTGAGCAGCGGGGGGGGGGGCGATGGGGGTCAAACCCCCCCTGTCAGGATGTCTGAGGAAGGCAGCAGTGAGGGCAAGGTGCCATGCTACTGTAGCTGCTGAAGTGGTTGCGATGTGCCTGTGTGAGCGGTTTTCCCAAAATGGAGGAGACTTTGTGTTGGGGGGGAGTCCCCACTGCAAATTCTTTGGCTGCCTGTGTGAGGGGCAGCCTGTGGATGGGGGTGGGAGCACAGCCCCTGTGTGGGGTGCACTGGCCAGATTGCCATTCCAAGAACGTCATGGCTGCACCTGCCATTTTCATGCCTCTTTTCCTCTCTCCGACTTGCATGTCTTCCCGCCCTCCCTGGACTCAGCACATGGGCGGATCTGCTCGCCTAGCCTAGCAAGCATGTATCCCTGCGTAATATGAGCTTAGGGCTGCATTATCTATCTGTCTATCTAGGTATCTATCAAAAGCTTTTCTAACCCATCCACTACACATGTCTTGGGACAGCGTACAACCCGAATGCTGAGCAACCTGTTTCTTTTGGAGCAGAGAGAACCTGGAAAGTGTGGATGTCAAGACGCCTCGTGGCTTCGGACAAGGGGGCTGAAGCACTGCCTTCTCAGAGTGGCCCCCATCACTGCAGGAGGGACTACCAGAGAAAGGGCCTTTTTGGTAGTGGGACCCCTATCCCTGGTTATGGAATGCCTTCCCAAGTCAGCCCATAATTCCCTTTCTGCCCAATTTCCCTTTAAAAAGACTTTCTATCCTCCCCGGCCTTTCAAACCTGTGTTGGCCCATTCATTTTGTTTTAGCCCCCTTTATTCTTTGCCTCTTGAGTTTGATAGCAAATCATATTTTACTGATATTTTATTTTTATGGTATTTCTAAGCTGTTCTGTTTTATAGGAACACCTGTAATAAAATAACCAGAAGATTATAAAACTTTAAAAGAAATAATGGTGGATGATATCATAAGCAGACAATAGCCCTAATTTTTCAGCTATTTGCTGGGGCGGGATGAGGAGAGACCACACTGGGGTGAAAGGACAAGCCAGGTCCCTCTCCACGAAGCGTGACTAACCTCAACTGTATTTTTTGCATTGTACTACAAACTGAATATATTCAGCTCCTATAATATATTATTATTATTATATTTCTGTCCTGTTCTCTAAGCCTAATCTGGGCTTTCAAAGTAGTTATCATAAGCATACTATTTAAAATATTCTGTTTAATATTCAGTAAAAATCTGTTAATGAATTTAAAAGAGCAAACAGAGTGCATAAAATGGTATTAGAGATTGCTGTACTTATCAGGGCCCTCCATCTTCTTCAAGTGCTCTTTTACTGTAAGATCTTGTTCAGATTTACTTGGAAGTTAAGCCTTACTGAGGTGGGTTGGGACTCAAAGACAGGACTATGTATGCCTGGATTGTAGATTTTGCCACTGTCAAAGAAGGACTGGGCAGTTCATTTGCTTCAGAAGAGCTTTCCAGAGGTGGGATTCCAATAGAGAAAAGGCTGTTCTTTTGCCAGCTTTTCTTGAACCCGAAAAACAAACAAAGGAATGACAGCCTGGCCATCTTTGTGGATCTCAGAGCTCAAGAGACAATAGACAGAAGGAGATGGTGCTCTTTCTGATACCCTCGTCTTAACTTGCATTAAGGATCTTAAAAATTAACATTAAATTAATAGTTTGAATTGAGCCTGAACACAGATAATCAATCAATTATTAGGTTTAGATGTTAGATGAGCTTTTCTACTATTCCCAGGTAAGTTTAGCACAGACGCAAAAGACAGATCTTACACCTTGAACATTTGCATAGAAGAGGGAATTTGAGCAGGTATCAAGTGTAAGGACATTTCACTGAAGACTAGGCCTTAGATCATCCATTATATTGTAGTTCTGATTACTATGCAGAAGAATGAAAGCTGGACAGTGAAGAAAGCTGACAATAAGTAAATCGATGATTTAAAACATGGTGCTGGGGAAGAGCTTTGTGAACACCCTGGTCTGAGAGAAAGACCAAAAAGTAAGTCGAGGTGGAACTTTCCATAAAAGCAAAAAAAGAAGAAGACAAAATGGAGGCTGCCTTACTTTGGACAACATCATGAGAAGACAAGACTCACCAAAGAAGAGAATCAAGCTATGAAAAGTTGAAGGCAGAAGATGAATACAACTACCAAATATGAGACAGGAAAGTGCTCACTGAGGAGCTAGACCAGCATCTTGCATTTGGATTATGCTCTTCGTCTGAAAACTTGTGCAGATTGGGGTCAGAGAAGGAGAGCGAGTCAAGGGACCTACTCAGAGAAGGGATCTCTGATATCTAAAGACCCCCACAAAACCTACGTCGGGCATGGTATGGCATGAAAAAAAAAGACTCAGATGATGCATACAGTGCTCGGGAAGAATCAGTGAGGCTCCAGACCGTGAAGGTTCTTCATGCTCCATCTCAAAGCTCATTCTGCTCATTCTCAAAGGCTTTTGTCAGTGTTTTTCAAATGGAAAAGATATGCATGTTTCTATATGCTCAAATGTGTATTTCCCCCATTAATGCATGGAATTATTTTTAAATGCACATTTAAAATCGTGCTGTGGCACAACTGGGTGGCATAGAAATGTTTTAAATAAATAAATAAATTTTAAAGTGCATTTTTCTAATAAATGAATTCTGTGGATGCAATTGCAGTCTTTGAAATATGCATGTTTTGCCTGAAAAATGCACTTCTGTTCACATTCAGGTGCCATCTGAGAATCAAGCAGCAGGTTTGGCTCTAAGAACACCCTCAGGTACTTCATCTCTATGTCTCCCAGCGGCATGCATCTTGCAGGACTGCTGTGATACATTCACAGGTTCCCATGTGCACATTTTTCTCTATTGGAAAAGTGGAAAGGCTGGAAAGTACCTTCAAAAATATTTTCAGATGAGGTCAGCCAGGCTACCCTCAACGGTGCAAAGAATGGCCTGGGAGGATCACTTCTCCGCTTTTCATAAGTGCATGCCATAAGCATGCTTGGCTAGAGCGTCTTTTTCCTGTCTGTGCAGCCATGCGCTCACAGAAACCACCATCTCTTGTATTTCTTGCTCTCTGCAAGCAGGGAGGCTGCTTTCCCAGCTGGAGTTGGCAATCATACGGATGTTGTGTTCACCATGTTAGCGCCATTCCTGGAATTGCTCTGCTTTCCATTGATGTAGAAAGAATGTTTCCCCTTTTTTTCTTCTTTTCGTTTTTAAAGGAGAGGGGAAGAAAAAAAGGGGGGATATCTGAATACATTTCCACTGCCTATTTGAGGAGTTATTTACTGTCTAGTAAACCCATTTTTATAGCTGCCCTGCATTTCACTTTCAAACACTCTGAGTGACACACATGCTGTATATCAGTCATTATCAGATATTGGAAGCTTTCGCCGCGGTTCCCAGGCGCCTTTTGGAAGCTGCCAAGGAATTCAGCACGACAGAGCAAGGAACTTTATGGCGTCTCCTCCTGACCCCCACCACTTTTCCACAGCCTATGTTAAAATTGAAAAAAGGGAAGAAATGTGTGAAACATCCTGTACTAAACCGATAGGCTCCTGGCGGTTAAATGAACAGCTTGTGCCAAAGCCTAAGTCTGTATAGATAATCTTGCTTATGAGTCAGATGCCACCTTTTAAGGATCTTGATTATTCCTCGTGAAGCCCCCACCGGGGAAATGCACACACATGACACAAGGTTTTCTCAGAAGAGTTCACCTCTTCCTCTGTTCCCCAGTCTAAGCCCAGAAAAACTCAGAGGCTCTCTAGTCTAAAAACAGTTAATCCTCCAATAAAAGTGTTCCTGGATTGCTGCTGCTTTCGACTGCAGACGGAAGAACAGGATGACTGAGTATCCCCCATATGGAAAGGCTCTTCAACAGAAGACTTTTAACTCATCACTTTACTGAGACTTCTGGATGCTTTGTGCCATAAGGAGCTGCTCCTTTACCCATGCGTTTTCCAGGGCTCTTCTTTCTCTGCCGGTCTACCTGTTCCATTGCACAACCACTAGATGGAGCTGTGGTACAGCAGATTTGTGAAAGCAGAGGAGGCTTGCAGGATGCCATTTGCAGACTTTTCCTGATCTGAAAGAGCAGGGGGCCGGGGGGGGGGGGGGGGGAGGAAGCCACAGAATGGAAGAGGCTCTGCTGGGTAATGATATTGTGGAAAGCACACAATAAATCAATAAATGCCTCATTGTAGAGGGTTCTAAAATCCCACAATTTCTACGTATTGAAAATGACAACAGCCTCTCTGAACTTGATGAGACTACTTTGGTGTGCACATGCATAGAACTTTGTGCATTAAATTGGGAGTAATCACCCCTGTGCACACTGGGCATTGCTTCCAGGTTAGCATGCAAAGGGTTGCGCTGCAAGGCATGCGCAGAAGTGTGCAAAAAATGCATCTGTTCCCACTGTACATTCTGAATTGGGACAACTGTTCCCTTTCAGACACACCTTGATGTCATGCTGCTGAGGAAAGCACCCAACAGGATCTAAAATAAATATTTAGCTGTGCTTAAGTAGGTCCAAGTCAGGCAAAAGGATGTGAGTGTCCTATTGAGATGATGGACAGGTGTCAAAAGAAATTGCTGAGCTTGAAAAGAGATAGCCAGCTGGTCTGGTTTGTTGTTGCTGGCCTCGTGTGAATAGGAACACCCCAGCAGAGAAGGATTTCACTTTTCCTGCTTCTCCTTTGAGAGAATACCTTGTCTTTTTAAGTCATTTAGCTGTGCTGATAATTTTTATTCTTTCTACCAGGCTGCTAGCCAAGATAAATGTTTGTGTTGTTTTAAAAACTTAAAGTATATCACTGTGGGAAACTTAACATGTACAGATTACTCCAGAAAACATTGAGTGGGGGCAAGAAAGTTGTGATAGTACACGTTGTTGTTTTACTCTCCCCCTCTCCACTTTATTCTTTATATACGTTAAAGCACTTAAAAGCCTATTTCTGTCTTTGTACATCAAAATGGCGATATGATATTAAACTGGCTCTGTCTGCATTGTGTTTTGCCAGTCACAGATATGAAGAAGCTGAACACCAGTCCTTATCTTTCTTGCTGGAAAAACAATGTTTGAAATGCCAGGGGGACATTATGAAAATATTGTCCAGTACTTCTCATCTATAGGAAATCTTACTGCCAAGACTGTAAGGAAGAATCTAAACTGTAAGAAAAGGAAGCTGGCTGAGTGCTCTTGGAAAAAGAAGGCTACGCAAGTTAGACCTCTGCTCCAGTCCAACATATCAGTTCATAACTTTCTTCTGGAAAACCAGAACTGAATTCTTATTCACGGGCTTTGTCTGGAGATGGACAATACTTTTTGTCCAGAGATTCAGAAGAAGTTTGAAGTGAGTGTCATTGTCTGTGTGCACTCATGCTACTGGCAAACTGGTTTTATGTAATTCTTTGTCTTTTCAAATCTTTTCCACAACTCCCATCATCTCTCACCTTTGGCTATGTGGATTAGGTAGATGGAAATTATAGGTTAAAGTTGTCCATTCCTGCATTTTAACTTGTTTATGTTCTCTGCTGTTTACACACACTCACACAGAAATGTATAACCATACAGAATCCTGCCTTCTATAGGAATGCGTGAATCAACAAAAATTGAAGCTCATTCCAAGTGGAGTGTAAAACAAGCTTTTTTCTTTCCGCATACAAATCCATGTATATTTTCCACATTTGCACACCAGTTAGGCTTGTCTTTCTTCCCTCATTGATTAAAGAGTATTTGTGCACATTTTTCACATTTATACTTTTTCATGGGTATTTTTCAACTCCATGCATGCTGCCAAATGTATTTTTTGGATCTGTGAATAGCTTGGGAATGCACAGACTTTGATCATAGATTGCATCTAACTCCTTGTTCGATTTGGAAGGTGTGAACTGGGAAAATCCTGTTTTTTAAAAATGGACTTTAACGAATTTCCCTGACTTCTTGTCTTCAGGCAAGAGGCTTAAATGTACTTGTTTTGGCCAAAGTTTTGGATAAACTGAGCATTTTTGTCTGCTTGTGGGTTTTTGTTTTACTAGTTGTTGGTAGATTTTTTAAAACTGCTGTGCAGAGAAATCTTGCCCATTTTTAGTAGGACTAGTCTTATTACTGTGCTCAGTGGAGCTGTCCTTTAGCTACCTGTAACCTACCTTTGGCTATCTGCACAGGATTACAACCTTCAACAGTTGTAAAGGTTTTTATGATATAAGCTACCCTGGGAATTGTAAGGGGAGGTTAAAATGTTCTAAGTGAATGGACAAATAAATAGATAGATAGATAGATAGATAGATAGATAGATAAATCTCAACAGAATTCCAACAGCTGGAATTCCCACTCAGTCCTGCCTACCTTATCAACACACACAAATGGCAACCAGCCAAGTCTCCACAGGTTTGTTCTGTTAAGTGTAGATGACATCAAAGCAGCGCAGAAGTTGTGTAATGTAGTCTTAATAACCATGTGCTTTCTATTTGTCACTGCTTAAACTGTACTTTTTAACACACACAAAGCCAGAAAGACTTGTTGAAATCTGCTAAGCATTAACTGCAGAAAAGGTGAAGGGAGGGTGTGCATCCCAAAGCACTGAGCCAATTTGTGCAACGGCAGCAAGTTTGAGGAAGAAGTCATTTTGGTGAAATTAAAGAAAATAGTTGACAGCATTGTCCCGTCAACTGGCAAACTGGCTTTCTTGAACAAGGAGAAGCTGTAATTAAGTCTAAATCTAAGGAAACATGTGCAAATAGCTTCCCTCTTTACCTCTGCCTTCAGTTTCTCCAAGAATCTGTTGATTCTTCTGGGCTAGAATCATAGATTACTGGGGGGTAAAGACCCACCTCTAGTACAGTGAAAAAAAGGACCATAGACCCTTTTGGTGATGGAACAGGAAGTCCCTGGGCTTCCCCTTGACCAAAAGAAGCCGTTAAGTAAATGTCTGGGTGCAAATTTATGTTTTCGAGCCGTAAAGTGTTGATTTTCATGATTAATCATTTAATTTGTTAATCACAGATGTAGAGAGTGATTTGTTAACTGAATTGGCAATTGCAATGCTGACAGAATTATTTAAGGAGTTCTTGAACTTTGTCATGGTTGAAGTCAAAAGTGGTTCCTTTATAAATGCAGCCTCCCTCCCATGGCTGGGGCCTAGCTTCTGCCAAAAAACATATTATTTTAAACAGGGCCTAGCTTATGAAGTAGACATGCAGAGCAATTCTGTGCATGTCTACTCAGACCAACAGAGTTCAAGGCTATTTACTCCCAAGTATACAACTTGAGCCTTCAACATCTGATGGGAACCCACTTCTGATGATGGATCATTCTAATTTCAATATTTTGCTGATATCCACAGAGCAGAAGAGTAATCCATAGCTGCCAGATTTGCAGACTGCCAGGCCGAGCAGAAAGCTCAGCTATAAGAGCATAAGAGCCAGGCTGAGCATCAGACCAAGGGTTAATCTAGTCCAGCATTTTCTTTGCACAGTGGAAAATCTACAAATCAGACATGAAAGCACTAGCTCCTTCTTGCTTGTGTGCTCCAGAACTGGTGCACAGGGGAATAGGTTCTTTAACCCTTTTGGCTTACAACTTCCATCATCCTTTATCTTCCCCAAGGCCCCATCAGCTGCAAGGTTTCCATACCCTAGTGCCTTGCAGGCTGGCCAGCTAGTGACAGCAAAGGATCCGTTCGTTCATTCACGCAATCCCCTCCGCCCTGCAGTGACACATAGGTTGTCCGTGATCTTTCATCCCCCTTGCCACACCTTGTAAAAATGGCTGCAGTCTCTGGAGCCAAGCCTGGCCATGGCCCACAGTGCACTGGGACTTTTGCTAGGCATGGCCACACCAGGGCTGCTGCTCTGGGTGGCCGCACCCCCATTGTGGTGCCCACAACAGTCCGGGGCCCCTGCTGGTCACCACTACGACCACCAGCCTCCCTCTTGTGCTGACTCATAGCGTGGTCTCTTGTGCACTGCTGGAAAGGCAGGGGAAAGAGGACACCAATCAGCACAGCTTTTGCCTGTGGAAATTTATTTGCTCAGGTGCGAATTTAGACATGACAGCTATGCAGTGCTTGCAGTGGCCATCGGAGCCATCTGAGCCCAGTTGAGGTGACCGGTCGTCTGCTCCTGGGCTTTCTCCTTCTGATGGTCCCTTGAGTAAATCACACGGCCCATCCAAAAGAGGACTGTCCTCTGCCAGACTGTCTTCTGTGAAGTAGGACTTCTGGCCACCTACTGGCTCAAGATTGTGTTTACCCGTGACATTGCGCAGCTGCTGTTGAGTGAGCCTGTGCACAGGTCTGACAACTGTCCCACATTTCTGTAGCATTTGTGATCAAGCAAGATTGCCTGGGGTAGGTTGTAAGGAACTACCACTCTGGCCAGCCAGCAAATGAAGGAAAGACTGCTGACTTCAACAGTGCCACCGCCAGGGAGCCCATGTGCCAGTGGGCACTGGAAGCAGTACTGAGAACAGACTGCTGAACCCCTGCACAAAGCGTGAATAAGATTTACCTAGGAGTAGCTTGCATGGAACCCAGTGGACCTCCTTTTGACAGACATGCACATCATTGCATTGAAGGGGCAGAGGATTGCTCCCACATTTGGAAGTTTCTTATCCATGGCTGGGGTCCATCACCGTTACTGTTCCACAAGTGGCAAGCCCCACCACGTCCATTGCATAAGTGGCACCCACTGCTTGTGCAACAGAGATTAAGCACTTCCAGGCCAAGCTCCCAAATGATCATTGCTCCTTATTTGCCGAATATGGCAACCTGGAGGAGCTCTTTAAGTGAGCCCTGCTGATCTTCTATTCCAGAAATAAGCAGAAATGCTCAGTTCAAGTTGCCTCAAGTAGAGACGACTGCTAGCACAGGCGCATTGGTGGAAGAGTCCACTAATGGGAGGTCACTATTGGATTACGACTATCATTTTTTAAAATTTACATCTATATAGTTAAATAAGCCCGTGCAAATTTTATGCAAATGGCTGTCCTCTTTTGTCTTCTTTTTTAATGATATATTTGCTCCTTGGGATTGTTGTATAAATGGCCGCCTCTTTATCACCCGCTGCATGGCCGTGACATGACTGAAATTAACAGATGCCAAAAGCCATAAACAACACCATACAAATATATGCGCACATAATGGGCCCAGATAAATACATGCATAAAACATCAGGGAGGCAATTAAATGAGGTTTAACAGTTCAAATTCTGGAAGACATGAAAGAACAGGATATGTTGCTTGCTAGCTAAAAAGTAGGAAACACTCATTTTGCAAGGAGTGGGTTCCGTGGCTTGGATGCCACCATCAGAAAGACTTTCTCTCCGATGGCTTCTGGACCAAGTTCTGCAAGCACTGAGAAGGGCCCCTGAGAATGATGTCAACTGACAGGCAAGCTCATATGGGAGAATGATTATCTTCAGACAGTTTCCTTGAAAGAAATTAAAACTAACTATGCCCTTAATTCCTCCTCTGTTTCCACCAACCATCACCACATTCCCTCTTGGTTTTCAAAGTGTCTGGACCGGTTTCTGTCTCTGTTTCTGGCAATGACCACTCAGCAACTCCAGCCAAACACGCTGTGTAAACACCAGCAACCTGAAACTTTAAATAAAATGGCACTGAAGTAACTGCACAAATATCTTTTTCACAATAATCTGCTTGCTGTCTTTCATGGGTTTGCTAATGACTTCTACCTCCTGTAGAAATTCAGAGGGGCACTTGCCTCTTTGCAGCTTTTCAGGGTTAGAATAATGTCACCTCTTCCCCCTTTGGTGAATTATTATATTTGTTTATTTAGTGATGGATTTTGTTTTTATTACTAAAATTTCAGCTTTATAAAATGAGATCCCTGCCAGGAGAAATCATATGAAGAAATGCTCAAGAATCTCAGAAACTTCAAGTGCCATGGCCTTGCATTGGAGGCATTTGGGGAAATCAAAAGCGTGACTCACCCTGATCGGAGCATTACCGGGAAGGGCTGCCGTCCAGTGAGGCCATTAAGGTCCACTCACCCTGAACCGGGGTTCTAATATAGGGAGGGGTTCATCATATGGAACTTCATCAACAGCCTCCACATGGCTGATCCAGCATGGCTGTCCGTATGTTTTGATGTGAGAAGAGAAGAGAAGAGAAGAGAAGAGAGGAGAGGAGAGGAGAGGAGAGGAGAGGAGAGGAGAGGAGAGGTAAACTGTTCCGTAGGCACATACTTTAATGAAAGATGTCTCTTACATTCACATTTTAATTCTATCTTAACATGATTAATGGAATTCCTTAACGTTTCTTTGATTCCCAGTGAGAATCACTGGTTGTAAGCAAAGAAATAACTAGATCTGTACTGAACTAGCCATTTCCAAATAAGGTAGTGTGAAGCAAACCCAGTTGCAAAAGGAACATGATAAAGAACCACTTGTGCAATGCAGCATTCTGGTCACAGGAACAGAAGAAAAGCCATGCTGGATCAGATGAGTGGTCCATCTGGTCCAGCATCTATTCACATGGTGGCAAACCAGCTGTCCAGAGGACCCATCAGGACCTGCTCCCATCCAAGCGTTTCAGCAACTGGCTAGTAGCCCTTTTAAAGCCCTCCAGATGAGTGACCATCACCACTTCTCATGGCAGGGAATGCCATAGTTTAGCTATACCTTGTGTGAAGAAGTCCTGCCTTGTCTCTGTCCTGAACCCCCCACCAATCAAGTTCATGGGATGACCACAGGTTCTAGAGTTATGGGAAAGGGAGAAACATGCCTCCTTCATGGCTAATTCCAGTTGAGTGATCAGACTGCAGGATGTGAAGCAAGAGACTGGGCTGACCTAATTGGGAGAATAAAAATGTTTTCACTAAAACAAAGTTCTATTCAGTGGCCGTACCTTTCAAATTTTAGAGAGTCTTTCAAAAGTATCTGGTTTTCAGTGGGGTGAAGCCCAAGTATAAGACCCAGTAAGTCATCCCTCCCTTACAGGATTGCCAACACGTGGTGTGCTGCCCAGTTCCATTGTTCATGTCCCCTGCCAGCCACTGTCCATGTGTTGGCGCAATGTTTTCAAGAAGGAAGACTTTGAATACAGGCTCTTCATAGAACCCCCTTCACGCATAGAATGCACAGGGCAAGGCTCGAGTTTCTGTGGACTAGCTCCATTCTCTCTCAACACTACCTGCTCCTTGTGCTGATGATCATCTGTTGGGATGTTCAGGAGAAGTTCTCCCTGCGTGCCAATGTACATGCGAGACGTCCAACAAACTTTTTACATGACCGTCCAACAGGAAAGGAGGTGGCTCATGTTTCGGAAGATCAGTTGCCCTCATTATTCTATGAATTTCTTGATGCCTTAACTGAACAAGTGGAAGAAGATCTTAGGAAAGCCCTCTAGTGATCTATTTATTTATTTATTTGGTGTGCTTGCATGCCGCCCCATTCACATAAGCCTCGGGGCGGCTTCCAATCAAATAAATAACAATATACAAAAATATACAGAATTGAAAACATCCCGGAGTTAGATTAAAGCAATAAATAATTTAACCATCAATTAAAATAACATTTAAATAAAAAGGTCTTGGCCTGGTGCCGAAAAGCAAATAATGACGGCGCCAGGCGAACCTCTCTGGGGAGCGCGTTCCACAGATGGGGCGCCACTGCAGAGAAGGCCCTCCTCTGGGTACTCACCCACTTAATTTCCTTCACGGAGGGCTCCCAGAGAAGGGCCTCTGCCGCCGATCTTAGAGGGCGGGAGGGCAAGTATGGACGGAGGCGCTCCTTCAGGTACCCAGGTCCCAAGCCATTTAGGGCTTTATAGGTAATCACCAGCACCTTGAATTGGGCCCGGACTTCAATGGGGAGCCAGTGAAGCTGACGAAGGACTGGGGTTATATGAGAACAACGCCCAGTCCCCGTCAGCAACCTGGCAGCTCTATTTTGCACCAACTGAAGTATCTGGACCGTCTTCAGGGGCAGCCCCACGTAGAGAGCGTTGCAGAAGTCTAATCGGGAAGTGACCAATGCATGCATCACTGTCGCCAGGCAATCGTCCTCCAGGTAGGGACGCAGCTGATGGATCAGCCGAAGCTGATGGAAAGCGCTCCTTGCCAGAGCCGAGAACCCTAGGAACCATTAGGACCTTGATATTCTCAAGCAACCATTAGATATATGCAGGGAAATACCCAAAGGAAGCTATGAAATAACAAGCAGGAACCAAATACATTATATATATAAAATATGCTCCCCAGAGAGGTTCTTTTCAGCATCAGGTGAAAACCCTTTAATTTTCCCACTATTTTAATGTTTAGTTTGTTTTAACTGGGGTTTTTATCTTCATTTCTGAATGCTGTGTTGTTTTGCTATTTTATTGTTCTCTGTTGTAAGCCGTCCCAAGACATCAAAGTGGCGGATGGGGTATAAATGTTTTAAATAAATAAATAAAGTCAACCTTATAATTATTTAATTATTATTAAATAATAGTGAACATTATTTCTTTGAAAGCAGGGAAGCTGAAAGCATCTTTTCCTTTCCAAGGGTAGATTCATACTGCAAACCTATTTCATACCAGTTTAGGTTCCCCAAGGAAATCCTGGGAATTAAAAATGAGCACATCTGCCAAGTATTTTCCCTTAGAAATCCGATTATACAAGTACAGTTTGCAGAATTCCCATGAGAGAACAATACCCACAAGATCTTACTCTTACATTAGTTTAAGTAGATATGCTCTCTGCCTTTATGATAGGTATGCAACAGTAGCAAATATGTTGGGCTTCGTGGAAAAAATTGGCACTGACCATGATTTTTTTTGTTTTGTAGCCAGACCATTTCTAGGTCTCTAGTTCTGGATAAGTGTGCATATTGGAAATGATATGCTTAGTATGGCACACCACTGCGTGTGGAATCCATTGGTGACCACCCAAAAGCAGCCAACTCCATCAGTTCCGTTGCACAAACCACTCTCACTGCTTGCACATGAGAGGTTATGATTCCACTTATGTCCTGACTCTCTTCTTTTGCAAGGAACCCAAGATGGCTTACATGGTCCCTTCTACTCCATTTTATCCTCAAAACAACCACCACCACCACCTGCAAAGCCATTTCTGTACTGACCGTGTGTGTGTGTGTGTGTGTGTGTGTGTGTTTCATTTTAGACTTCCTGCTCCATGATTTTCTGTCTTTCCCCAACCTTTGCTCCTAGGAGAAGATGGATTCACCTAAAAGGAATATAAGACAACATAGAACCATAGAGGCCACCGAGAGGAGAGGGCCATGTCAGTCACACTTTGCTTTTTAAAATACAGAACGCCTAGAGAACAATTTAATTCACCATCAATGGTGAATTATGCAAACTTCTTTTGCTGTGTTAAAAACAGAAGCAAAAACTCTTCCCTCTTCTTGACTGCTTAATATAGCAAAACATTGATGTTTAAAAATGCCCACTTCTTTCACAGTTTAGGGTGCACAGGAAAAAAAGTCATGTCTGGGGGATGCTGGAAGCTGCAGGACTTCCTTCTGTCTAGACATGCATAGGATTGGAGTAAGCCTTGCTGGACTCAATAGTACATAGGACTGTGTTGCAACAGTGCCATATGTCTGTTGTTATTTCTGCCAAAGTGTTTTCATTAGCAGAAGGTAAGAAAGATGTTGATTTTATTCATCCATTCATGCCTGCCATTAATTAGATGGCAAAAGCATTTGACTATAGGACAGATTTGTAAAGAGTTCCGTTTTGGCGGAAAAAGGGATTCTGTCACCTGTCATTGCTTTGCATTTTTAATTATATGTCCTTGGAAAATCTGATGACGACGCAGCGAAAGTGAGACGGGGAGTGCTCTCCCTTTACGTTCTTTCTATTCTTGAAATAGAAAGTTCACCCAAGTTGGGATTCAGTTCAGATCTGAATGTGTATTTACCTAATCTTGCACTTTCAAAATGGAAACTGAAACTCAATTATACTTTCACATTTGCAATTTTCTGAATTTTGCAATTGAATTCTCCAATTAAAAAGAAAGCAAACCCCAGGCTAGGCATCATGAGGAGTGGAACAGAATATAGAACTGCCAAATCTTACTTCCCTTCTACAAATCCTTGGTGCAACCAATCCTGGACTGTTGTCTTCACCTTACCTGAAAAAGGACATTTTTGAGTTGGAATAAATACAGGGCAAAAAAAATTATCAGGGGGCTGTGAAGAACAGTTAAGACAACTGGGACTGTTCAGCTTAGGAAAATGGTGAATAAAGGGAGACATGAGAGAAGTGTTTAAATTAATGCACGGTGTGGAGAAAGTAGAGAGGAAGAGATTTCTCTCCCTCTCCAATAACACTTGAACCCATGGTCATCTCATGAAGCTGATTGGTTTAGGCCAGATAAAAGGAAGTGCAGCATATGATCAAGATATGGAATTTGCTGCCATGGCAGGGGGTGATGGCTGCCAATCTAGATGACTTTAAAAGGAGATTGGACAGATTCATGTGGGAGGAGGCTACCAGTGGCTACTAGCCTTGCTGGCTTCGTACTCCTTCGCCAGAGGAGGCATGCCTGCATGCAACAGGCGCTGAGGAGCTTGGGCAGGGGAAGGTCTTGCACCCGTCCTGCTTGTGGGATCCTGTGGCCAGCTGGTTTGTACAGAGTGCTGGACTAAATGGAGGTTTGGTCTAATTCAGCATAGCCTTTCTTAAAAGGCATTCAAAATGCTTCTATTTAGTATACATACAAATAGCATTCAGACATGCATTATATTAGGAAAATTGCTTGATTCAATTCTCAACATTCAGGACAAACTAAACTTATGATGGGAAAAAATAAATATGAGAAACTGAAAGAGATCAGCACCGACAGATTTGCCCATCTCCATTTTCCAGTGGGCTTGCCTGGAACATCGTGTCATGTTCTGTATCCAGTCCCAAACCTGGAAAGAGAGTGTCATTTTTGCCTCGGCGAGTGTGCTCCGCAGGCCAGGCATGGATTGCCTGAGGCAACGAGTGCGCAGCCGTCCTTCCAGTGCTGCCTGCAGTGAGAAAACAGCCTGGCACAGGGGCCAGGGGTTGGCTTGCGGTGGTTCTTTGTGTCTTGTACCATTTTTATATTTACTGGTGTGTCAGATTTTCTCTTGGCTTCTGCTGTCTCTTCAAAGAATGTCTCTTTTCACAGCATAATGAAATAAATGGTTTAGGGTATGAGCTTTGGAGTGGGCTGTACGATTGTAGTTGATCTTTCAATAAGATTCTACTTTCTTTCCCCCTCCTTGGTTTGATATCTTGTTTATGCATTTGTTTTGAACTGGATTCCAGAGTTCCCCTTTGGAGATCGCAGCAATGTCTTTGGCCATGGAAGGCCGACTCCAAGGAACTTATGGTCCCTGGGATCATAGGATGGCTCTCTCACTCTAATGTTTTGTTAGATAATTTGTGTCTAGTATCATTGCACTTGTTGTTGTATGATGGGTACTAGCTGTTTGGGGCCAATTTCTCTCCCTCCTACTAGCTAAAGGCATCAACATGCAGGGGACACTGTCTTCATGATGAGAGCCCTCAGAACCATCTCAAGCACAACCGCACCAGGAAGTGGTCCTTGCCAGACAGGGGAAGGGAACACACAACACGGTTTTCTCTCTAAGGGGTTTTAGCGTCACTGTAGTGCCTGGTTCACTGATCTGTCACATGGTGCGCCTCACAAACTGACCTTCTCGTGCTGTTTCTGGCATTACAGCCTGTGTTGCTTGAGACCGGTTGTCTCATGGCCTTTCTCCCATGGCCAGTCCCCCACATGTATCTTTCAGTGTGTGCTAACCCTTCATCGCTGTTCTATGGAGGAGTAAGAAGAATGGCTTTGGTGGGATGGTGGACTGGGAGCACGGAGGTGTCCTATCGGGCTTTGAAAGAACAGTCTTCACTCATGCACACCTGCAGGGGTGTGAATCTGGGACTAATGCAGACCTCTCACCTGGCTGCAGGTGAGGAATGAGGAAGGCCGTTCCTGGGCATGCTCAGTAGGGGCAGCCCTGGCAAAATAGCAGCAGCTTTGTTGATGAGCTCAGCCCGACCAGGCTTCAGTTGATTCCACCTCCCTCACCCTCTCCCCACTGTGGATTCTCTCCTTGCTCCTTGAAGTGGAAAGCAAATGAAGGACTGCCTTCCCCTCACTCCTCTCTTTTGAAAAAAATAAGTTTAGCAGGCCTTTCAAAAGCCTTCCCAACTGTGTCCTTTGCCTTTTTTACTCCCTTGCCTCAAGGAACAACTGGCTGAAAACACACCAGATATATACGTCTAATCAAGAGTAAATCACTTTATTTTTCAATGCAGAAGTCAGCATGAGATGAAGGAGGGTTACTTTGGTTTTAGGAAGGAACTGTGAATTAGTATTTTTAAGAACTTTACTGCTTCACACCAGTGAACGTGTGCATAAACTTAACAGATCTAAACAAAGAAAGAAACAAATACGGAAGTAAATTTAAAGGGCACTTTCCCTGCATCACCCTCCTGCAATTTTATTTGTGTGTGACACAAGATCATGTTTTCAACACAGTGGATACTGCACTTGTATTCATCAGCAAGTGCCCCAACACTGGCACATTCATTTTGCATAAGTACTGAAACAGAACCCTGGCTAGACAGACAAAGATCCCCCTCTTCGTTGCTGATCTTTCCTAGCAGCCGGAAAGCAAAAAGCAAGGACTGATAAGATGGAAGGAAAGAGTCCAGCCACTGATTCCTTTGCCTCTCCAAGAAATTGCTTATTTCAAGGATGGGTGCATGGCAGTCGCAATAATTTTAGTTTGGAAATCTGGATTTCTAATGAGTTTAGCCATGTTGAAAAGATATGTAGCATTGAAGTAATGTTGGAATTAATCTACATTTTTGTCTTAGACACCTAATTTATTTAAGCAAAGGGCAATTTAAGGGATCTGTCTGCTCTGTATAATTTAGTAAGAGAAACTGTTGTCTTCATTAAACCATACTTTAAGATTTCTCCGTAAATTTAATTGGTACACCAATGAAATGGTACACAGCTCCTCAAACAGCTCTAATATTTAAATCTAGTGCATTACCCATTAATACTGTATTATTTCTATTGAAACATTACCATGATTATTTTAAAAGACTGCAGCTAGTCTATATAGTTGCACAGTACATTAGAAAAGGCAATAAAATTCCATTTCTCTACGTCTCTGGCCATTTCATATGCAAATTGCAAAACTGGAACATTTGCTCATGCAATTATCATGTTTGTGTGGATCAGTCTGAGGAAAAATTCTGCCTGTAGTTATGCACACATCAGCCTGCCTAATTTTCTTTTACAAGTCATATGGTCCGCAATAACCCAACTGCAACAAACAAATGGAGAGCAAGCTCTTAGTCAAAAATAAAATTATGAAGTGTTATATTGCTCCTCCAGCAACACACTCCTCCCATGTGATTCTGCCTGGTTCTCGGTTACACATCTGTATTATTCTTTATACGGGAAATAAATTGCTCCCCCAGCACACAGTATTCTGCCATTGAGTCATTAATCTCAGAAATGTGATTTTCATCTGACATAATTTCCGCCATGTCAGAATAGCAGCCTTTCAGAACTGGAAGCCATTGACTTCGCTACTTGCTTACGATTGATCATCTTGTACACCCAGGGCAATTTCAATGCGCTTTTTGAAAGGGGCTTCATACTCCCAAAGAGTGCAGGGAAAGCCTCACATTTTCCTTTTCTTCATTGTAAGATAGCGCTGTTAATGAACGTGCATGCGTGCTTGCACACGCTCCCTTGTGATCGGTTCAGAAATAATTGTTCTAAAAGTCCACATCTCTGTGGTAGCCCTTGCCTCTGGCCAGGAGAGAAGCCTCTTTCAGCCTGAGGGTAAATTCATTTTGGGAGAAACTTTGGGAGGCCACATTCCAGGGGTGGGATCCACCGACGGTAAAGGAAGCCAAAAATACCAAGTATTTCAGCTTGTGACTCTTAGTGCTAACAACCGACAGGCATTTCAGCCTTTTAGCATGGAGGGGGAAACTGCTCTGAAGGCGAGTTGCTGCAAAAGAATTGGTGTATGGGGGAAATTGAAGGGAGTGGAGCAGAGGAAGGACTGACCGTTGGGGAGCGCTTTGGGGTGAGCGAAGTCGGGAGCCTGAAGTTCCTCACCACAGCCCTACAGAATTCCTTCCCAGGAATTGAAGGGATGGGTTAATCTATGCTTGTTTTAAGGTGGCTTTTAAAAACATATTTGTTCTCTTTGGTCTTGCAGATGCCCACGCACATGCACAGACGACACAGACACACACTCATTGTAGTTGGTTATTTGGTTGTTGAGGCTTGTTTTGACTTCTTTTTACAGGTCCACTCTACAATTTATTTATTACTGATTTATGATTTTATGAATTTGATTTATTGCTATGGAATTATATGCTCTATATTGCAAATCACCTTGGGAAAGGCATTCAGTGAATAAGTAGTCACATACTTTCCAAAAATGTTGGCCAGCCCAATCCAAGTAATATGACATCAATGTCCAGGGGAAACACGATATTTGGACATGTTTTGCCCCATATAGGGGCTGATGCCAAAAATGGCACCCCATATTGGGTTCTGACCCCTTCTCCTATAATGTGGAAGATCACTTATCCTAGCTTTCCCCAGGCTGGAGCCCTCTGCGTGAGTTTGGCATCAAGCATAGAATCATAGAATAGTAGTGCTGGAAGGGGTCAGAAGGCCACTGGGTCCAACATCCTGCTCCATGCAGGATACAAAGGCCGTCCTCTCAGGTGGCTGTCCAGCTACATCTTCAAAGCCTCCAGTGTGGGAGAGCGCACAATGCCTGCCTGTTCAATAAGAGAAAACAGTACAACCCAAAAGGAGTACTCATTGGCCCCAGCCAGGACACTGGAGGTCCCAGCCTTTGGAGCATCTGTTTGGCTATTTCTTCTTCAGCACATGAAAGACTTTTCCAGCTGTGTCCTCCTGGCCCACATTTCTCATTTCCTGGCTGGGTTGCCACCTCTGTTGCTCCATTTCCCCATCTTTCTCCAAAGGTGCTAAGAAGATAAGAACATAAGAAAGCCATGCCGGATCAGGCCAAAGGTCCATCAAGTCCAGCACTCTGCACATGGTGGCAAACCACAGGATCACCCAAGCAGGATGGGTGCAAGGCCTCCGCTGCCCAGCTATTCAGCTACTGGCCATTGCCAGTCTGCCACTCTGGTCAAGGAGGAAGCACCCAGTGGACCCTGAGAGCCTCCTTCCCCTTGATTCTATCCAATCCCTTTTGAAGCCGCCTATGTGGGTGGCCATCAGACCACTTCCCATGGCAGAAAATCCAACATGGTGTGTGAAGGGGTGCTTTCGTTCGTCTGTCCTAAACCTCCCACTGATGACCCCAGATTCAAGGCAGAGGGATAATAAGGTCTCCCTCTCCACTTTCTCCACACCAGGCATTATTTTAAACACCTCTCTCATGCCACTCCTTTCTTGCCTTGCTTGCCCCCAAGAAGCTACCTGCCAGCAAGGCAGAAGAGAGTTCACGGTTCCCAGGCCCTCCTTTCTCCTTGAGGTCCTCCTTTCCTTTGGCCACTGCAGCCACCAATAGAGCCCAGCCTTAGCATGAGGCAGAGTGGGGCAGGCAGCCCTGGCCCCACCAAACCCACAGCTTGGACAGCTTTCTGGCTGGCAGGGGCAGTTTTGAAGGAACCATGCATCCTACTCTGCCAGAGACACAGGTATCCCACCTGCGATCATGGCTTCCATTTTGATTTGGCAACATTGCTCAAAAGTCCCCACAGCTGAGTATCTTGCATAGCTACAAAAGGCCAACAGCAGCAGCAAACCAGCAGTGTCACCAACCTCAAGAGAGCCAAGATCACAGAAATGGGTGGCCATGAGAATGCACTCAGTAAACAGACTGGAGGCAGCTCCTGGGTTATGAACTGAAAGGGAACTCTGGGCTGGAAACCTTAACTCATTTCCTCTTTCCACTGCTGACTACTCTTCTGTGTTTTCAATTATAGGCCATTCTGTCAAAGTTGCTTGATTACAGCTACTTCCTTGTCCCAAACCCAACCTGGATTGTAGAATATGTGGGGTGGAAACCCTGCAAGGATGGCATTCTTTTGGGAACCATTCCCAGCATATGGAGACTTAATTCTCACTGTAAGCTAGGGCAGCTCCCAACACAAGTGGAAAATGCACTTCAGCTCCCTGCGGTCTCTCCGTGGCTTGCTTCCCTTGCCGTATTATTTTTGAACCGAGCGCAAAAAGACTGTGTGCTACTTGCTCCATTTTGAGAATCCAATAACCTGACCTGCCCAGCTTCTGGGTGGTCCTGGTGAAAGAGCAGAGAAACCACGCCATGCCCGTGTGATATAATAATCACAATAAACACAGCCGTTGCGTTCACAGGGCCCCTCAGAATCGCTTCAACAATAGGATGTTTCACATCCACCAGGCTCTCCATTCCATTCCATTTGCTTTCCTTTCTTTTTGCCTTTCTTTTCTCGGAAGCCCTTGCTGGTGATGCTGCAAACAGTTTTAAACAGAGTCAAAAGCTTATTTGGTGTCATTTGCACCCTAGTAGATGAACCCCTTTATCTGGGTTCTGCTTCCAATGCCCTTCTGATTCAACAAGCTGCTCAGCTAATTGAGAGAGGCTGACTCCAGGGATTAGATTTATTCAAATATATGGCCACTTTTCAAGTGTTTGCAAGTTGTTGTTTTTTTAATGCTCCATGGGGTTAGAATGTGATGCTACAAAGAGTCACTCATGCACCTGTTCACAAGCACTTCAGCAGTGCGTGGACGAGGTGGCCGCTTCTGCATAGCCAAAAAGAGGACATGCATTAACGAAGAAGGGGACAAAAGCAGAGGCCAATTGGCATAACATTGGCAGATGCGCCTTTATATGTACAGAGGCAAATGTGGCAATCGCTTCTATAATCTAGACAGAAATAGAATACATCTCACCATTGTAGGCGTGGTTGAACAGCGGAATGGAGTGTCTGCTCTGGGCGCTGTCCCAGGGTACCTGTCAGTGGGCAACTTTGAGGCCCCGAACCCCCTCTTCTAATCCTTTATATTTAATTCTGCTTAGAGAGGACAGCCATGATGCAATCCAACAAAACTGCCCTCTGATACCACTACAAATAGAGGACTATCCTCTGGAATGGAGGACAACTGGACATCAGGAGCTCAACATCACAGCAACTGAGCAGAGGTTGAAATCTTTCTGCTGTTTGGCTATTTTTCTTAGCTATTTTAACTAAAAACGGACCGCATCCACGGTGCAACCGGAGCCTCTGCGTTTCTTTAGTGCTGTGCAGCTTTATGCCACTTTCGTGGTCCACATACTTGCATGGTCTCCTTTCTCCTACTGCTTCCCCTTTCACAGGGCGTGTGACCTTCCGTCCCCCTGAAATCGCTGCACCACCACTACTGTCTGTATTATCTGTTTGTTTGTTGTATTATACCACACTTTCTTCCCTTTCACGGAACTCAAGGCAGCTTACATAATTCTCCTTCTGCCCCCAGTCCTATTCTCGCAACCACAACCCTGTGAGGTAGGTTGGGCTGAGAGTCCGCGACTGGCCCAGAGTCACCCAGTGGGCTCCATGGCTCTCCTGAGTCCCAGTCCCATGCTCTTAACCTCTACACCACACTGGCTCTGCTGTGCTACTTCAACATCTATTTTGACACCTCCTGTCCTTTGACAATTCTAATGTATCGCTTCATGGATTCTTGTGCTTGGCTAAATATGCCCCCATCCTTGGGTCTTTCGGCCTGTGCCCTTTCCTAATTGAACGAGTGGGTTCGTTCATTGAGTCACGACAAGAAGCCAGGGAGGTAGGCTGGATGGAGAAAGCACCTGGGCGCATGTTCACCCAATGAGCTCTATGACCAAGTGACAATTGGGGTTCAGGCTGCCCCAAGCCATATGTCCTGGCCCCGGGTCAAAGGAGAACCATGCAGCTGAGTCCAGGGCTGTTCCACCACTGGCCGGGGAACCAAACAGAGCAGCATTTCCACGAGGATGGGCCTCGGGACTGAACCAAGGTCCCCAAAAGCAGGGCTGCTGCAGCAGACTACCTAAGGTGGAAGCAGGTGATGGACGCAGAGACAAACAGGCCCAGCTTTAGCACCTGGGCCAACATGGGGGTGCTGAAGTCCAGCAGGACCAGTGTTCCCCACAGCAGCCTTCTTTCTTTGTTATTTATAAAAGTCTGCTTTAAGAGTCAGGGTGGCCAGATGGACATGTATGTGGTTACAAATGCTCATTTGGTATTTTTACTTTAAAATATATTACCATTTTCTATAACAAACTGGTCTCGTAAATCTGTTTAGCATCAGAGCAGCAGAAGCAAACTCCAATTTATTCCTATAGTCATGATGGCGCTAAGAGAGAGATTAGGGTGCAATGATTTAAGAGAGATTAGGGTGCAATCCTAGGCATATTTGGACAGAAAAAAATCCTAAATCTCTAGCATGTCCCAGTTAGCATGGCTGGCTGGGGAATGCGGGGAGGCCTAAGATATTTGTTCTACCTAAAGGGGCATGATTGCATCCTTAAAATTTGGAATTGCTCATATCCAGGGTATTTTCCTTTTAAATCAATGCCTGCATTTTCCCCATTTTGCTATAAGATTTCCCATTTTTGCTGTCAGGAACACAGAAGCCATGGTAAAGCACAGAGTTGTGCATCTCAACCAAGAGCCCTTTTTTCCCCACAAATGATCAAAATAAAAGTTGTTCACATATAACAATGAAATAAATTTCAGTGTGGTATTATTGTCATATATGCATGCACTGTAAATACGTTCATTCATTATCCATTTCTCTTACTGCAAAGACAAACTTTACTCTTTCCTGAAGTTAGGCAACTGAACAAAGACCCTGCATCAAGTCCCGGGCCTGAAACGACCAAGCTGTCATTGCTTTTATGGAGCTATACCCGATGCTAGTCTACTGATTTCAGCACAAGGGCCAAATGCAATCTTGGAGACAGCTCAGGGGACGTATTCCAGGAGTGGGCGAGGTTGGAGACAAGGGGAGTGAGATCAAAGGCAAAGGTGGTTGAGTTAAAGTACAAGATGATATACCCAAAACAGCAGCGTACTGAATGTTAAAACAGCAGCGTACTCCTAGTTCCAGTAACTAGTCTTCAGGAAAGTGTTTTAGTATAGAAGAGCTGCACAAAAAAGAGGAACCCATTCGGTCATCCCTGATTGGGGGAAAGAGGGAGGGCCATTTGGGAAATGCTGGATGGCTGGATTAAGACCTCCTCCCAGGAGGAGGGCCAGATTTGCCTCCTTGCCTGCTGTTTCCCACCCTTGCAGGAGACCCATTGAATGGGATGCAAGTTAGACTAACGTTGGTTATAACCCACTGGATACAACCCCTCAACCTGAGATTAGCAGTCAAGAACACCAATGTTTCCTCTAGATCTCTAAGTTTCTGACACTGGATGCTGGACTGGCTGCCCAGCATATGGTACCTGGCCTTGTGTCCTTGCTTGACCGTTTCCTGGCTCTGCTCTGGGTTGCAGTTCTGGTAATTTTCTTGCAACACCATGCAGTAATGTCTGCATTTGCCAAATAGTGGCCTGCTGCTAGAATGCTTTTTTGAACTACCAACAATGAAGCCATTAATGATAGCAGCTCAGGTGTGTGCCATCTGACCACTGGGGCGCCACCTCTGAGCTGTTCCAAGGAATCTAGCATGGAGGAATCTGGCATGAAAAAGAAGCGGCGTTACAGTATTCAGGAAGCGCTGCAGACCTTGGGCTCATTGTAGGATAAACACTCGCATTCCCCTGTCTCCTGTAAGGTGCATTCTTTACTTCTGCTGTGTAGGATGGAAGACAGATGTGTGATCAGAGAGTTGTCTGTGGGTATCTAACAGCCTTCTCCAACCTGGTGCCCTCCAGATATATTACTGGGAACCATGGGAGTTGTGAATACCTCCAGAGTGATGGGTAAAACTGTCCCATTGCATTTAGATGGGGAGACTCTCCTAGATCTATAATTCTCCCCATTTTAATTATGCAAATATTTATCTATTTCCCCAGGATGTCTGGGGCTTTCTGGAGTGAACTGAATTTGCACCAAATATGGGATTTTGCATGCCAACTAGTTAGGTCAAAAACACGCTCTTCCAGCAAGGCCTTTTTTACACTGAGTTGAACCAATGATGTTTTTGCTGTTTACATATTGTGCATTGTTCTTAGATTGTGTGGTTTTATTCATTCTGTAACTTATTGTTTTAAAGCATGTATGCCACCTCTGGAAATCTTCCAGGAAAAATAGCCTAAAAGTAATTAAGTAAGTAATCATCTTCTTTTGGGAACTGGATTTTCCAACTTGCCATACATACAGAATTTGGAAATTCTGAATACTGGATTCTTCAGGAAACAACATATATGTTTACATCCAGAGCACAGCTCTCTTCATTTGTTTCTGCAAAAGCAAGAGAGTCCTATAATATGATAAGAAAGGCTTTAGTTTTTAAAGATTCATTGTATTTATACACTTCTATAAGAGCTAAGAATAATTCCAGATGGACTAATTTATTAAAGTCAGTAATTTAAATGTCTAGCAGGTTACCATAGCGCAAATCAGTCACTACTGCACATCCCTTATCTTTCTGTTCTGATTGCAAGTTGGTATCTCCGTCTAAAAGTATTTTTTTCAATTTTGGTAAATTCCCTTTGTGCACCACCTCAGGGCCTCTTCACCTGTTGTAATTCAGCAAGAAATATCAATCCCCACTGCATTTCCATGTGGCCACTGATCACAACTGCCTGTGTGACAGAAATACTTATTTGGTATATTTAATATGTTGCTAGTTGCGAAGTCACATCCGACCCATCGCAACCCCATGGACAACATTCCTCCAGGCCTTCCCGTCCTCCACCATCCCCTGGAGTCCACCTAAGCTCAAACCAACTGCCTCAGTGACTCCATCTAGCCACCTCATCCTCTGCCGTCCTCTTCTTTTGCCATCTATTGTTCCCAGCATTAGGCTCTTCTCCAGGGAGTCCTTCCTTCTCATTAGGTGGCCAAAGGATGTGAGTTTCATCTTCAGTATCTGGCCTTCTAAAGAGCAGTCTGGGTTGATCTCCTCTAGGACTGACCGGTTTGATCGCTTTGCGGTCCAAGGGACTCGCAGGAGTCTCTGCCAGCACCACAATTCAAAGGCCTCAATCCTTTGGCGCTCAGCCTTCCTTATGGTGCAGCTTTCACAGCCGTACATTGCAACTGGGAAAACCATAGCCTCGACTATACGCACTTTTGTCGGCAGGGTGATGTCTCTGCTTTTTAGTGTGCTGTCTAGATTTGCCATAGCTTTCCTCCCCAGGAGAAAGTGTCTTTTAATTTCTTGGCCACAGTCACTGTCTGCAGTGATCTGTCTGCAAGAAAATAAAATCAGTCACTATACGAGACTATAAACATGCTTGTTGTTGCTGATGACGGTAATTCTGATGAGGAGAATCTGGTGGTCTTTGCACACTAGCACTATCCACATTGCACAAGCATGCGATGTCGGTCCTGTCGATGCACCGGCGCTCCTGGTGTGGCACTGTTGGGACCTTCCTGTCATAATTTTGTCCGGAACAAGCATAACAGGATGCAGAGGATGTTCTGTTATGTATGGACCAGGTCTTTTAAATATATATATATACACACGAATATGGGCTTAACATAAAGCAGGCACACATCTATTTTCCTCTATCAGATGGCAGAAGGGATGCTATTTGTGGTCACCTAATGGGTAGTTGGTTGCCCAGCAGACAGCAGCTACCCCGGGTCTCCCTTGATTAACTTTCTGGCCTGTTTAGAAACATTTATTGGTTTCATTACAGTCACGGGTTTTCCCAAAGGATCCTGAAACTGTGATTCGGCAAGGATAGCTCTGAGAATGGTGTCACTAGCTTCCCTTGCCAATTTTTCAGATTTCCGACAAAGCCAAAAGACATTACCTTGCATCTCTGTGTATGTCTTCTTTCTCCTTTCCTCCCTAGATTAGGGGACCAGATTCGAAGGAGAAGCCAAGTATGAGGGACAGGGGAGCTTTTTAGATCCATATTTGTACATACTCTAGAGTAAAAATGATCAAAGGCAGAGCAGTTAGACCCAGATGTAAACTAATGGCCTTAGGTAAGGTCATTAAAACAAACAAACAAAGCTCAAGTGTGCGGAGAAGATACACAACCCAAAGGGATACTCCCTATTCTAGTTTTACTGTTCCTGTCTGTTAAAGGCTCATACTTAAAAACCTGAAATCTGGTCCCACCAGGTTCCTTTCATTCCTTTAGAGTGATGTCTCAAAGGTGAATGAGCCATGGAATAAGTACTGCTGGCAAAGCAGGAAAAATCAAAACCAAACCTGTTTCTTCGGCAGACACTTTTCTTCACTGGGCGGGTTAAAAACAACAACACAAAAACCCTCATGTCCTTTGCAGGTTGGACAATCCTTACATAGACTGATCAGCCTGAAGGTCCACCATTCAAGCCAGGTGCAAGAGCGTGTTTCAAGAAGGTGGACACTGCAGACATGCAGATGAGCAAGGAGCCTGTGAGCACAAGTTCAGGCCGGGAATTTGTTTTTGGCGCACACATTTTTTCCACCCACAAGTATTCCTGTTCCTCTCACAAGCTTTCTTGATTGCAGTGTTATAATGTAAATGCTGGGGGAGGCTTTTTGTGATCTCTGTTGTTAGAAAGAACAAAATTAGATATCGGAAACCCTTGTCAATTTACTCCAGATCTCCCAAAAATCCACCAGTAGATCTCCTAATTGACATTCTGCCTGCCCCAAGGTAGAGGCATGAATGATGGATACCAGAAACAAGTTTGAGGCAAGTGCAGCCAGGGGAATAGAAGAACATTTCCCCATGACAACCTTTTCCTGCTAATCCACACTGGCTCCCCGTGCAAAATTTTACTGCACCTCTGTTGAACACATTTCATCGGAGACAACGAATGAGACAACCTAGCCAGCATGAGCCTTGGCTAGAAAGCTGCCTGCAGCCCGCTGCATTCCAGAGCCCTGCCTGCTTGGTCGCCATGAGATGCCAGTCTTTTTGCAGTGAGGAATGGCATTCCAAAGTATTTGCTTTCTTCTTCCATCCATCCAAGCGCACCCTCTTTTCCCTGACTTGCACATCAGGAATTTAGTGAATAGGAAATACGTGCAAGCTCAATGCACTTAAGGTTTGCAATGTGTGTGATCCATGCAGCCATGTGCTGACTCGGTCCTTTTTATTCTGCATGAATCCAGATACAACCCTAATCAATGCAAGGAGCAGTATCCAGTACTGTTGCTGTGCCTCCAAGCTCAAAGTGAAAAGGAGTTTTCTAAAGGAACTCTAGAAATGAGTGGAAGTGTTTGATTCTGGAAGAAAACAGGTCAGTGGAGTCCGAAGTGGCTTTTGCATTTAATTATTGTAGAATCACAGACCATTTAAAACATGAATAAGTTGAAAACACAAATGATTGCTAAAGCAGAATGCATAACAGCAGTAGAACAAGTGCTTGAAACCTAAAAGCAATAGAAGTGGCTTCCGGTTTTGGAGGACCCTTGGGCAAAGTACCCTCCATGTTCCTCCTTTCTTAGCAAGTCTGCCTTCAAAGCACCCTTGCCGCTGGCTGCCGTTGCTCGTCTTCCCTTTTTCTCTTTGTTTCTACCACTTCATGGCAGAGAGGCAGAGAGACAGTGAGAAAGTCGCCCCCTCTTCTCACCGCCATTGCCTGGGCTGGACGATGCAGGGAAAGTAGCAGGTAGCAGTGGTGAGAAGCAGGGGTAATTCCAGGGGGCTCCTGTCTGCAGACCCCTGCTGAGGGGTTGGCCCTTGGGACCTGCCCAGCCCTGCCTACATTGGATGCTGGCTCTGCACGGAGTGTCCTTCTGTGAGCTCAGCTGAACGGCACTATTCCAGAAAGGAGCATTTTTGCTCTTTTCCAAATACTTTGAGGACTTCTCGTGCCAATTAGAATTGCTATTCAATAGCTAGAGATGCAGCAAAAGGTGGGAAGGAAAACACTGGATGTGATTACGAGCACAGAAGCATGTGCTAACTGCGCGAAGGGAAAAGCTAGTCTGTGCTAAGCGATCTTGAGTATGAGCTAATAGAAGCATTTAGTGTGCCTGTGTTTTAAAAGGACTCTCTGCTATGCTGAAGTCAACACAGAAGACTGCAAGAACCTGTCAAAGAGTGACTTGAGAGGGAAATCTGAGAGACAGTGTGGTGTAGTGGTGAGAGTGTTGGATTTTGCCACAGAAGGACTGGGTTTAGTCCAGCCATAAAACTCACTGGCTGGATTCACATGAACACAGGGTGAAAAGTAGCCATGATAAGCATCTTTTCTGTCTGTGCGCCAGTTGTGTACTGAACAATTTTCCTAATTATCCTTGCTGCATGTCAAATCCCATGACATCTGAACCTGGTGTGGGGGCAGGTGGCTTTAGAATCTCTTCAGGACCTGCAAGCCACATGTTCTGATTTTGAAGCAACCCTTTGAAGGTACATCTTGCCACCTTCGCCACATAGCTTCATGGATTGTTTCATTGGGATGTTTTATGGATTGTCAATCTGTTTTAATATATAGTATTATATTTGGGGTTTTATTGAATGTTACCCATTCTGAGAGTCAACATGGCTGAGTGAACAGTATATACTTTTTAAAAGAAATAGATGGAATGAGGCAGGAATTGGGAAAACTGTGCCTCGTGCAACCAGCCGCCCTGGTTTCTAGAAGAGCTTTGGTTTTGGCTGACTTTGGTTCACTTACTGGCACTCAGCTCAACCTAACGCATAGGACTGTTGTGAAAATAAAATATTGAGGAGGGTTACAGAAGCCACCTTAGGTGATGTTTATGATGAAGATGATGGATAACAACAATAATAAATACACGTTAAATGGAAAAGGGATGGAGGCTGATGGATTTATGAATGAGAGTTTCTTTAGGAGAACATCTGTGTGAAGTTACAACAACACCCATCCTTCTTAATAAAGTTGCATTTTTTTCAACAAGCCAAAAAGATGGAAGTGGCACTGGGAAAATGCAAGAGAATGTCCTGTGGACTCCAGGAAACATGTATAAATGACGCTCAGTGAACCCACAATAGATGCTCAGTCTGAAAGCCACCTTTGCTGGTCTTCTGGGTTGTGGAGTCTTCCCTTAATGGCTGGGGAATGGCTTGCATTCTGCAAAAGGTTCCACCACCGAACAATCGCCCTTCCCTGTAGCTACAACCGGCCTGCCCTTATCTGATGGAGGAGAGTCTCGGAAATGGATCTTAAATTTTAGGATCCGTTTATCCTTGTGCTCTATTTATAAACATCATAAAAGCCTCCCGCTAGCCAATGTGGCAGACCTTGCAGGTCCCTTGACCAGATCAGACCAAAGCTCCAATCTATCAAGACAGGAAGCTCTAATTTCTGGTTTTTGTTTTAACAAAGCTAAGAGGGCCAACACTTAAATTAGTCAGAAAGTCTACCAGCATGATAAAGATGCTGTCTTGAACATCCATTTCATTATGATAAATAAATACCAGTACTCATTAAGGAGCAAATCCCAAAGATACGATATATGCAATTGTTTTAGCCACTGTACATTTTCTGTACATCTATAAAGTTAAGGGTAATCCAAGAACAATAAATCATTATATCTGCCAAGCACAGGAATTTAATGCGGATATTCCAAAAACACTGACATTAAAGAGATTTGGTAAGTAAAGGTGCAGCCCCAAAAAGAAACTCCAAACCTTAATACAGCTAATACACTTACAAAGGCTTCTATGTGCCCACAAGGCATATAATTCATTGGAATAAAGCATGCTCTATAAATGCAACGCGGATGCTCTCTGGTGGGATACTAGACACTCACACATCACGCTATATACTTTCCCATGCTCAGAAGCTGCATCAGTTCTCATGCATTCTTGCCAACACACAGGAGTTCTGGTGATGGGCTTGGTTAGTGGGCTGTGGAGTTCTGGAAAGAGACCTAGCAAGGGGTGCAGCAGAACACAATGCATGCTACCTATTGTTTCTAACAATAATAATAGATTATTGTAATATATCTGGCATGGTTCTTTGTCATTGTGTTTGCAGCTTCAGGCAAAGAGCAAAATTATTATATTATTTATTATATTCCTATCCTGCCTTTTTTCCTTTCAAGGAACTCAAAGTGGCATACATCATTCTCCTCCTCCTCTCAGTCCCACCCTAAAAACAACAACCCTGCAAGGTAGGTTGGGTTGAGAGTCTGTGGTGGGCCCAAGGTCACCCAGTTGGCTCCATGGCTGAGTGGAGAGTAGAGCCCAGATCATTTGAGTTCCAGTCCTGTGCTCTTAACCACTCCACCACACTGGCTCTTTTGAGATCATGCTTGAGATCATGCTTAACTTGAGGCATTTTCCATTTAATCATACCCTTCCACAGGACAGCTTTTTCCCCAAGAAGGAGCCCTCCAAAGAGAAAAGGAGCAGAAAATGAAATAAAGAAATTTACAAGTTACAACCCATTGAACTGACTTCTGGACAATGGGGTACTGATTGCTCTCACTGGGAAAACTGAACCAGCTTGGTTCGCGAAGGGATGCATTCTAGCCCCTCTCCATTTTGATGCAACAGAAGTAGAGGTTTGGGTTACTAAAACAATCCACCATTTCCCAAGTTATGCATCTACTCAGCTGGAGTTGAGTGAGTCTGAAGTATAAGGAAAAATGAAGTAAACTGGAAAAAGTGCACACGATAAAGTTTAAATGGACAATCTCCTGCAGTCGCAAAGCCTCATTCATGGAATTTTGCTGGAAGTGCAGATGGTGTTATCATCAGTGATGATGCTTTGCTGTCACTTCTACTGTCTCATTTTTCTTAACTGGGAAAATTAAGGAGTAAAAGCCAGGATGGTCCCCCATTTCCTGGTTGTTAGTGCTTGAGCCCTCAGTCTGGCAGCACGTTAGTCATGAAGATTGTTACTGTGAAGCCCATTTGCACTGGAAACTGATTTGTTTTATTTGTGGCTGCTTAAACCTGTTTGTTCGCTTGCTTTTTGTTTCATTTTTATACCGCCCATTAGCCAAGGCTTTCTGGGCAGTTATCAAAACTTAAAAACACAAGAACAACAAACATTAACATAATAGAACAATATCACAGCAACTGTAACTGAATCAGCATGGAAGCGTAGCAGAGGTGCAGGTTCAATTGCAATATAAAAACTACAGTTAAACTGTTCAAATGCTGGGAAAATAAAAAGGTTTTCATCTGGCACAGAAGTAATACAAAGTCAGTGCCAGGTGCACCTCTTTGACAAGCTCATTCAGGACCAGGTGCCACAACTCAACAGGCCCTGCTCCTGGTAGCCACTTGCCTTGCTTCTTTTGGAGGGGGTTCCCAGAGAAGGACCCCCAAAGATGAAGGACCCTCCAGGGTCCAGGTAGGTACATAATGGATGAGGCTTTCCTTAAAATAACAAGGCCCCAGCCACTTAAAGCATTGTTATTACTAACACTTGGAAATGGACTCAGACTTTAGCTGCTAGCCAGTGTAGATTATTATTTTTTATTATTATTATTATTATAACATTTCTATGCCGCCCCTTGCCGAAACCTCGGGGCGGCTTACAACATGATAAAATACATTGAAATACAATAGTACATAATAAATTACCATTAAATATAAAAATACAAAAAAATACATTGATTTACAAATATAAGATTAAAATTATCAGTATAAAATAAAAATATAGGAGGAGAAAGAGAAGGAAGAAGAAGTTGCCCCGGCCAGATCATATGTTTTAACAATTGAAATGATGTTTAAATAAAAAGGTCTTTACCTGGCGCCGAAAAACCAGTAACGACGGTGCCAGGCGGACCTCTTTGGGGAGTGAATTCCATAGGTTGGGTGCCACCGCAGAGAAAGCCCTCCTCCGGGTACTTACTCTCCTAATTTCTTTCATGGAGGGTTCCCGGAGAAGGGACTCTCCCGCAGATCTCAAAGGGCGGTCGGGCATATATGGACGTAAGCGCTCGTTCAGGTAGCCAGGACCCAAGCCGTTTAGGGCTTTGTAGGTCATAATCAACACCTTGAATTGGGCCCGGGCTTCAATGGGAAGCCAGTGAAGCTGATGGAGGACTGGAGTCATGTGAGCATAACGCCCCGTCCCCGTCAGCAACCTGGCAGCTCTATTTTGCACCAATTGAAGTGTTCGGACTGTCTTCAGGGGAAGCCCCACGTAGATTCAAGAACTCCAGAGTCAAGAAAAATCCTGTAAGCACCCTAGGACTGCCAATGGGATAAAATCTTGTGAATAAACACGCAGCTAAGGATTTAGCTTTGTATAACCTCTCTGTAATTATTTTTCCTCCAATGCTTTCAATTTCTACTCCTTAACCCAGCACAGTTCAGCAATCACAATGCTATATGCAAATATGAATATCATTTCCATAAATTCAGTTAAAGTTGCCCTATCCATTTGAATGGAAAACGTTATGCAAAGTAGCAAATATGAGAAATGAGCCATGTTTTGGCATATGATACATAATCACCTGTCATTCAGTGGGTGAGAATACTCCTGAATAGCAATGGCAGCAAATTGGAGAACTCACCACTGACAGACTGGTGTCAGTTACGCAGACTGAGACCACTCTCAGCAGTGCAAGCAACAACAGTGCAAGATTTGTACACATCAGAACATATAGCACAAGATAGCAGTGGGAGAACAGATGCAGAGCTTGCTGAAATTCTCCAAACTTCATGCAAAGTTTGGTTCAGCTCACTCCCAGTTGTGCTTGATACCTATTTGCAATTCATTCAAATGGGATAAGTGCACCTTTTTCAAAGGGTTTGCATTTTCAAAAGCTGCACATTTTAAAAGTGCATTTTTGTGAATGCAAATGTGGGTAGAGGAATTTGTGGGCTTTTTCAGAGGACATGAACTCCTGTTCATTTTTAAAATTACAAATGGAGCATTTTCAAATGATTTGCAAATGGAAATGAAATTCTTAGTGCAAGGAAGCTGCAAGATCTTTAAAAACCCAATAAAATCAGTCTTGAGAAGTCTAAGATATAATATTAGAAATAACAGTTTTGACCATGCCTTATGTGCTATGAGAATAAGCCTAGCATTACAATGATGAGAAAAGATACCTTTGTTATATTAGCCCCAGGATGAAGGAAAAGATGAAACATAAAGAACAACAATGGGATGCCCATTGTTCTGATTCTGAAATCAGAAATCCCATTTCTGATTTCAGAGCTATTGTTGTATATAATTCAAACACTCTGTACGCAAGTCCACTTTTTCAAAATGGTGCAGTGGGAACTTCATACCCACACATGATGACAGTTAAGTGGATTCTTAAATTTCTCTACTATCTGTGATAGAGGTTTATTTTCTTTGGCTTAAAATCTGATAGAAGCCCTCTTTAGGAATGCAGTTAAATCCCATGTCGTTAGGGTAAGGAAGAACTGCTGGATTGTTGCAATTTGTTCTCCTGCATACTGGTCATGCATCTCCCCTTCGCCAGTGGTCCTGTTTTCTTTACCACACTCCAAAGATTTGGGCCAGATCTCATTTTGACTGATGTCATATTGGCGAGACTTAATCAGAGCAAAAGGGACGTGGGCTCAGATTGTTTTTGTTGGGTAATCATTTCAGGGTTGTTTTGACCACTTGGAGATAGCGTGGACGTGCTTGGCCTCGCATGCATCACCGTGTAAACAGCAGCTCTGAGTACGACAGTTAACTCTGGCTTTATGGATGTTTGTTTCTCTTGAAGGAGCTTGGAATTTGAGTGGGGTGTGAGGGGGAGTCCAGCAGAAAAAAATAAAAGACGGCAAAGGCTAGTTAATTCGTACAAAAACAATAACAAAAACAAATCCACTGTCATTTTGGAAGCGGCTTGTGCTGCTTCCATCCCCCTTGGTGATGTCAACAGAAACCCCTTGCTTGACTGTGGCTTTGTTATCAATCATCCACCATCTGCTGTTTCTCCCCTACTGTACAGCAGAAGGCATTTGGGTAAAAGTAGTCCACAGAGGCAGCTGGAATCAAAAAGCTTGAATGAGCGCCAGTCGGTCTTTCAGATTGGTTGGAAAAGCCGAGCCATTAATCAACTCCCAAGTCTGAAGATAATGCTGTCCAACAGTTGGAGGCTGCCATTTCTAAACAGCAAGATAACCCTCATCATCAAGTGAAGGTATAAATGCCATTAGGAGATAGAGGGATGATTTAAGTCATTTGCTTGCAAGTCTGAATTTATTGCATTGACTGTTATGAAATGAGCGTTTTCGTAGCTAGATGTGGACGAGTAACATAGGACAGAACTTCATACTACAAAGAACTAGTAAGGTCCCCCCCTGCCCCCCCATCCATAATTTCTCTTTTCTGGTCACTAGCTTGATAGAGCATTGCCATCGGACTCTGATGAGGAGCTGGTGACCAGTTGGCTGTGTCTGGTCCCCAGGCTGACACGACCCAGTGCCCCAGTAAGCAAGGAACTTCTTGGGCTTTCCATGTGTGTGCTGGTATAGTCCTATCAAGTCCATCCTGGAAAAACAAAGAACCGCTGCCAGTCTGCCTCTGAAGAGGATCTTTCAGCAAAAAGATTAGTTTCTTGGGGCCCATCTGACCCATACTATCAAGGGCCTGCACCCTGTCTTGGCAAAATGCTGTGATAGAGCTTGAGAATCCATGAAGTGGTCTGGTTTACTTCCTTTGGACCAGAGATTAAGGATAGGGGTGCTCACTCATCAAAAGAGAGCAGTTGGACATTCTTGCTGACATGCAGGGCAGCACCGGTTCCTGGCATTGTTGGGTGAGTGCCCAGGCCCCAGCAGAGCCCACTTTGAGGCCCCTTCTAGGGCTCCCTTTATTGAATTTTTCCTTTGCTGGGAGAGAGACAGGGGAAGTTCGGCCCTGTCAATTCTCCTTGACCCCTCAGTGGCTTTCGACACCATCAACCATGATATGCTGCTGGAATGGTCGGCTGGGTTAGGAGATGCTTTGCAGCTGTTCCACTCCTACCGGTTCCAGATGGTGTTGCTGGGGGCCTGTCGTCCTGCACCATGGAATTCCACAGGATTGGGATGTCCATGGGGGAGTTGCCCCAAGCTTCTTAACCTCTACATGAAGCCACTGGGTGAGCTCATCTGGAGGTGTGGGCTGAGGTGTCACCAGTATGCTGATGACACCCAGGTCCACCTTGCCTATGCATCTGACCCAGCTGAGTCAGTGGCTGTACTGGACCAGTGCCTGAACTCATTAATGGGCTGGATGAGGGCTAATAAACTGAAGCTGAATCCAGACAAGATGGATGTGCTGTTGGTGGGCATTCCTGCACAATACGTGGGCAATTTTCAACCCTAGACAGGGTTGCATTCCCCCTAAAGGATAAGGTTTGTGGCTTAGGGGTGCTGCTGGACTCTGAGCTCTCCCTGGTCTCTAGGTGAGTTTAGTGGCCAGGAGTGACTTTATTGGCTGATCTTTCAGCCATGTTCCTACTCAGATGAGTGGAGCTTTGCCACAGTGGTCCACACACTGGGAACCCCTTGCCTAGATTACTGTACTGCACTCTACATGGGGCTACCTTTGAAAACGGTCCAGAAACGACAACTAATACAGAACAGGGCAGCATGGCTGCTTCATAGGGCCGACCTGTGAGGACACATTATGCCAGTTCTCCATCAGCTGCATTGGCTCCCTCTTCCAGTCTGGGCCCAATTCAAAGAGCTGTCTTTGACATAGAACACCCTGAATGACTTGGGACCAGGGTACCTGAGGGAGCACCTCTCTTTATATATACCTACCTGCTCACTTAGCTCTTCCTCTGAAGGCCTCCTCCAAATACCCCGTCCCAGGGGAAAGGGTTGTGGGATACTTTTTCCATAGTAGCACCCAAACTCTGCAATTCACTCCCCAGGGACATACGGCTGGTGTCGACTTTGCTCTCTTTTAGATGCCCAGTAAAAACTATTTTGTTCAAACAAGCTTTTGGTTAATTTAAATTGTGTTTTGTTATGGATTATTCATCTAATTTTATTGTTGGCTTATCTGTTTGTATTTGGTCATGTTGTGTACAGTTTCATATAATTTTTATTAAGCAAAATCTTTTAACAATTTACTAATTTTGTTTTTTATCTGTTTTATTGATTGTATTTGCATGCTGGTTTTAGCATGTCTAAGTCACACAGAGAACCTCGGATTATGGGGCAGCATAGAAATAGAATGAGATGAATAAATAATTTTGCCCTGATCTTAAGCAATGCCCATCAGGTGAGACAAGTCTCCATTCCAGTTGCCCACCATGTGCCTGATGTGGTGGAACATGGGCCCTCTAGGGTACTTTTGAACTTAAAAGGTGGCTAGATCCATTCACCTGGCACTGCCCAGAGTGCTGGTCCTGACTGCTGCCATGTCGGCACGCCAAAGCTGACTAGCAGGGTGATTTTGCCCAGGACCCCTCCAGCCTGGCATTGGCTCTGCTCTTCTAGGCAGCAGGAAAAGTCCAGCACCAACAGTGCACTGGGGCAAAATAAACCTTCCTTTGGTTTACTCAGAATAATTCATTTTGAAGTTGCAAAATCGTCTCAAGGGGACCATATTCCAGGGCTTGGGTGACTAATAGCCTTGCTCTGGTGGTGCTTCTTTGTGTGGTCTGGCACTGATGCCACTGAATTATTACATGACCGAAGGGATTTTCCTTCTTTATATCACTTGAAAATGAATAAATAAATCTCAGTCCTCATCTACGCTGAGCCCAGACCACCTTCAACGATGCTCGACATCTTGAATGCTTCACTCTTTCTGCAGAACGTCTTGGATGCCAGTGGAGGTCCGCTGTTGGCCCTTGCCATTATCAAAACATTTCAGTAATTGCAGCCTCCACACTGGGAACAGCATGGAACACATCAGTAACACAACCTGACACTCACTGGGTGACTCTGGATCGCCCCAGTTGCTCGAGTCGACCATGCAGGCGACTTCAGCCTTCCATGGCTGGTGACTACAGACGCGCTGAAACCTTATCATATATGGAGAAATAATTAGGTGTACCAGGTTATTAGCCTTCTCTGAGCATTGATGGATGGAATATGTAATTGGAGACAACTTTCCCAAACAGAATCCAGAATGCAGAATTAACTTAAAAGGAAAAGGGCTGCTGGGAAAGGGGCACTATTTTCTTTCTTAAATACTCTCCTCTTTTTCCAGGGGAAATTAAAAACCTTTGCAGAATTCAAAGGCTGTCTGTAGCAATGATAAAGAGAAATCTAACAGGAAAATTGGAGCAACAGAAAATGGATATTGTTTGTTTCGGATCCAAGAGTCAAAATACGAGGGCTTGCTTTGTCCTTGGTGTTGGCAGAGGGGCTTCTCACATTAGTCCTTCAATGAATTAAAAATCTGGGTTGTACCATTTGGACCACACATGGTAAATGGTGCATGTGATGCTTTTTAATGTTCTCCAGTATATCTTTTAAAAACCATCCAGGAGAAGACTATGCTAAACTTTCCAACCTTCCACATGTGAGGAGAACTGCTGAAAAGAATGTCGCCTTCCCATCTTTTAACCTGGTGACCTCCAGGGGTGTTGGGCCACAACTCTTAGCATCCCCCAGCCAGTATGGCAAATGATGATCGGGGATGATGAGCATATAGACCAGTACATCCAGAGGGTACTGTGTTCAGGATGGCTGGTCTCTGGGGATCATTGATCTTGCAGTGGCACAAATAGCTGTTCTCCTCAGGTAGAGCACTTAGGACCTGTGGGTTCTCCATGCGGGCTTTTCCAAGCCACAGGTCTACAGTGCTGGCCAACTGTGGTGGTCAACGAAAAAGCCACATGCTTTATCCCTAGCAAAATGACAGTTGCATTGTTGTGGAATTCACTAAGTCTTGGTCTCCTGGCACATGCAGGGTTTTGTGTCTTATGTGATCAAGCATGACTAGAAGAATCAGTGTGGTGTGGTGGTCAGAGTGCTGGACTGGAGACCTGGGAGATCCAGGTTCTAGTCCCCACTCAGCCATGAGGCTCCCTGGGTGACTTTGGGCCAGTCACAGACTCTCAGCCTAATGTACTTCACAGCGTCGTTGTTGTGAGGATAAAATGGAGCTATGAAAGCTGTCTTGGGTCCCTCACAAGCAGTCCAAGGGAAGGAGAGTGATTATAAATGCAAAATAATGATGATGATGATGACAATGATGATAACTTTATCTTCACATCTGAGCTTACATATGGTGAGTCCAAATAATGATGGAGGGGAAGTGTTTAACCCATCATATTGTGATCCCAAATTTCTCAGCCGCATAGGCTGTTAGCTAGGAAGGAAGAATCCATTAAGCTAAGCCTTTGACATGCCTCATTTAAACTGCAACTCTACCTCCAAAAGAACCAAAAACCTTACTTAAAATCTGTTAACCATTCTTCTAAGATCTCAATTCCTGATGCGTACACTTTAGAAGTTCCACACTGTAGACAAGCAAGATGGTGGACCAGCCATCCAAACTGCTTGCCACCTGTGTTCTGTGGAATGTGCTAGGATAAAATACAGAAACAGATCCTGCAGCATGAAAGCTGAAACTTCAGAAAGGGCAAGAGGCTGATGTCACAAACTGGCCAGGCTGAGACTCCTTTCAATTTCACCTTTGATCTTGGTGAGCTTTCATGAAGTCTGTCAACTCTCTGGCTGTGTAATTTATCCTAAGCAAACCACATGGGGCCACCAAAAGTTTCTAAATGTGTGTTTTGGGGTGGGAGGAGATAGGATTTCAGCTTTTACATGCAATTTAAAAAAATTCCACCTCTCACTTTTCTTTCCACATTCTCACTCCTTTCTCTTTCCCTCACTCATTTCGTCCAGAAATCCAGTAGGAAACCCTGTTGACTAAACAGGGTTGCACTTGATCTTCTTAATAGTATTTCAGGAAAAGGAAGCATACAACCAACCGCAGAAGCTATTCCTTTTGTTTTGATGATTTTATCAGAGCCCAAGGACATCTTTGTTTTCCCTAATGCCATTGCAGCTTCTCAGTCTAAGCTCACCCGATACCTTGCAACAGGTAAGAAGGCAGCAACAAGGTCAGAAAAGAAATATTTCCAATTGCTAGGCACTAGCAAGAACTTTGAGGAGGAAACTTTTGTTTACAGAAAAGAGGAAAATAGCAGATCTGATGCTTGAGCAAGGCTCGCTGCTGGAAACAGGCCAGCCAGACTCACCCTTCTCCCTGAAATGCTCAAGCAACAGAGCCATGTCACAGAGCCATCACGTTACGATTTCCATGCCTCTATGTCAGATTTTCATTAGCTGCTGTTGGTGAGGACAGTGGGGCAAAAGACAAGTTTTGAAGAGCAACCAACACAGGACTGCCATTTTTTGCATGAATTCTGCATCGGGCAACATGGCTATTGACACCACAAGGTTGTAGAAGTGAAGGCAGCAGGACCACATTTTAGCGTGTGTGTTGGGGAAGGGTTTGGAGCAGCTGTGCTGGAGGCACCTGCCTGAGAGAGAGGCCAGCATGCTGCCGTGCGCCTCTTGCTCTTGCTCTCTCTCCCAGCTGCGTTTTTGTCTGGCAGGTACTGAGACTGGAAATAAGACCAATTCCAGGGCTGCAGAACCTTAGATCCCAGGGTCAAGTGCAACCTGCCCAGCACCCCATTTAAGTCTGCCAGGAATTCCCCAGATGGCCACACTTGTTCATGCTTCCACCAACTGTCTGGTAGTATCCCAGCTTTTAAGCAGCCTCATTCTAAAAGTGCAAAATGCCTCTGCTACAGCTTCACTACTGGTAGCAAGAGCATTAAGCAGAAATGTGTTAGCATTTTGGCCACCCCTTTGCCTGTGCCCCAGCACCATGAGAATGAAGTCCCCAAAGCTTGCACAAAATGGAATTTGTCCTCAGGCTGAAAGAAGTTCAGCACCCCTGCCTTACTAGAAGAAAAGTAGCTGGTGGAGGTGAGTGCAGCGGGAGGCCACCAGAAAGACCCGTCATCCTGCTCCCATCTGCTATTTCTCCATTTAGGGCCAGTTGAGAAATGTGGTGCTTGCAAATTCAGGACAAAATGACCAGATTCTCAGATTACGATGTGAATGGATACCTAGTCACTCAACAGCTTGCTCATTTCCAGAATATTCTAATGCAATTCTCAGCTTGAGGAGCACACCAAATACACTTTTAAATGTTTCTTTATTGTAAGAATAACTTTAGGAATGCATCATTTGCTGGGAAATTTGTTTAAACTGTCATATTTAAATGCAAATATCCATGTGGGTTAGTGAAGAAAAAGGACAGAATGGACTTGAGGGTGAACACATGCAAAAGCAGCACAGACAGGAAATGGACTGATTCACCCATCCCTACCTCAAATCTCTGCCTCTCACTCCAGCCAGTTTGTCACTCATTCTGTTAGACAGTTTGTGCTGCCAACACATCTAATTAGGCTCTAGGACAGCAGCAGACAAAAGGTCGATTGTGATCTGCCAGTAGATTTCTAGGCGATGTACAATAAATTAGCAATGGTTTCCAGCTCCCAATCATTTTTAATGAGGAACTACCAAAAGCCATCCTCCGAATTAGGCTGTTGAAATCAAGAAAGGTGTGGAGGAGAAATGGAAGGAGCTTGAGCTCAGGGACGCAAATGTTCTGGAATTCTAGGTCTGCATTTATTAACCACTAATTTGCTCCTGGCTCCAGTCGATAGACCTTGAGAGTCTGATGAGAAAACAGCATAGATCCTGCAGACCTAAAGTCAGCCTGTACCTGCTCTAAGAGAATGGAAATCAGAGATGGGTGTACATTGGCGGGAGCTTTAGGAATCAGCGAGGAAGCTGGAGGGGAGATCTGCAAGGGCCCAGGAGTGACAGAAAGACAAGCAAGTGAGTTCTGGATCAAACCAAGTCAGAGATTTCCCTAGAAGCAAAACAGACAAAACTGAGGCTGTGATACTTTGGGCATATCATGAGAAGCAAAGCTCCCTGGAGAAAACCAGCTTGCTAGGGAAAGCCAAAGACAGACAAAGAAAAGGAAGACCAGATATGAGATGGATGGACTCCATGAAAGAAGCAACTGCCTTGAATTTGGGAGAGTTGGGTGGAGCTGTCATAGACAGGACATTTTGGAGGGCTTTCATTTATAGGGTTGCCATAAGTCAGAGATGACTCAATGGCACATAATAACAACAAGAAGGCAGAGGACTGCATTCATGTAAAAAAGGAAACCTCATCCTGAAAGCTGGTAGTTAGGAAGGGAGTCAGTTGACCCTCTTGCAGCCTTTGTGGTTTGGAAAATCTGTGCCTACTCATACAACCACCTGGATGCCTAACAGCTGCCCAAAGAGCCTGGGCAGGCAGCAAAAGCCACCTTGGCTATGTTTACCTGCTATGATGGCACACCATGGATGCCTCAGCAGGCCAAATGGTGGACGCTCAAAGAAAAATCCTCTGCATGGTAGGAAGAGCATATGAATCATGGTGGGCCAGAGCGAGCAGGTGTTTTAAGCGGCCTCTGCATGCTAGGTGGATCTCAGCATGACAACCATTCTGTTGAGCATTCATAAGATCAACCTGGGAGGCACTCCTTTTGTTCATGGACACCGTGACTCAGGAAGACTTAGAAAGCTGATAAAGCTGCGAGAATAAAAAGGATTAGACTTAACATGTGTGGAGGGTTTAAGTTTGCTAAAGCCCAGCATTTTCAGATATTTGCCACTAAGCTTGAGTTCATATACACACACTTATCTCTCAAAAACTGCAACATCAAAGAAAGACTTCCATGTGTGAAGCACTCTTCAAACATGCTATGGAACCAGATAGGCCTATTCTATACCCCTCCTTTTAAATCGATTGGTGTAAAAAATCTAGTTAAAGCCCATTTAGCCTCCTCTGAATCAGTTTCATGATCTGGACAAGGCCTGGCCAAATGACCAACCCTGCCTCCCGATCACAACCCCACAACATGCAGCGCTGAGTCTCCAGTTAATTATCTCGCGCTAGCACACCTCACCTTCAGGGACTGTACATCTTGCGCACACACAGACCCCGATCACTCATCATGATGCCTCAGCAATCATGTCAAACAAGCCTGGGAAAGTGCAAGGCCAGAGCGGTTTGCACTTGCCTTTCTCCTCCGAAGGCTTTCATGGCACCTCGGAGCGCATGCTTTTGTCTTTACGGCAAACAGCTGTTAGGCGACACCTCTGTGCTACATAAACAGCCAGAATCCCTTTTCGATAGGTGCACACAGGAATGCTGACCTCCCATCACGCATTCTGATTTTTCCTGTTTTTCTTATTTATCTAGCACCGGTGGGATGATATGGTTGTGATTAGTTTGTTCTGGAGTTGTGATTTCAGGGGTTTTTCTGACTGACACCCACACGAAGTTCCCAGGTTGCTACCTGGGAATTAGTCTCCTCTGTGGACAAGATCCATGGAAAACTCAAGACGTGATGCTGACAGTTTTACAGCCTTAAAACTGTTTAATGACAGAAGTGCCTTTCCGGGCACAATTCCACTTACAATTCAAGGCACAGGTCCTTATCTATAGAATCCTTAATTGGCCTGGGGCCAGGTTTCAGTTCTGGGTTGGGGACCCTTCGGTAGGTCCTATTTCCCCTCTGGCCAAAGCAAGCTGCCATTGTGACTTTCTGGAGTGGTTGCAGTCTCTGTTTTGTTTTACCCAGGAATGTACCCGCTTTTGAGACTTGAAGGCCACATACCTGATCACACACATGCATTAAACCAGTTTTTGCTAGCACTAGCGTCAGAATCTCTTTCCGGAGATTAGAAATGAGGAGAGCCACTGTGGCGTAGTGGTTAGAGTACCAGACTGGGGTCTGGAAGCTCCAGGTTCCAGTCCCCACTTAGCCATAGAGCTCACTGAGTCACTTTGGGCCAGTTGTAGCCTTGAGTTTCTTCAAAGCAACGAACTCAGGAGATAAATGTAATTAATAAATAAAGAATTTCCTTGTAAGGGCTAGCAAATGTAAGGGTTGCATTTCTGCACCCAGAAATGACTTAGTGGGACACCTGTAGAGTGATTTTTTTGTCTCTGTCTTTCTTGGACATTGCCTTATAATGAGCTAGGCCACGGATTCAGCCTCCTGATGAGGGTGAAAGAGGAGTACAAAAGTTGGCTTGAAAATCAACATTAAAAAAAACTATCATGCCATCTGGTCCTATCACTCAAATAGGAGAGCAAGAAATGGGAGTAGTGATAGTTTATATTTTCTTGAGCTCCAAGATCACTGCAAATGGTGACTGTAGTCATGAAATTAAAAGACTCTTGCTCCTGGGGAGGAAAGCTATGGCAAATCTAGACAACATACTAAAAAGCAGAAATATCACCTTGCCAACAAAAGTTTGTATAGTCAGAACTATGGTTTTCCCATTTGTAATGCTTGGCTGTGAAAGTTGAACCATAAGGAAGGCTGAGCACTGAAGAACTGAGGCCTTTGAATGGTGGTGCTGGAGAAGATTCCTGAGAATCCCTTGGACTGCAAAGAGATCAAATCAGTCAATCCTAAAGGAAATCAACCCTGACTGTTCTTTAGAAGGCCAGATACTGAAGCTGAAGCACAAATACTTTGGTCACATAAAGAGGGGGAAGGACTCATTGGAAAAGACCCTGATGCTGGGAAAGATTGAAGGTGAAAGGAGACGAGGACGGCGGAGGAGGAGATGGTTAGCCAGTGCTACTGATGCAGTGAACATGAATCTGGGTGAGCTCCAGGAAACGGTGGAGGACAGGAGGGCCTGGCGTGATGTGGTCCATGGGGTCACAAAGAGTCAGGCATGACTGTGTGACTGAACAACAACAACAGATAAGCAAGCACAGTGGGGATAAATGGCCCAGAAACCTTGTTCCTGACATGTTAGCTCTTTTCTTGCAGGGAACTTTTAACATGCAGGAACAATTAAAAAACCCTTCTGCTTGCAGAGTTTACTACCTCATTATGCTGCCCAGGTATATCACTAGTCTTGGCTAGCGCCAGCCAAGTGGGCTCACCTGCTTTGCTCACCTCCAGCACCAATCCCAACCAGCTTTTTCATTTGGGAGGTGAGCTGAGCCGAAGGGGCAAAGCTGCCACATCACCCAAATGTGCTTATGTATTCAGCCGACAATCACCTGGGGGAAACTTGAATTCTTGAACCACTTATGTGTTTGTCATGAAATCTGTTTTCCCCTATGACTCAAAGATTCACAAATCATTGCTCCTCCAGCTGTGGACAGGAAAGAATCATTTTTTCCATCCTGGCCTAGAAATGAGTGTCACGATATTGGCAAGCAAAGCCTTCACTTAATGTCACTCCATCACCCCTCGCCTCGTAACTCAAATGATCCAATAAAGGGAAATCAGCACTGGCCATTTAGATTGGCCAAAGTCAACTCCCTCCAGCAACTCACGGCCAGATCATTAATGGCAAGATAATATCAGAATATGGACGTGAGACCCTGTCGCTGGGGCAGCGTGCTTGCCGGACGGATTCTGCCCATCTTCAGTCACAAGTAACCTGCAAGCAACTTTGCCTGAGAATAGAGGAAAGGGAAAAACAGCAAAAATAGCATTTTCCTAGGTGTGCTTGAAACCAGTGACTCCCAAAATTGACACATGACACCGCATAAGTGGATTTGCCACTCACTTGGCGCTCCAAAAAGAGCTGCAGCCAATCACTATTCCTTAATGAGAAATGGCACCCAATTGCCAATTACAGGCATTTCTTGTTAGAGTCTCTCTCTCTCTCTCTCTCTCTCTCTCTCTCTCTCTCTCTCTCTCTCTCGCATTCTCTTTTGTTTTCCCCCAGCTGTACATTTCAAATGCCTTGGGTGCCCTGTGCACATAAAACATGCAATGTGTGAAGTTGCCTTACTACAATCAGGAATGTTCTGCCAGCTGTCAGATCCTATTCATGTTTTGCCATGAGAGCCAGTGTGGTGCAGTGGTTAAGAGCACGGGACTGGGACTCAGGCGATCTGGGTTCTAGTCCCTGCTCAGCCAGGGAGCCAACTGGGTGGCTTTGGGCCACTCACAGACTCTCAGCCCAGCCTACTTCACAAGGTGGTTGTTGTGGGGATAAAATTGAGAGCAGGAGGAAAAGAATGATGTAAGCTTCTTGGACTTCTTTTTAAAAAGGGGGGCTCGCTCCTGAAGCATCAGTGCATCTGGAAACTGCAAGTTCAGAATTTTCCCAGTCTTTTCCTAATCCACAGGGAGACAAACTATTTCTCAAAATAGAGGAACTTCCACGAGTAGAACCAGATGTAAAGATCTGGTCCAATCCAATCAGATTTGGACCATATTCGAGGTGTATGGTATACCTGATGCCTATAGACCTCAGATTTTGGATACCAGACGGGGCCAACATGTTTTAAATAAATAAATAAAGTATTTAGCACATCGCTGAAATCCTGGAAGTGGCACAAAGAGCTGTACATCTCTCTTCCTCCCACCCCTACCATACATATCCTTGTATGTTGGGATACAACAACTCTGTGTTTTGGGTGATTATGGGATTTCAGAAAGAGATGTGGCATTCAGGGAAGGGGAAGGGGAACTGGCATTCAAAAGGAATAAAGAAAGTCATAGACTTTCATATAGTCTGAGGAACTATCTCAAGAGCCAGGGTGGTGTCATGGTTATTGTTGGCTGAAGATCCAGAAGATCTGGGTGCCCACTCAGCCTTGAACTGCACTGGATGACTCTCACCCTAGCCTATTTCACAGTGGGGTAGATCAGAACTATAAAAGGCACCTTGGGTTTCTCACAAGAAGAAAGAAAGGAGGATATAAATGCAATATATTCAGAAAGTAAATTAATATATAGTCTCTCTATATTTTCCCATTTTCTCTTTGTATGTCCATCTCAGAATATTAGAACATAAAACTATAGTAAACATAATTGGCAGTTGAGTCTGTTCAGAGAAAAGCATTAGTTCCCTATGGCAGCAAATTCTAAATATTAATTGTTTTTTGTGAAGTTCTTTCTTTTGTCTCCCCTAAATTGAAGGTTCAATTTGGATGCCAGGAAGTTAGGGTATGCAATGGGCTTCCACAGGAGGTGGTTGAAGCCCCATCAGTGAGGGTGTTCAAGGATAGGCTGGACATGCACATGGTAGGCATGTCATGAACAGAGCTGGCTAGAGTTGGGGGTCAGACTAGATGGCCTGGGAGACCCTTTATGACCTGCTCTGTTTCTATGTTTCCTGAACCCATCACTGTTTGTCTTCAAGTTATGCCATCCCCATGAATGAAAGCCCTCCAAAACATCCTGTCCTTAAAAACCCTGCTCAACTCTTGCAAACACAGGGTTGTGGCTTCTTTATGGAATCAAGCCATTTTGTCACTGGTCTTTCTCGTCTTCTTCTGCCTTTGACTTTCCCTAGTGTGATGGTCTTCTTCCATGAGTCCTGAATCTACAGCCAATCAACTTCATCTGAGGATCAAAAGCCCTAATTGTTATTGGAAAGGGTTAAAAAATATGTCAGTCCTCTTTCCAATATCATGTAAAGTAAGCAGAAAAATTCATCCCACTAGTTAGGGTGCAATGCTATGTATGTTAAACAGAAAGAGGTCTTGCAGCCCCCAAATACTGAGAATGTGTAAACAGGGATGGAACTGTGCCCTTAGAATGCCACTATTGTTTCTGCCCTGTTGCCACTGTAGGTGATGCTGATATAACAGAACTAAGCTCGCAGTTCAATGTACTTGTCCCCAGAGACTGAGAACTCCAGTGTCAGCAGGCCTGTTTATCCACTCCAGATTTTACTCCTAACTCTTCAGTAATGATGCACGCTGCTGAACCTATTTGTGGATAGGGTTCAGCACCATGGATAATGTCCAGGGTAAAATTCTGAGTGGATACACAGCCCCACTGATGTTAGAATTACCAGCCTCCAGGCAACAACTGGTACGATGGCTAGGAGCCAGCTGTGACTTGCAATTTTCAAGCAGTGGAAGAGCAATCTAGTTCACTGATGCAGTGGGGGCTATTGACATGAATATTTCTCATCGGCCACGACAGCAGAGAATAGCAATTTAAAGAGAAGCAGATTTGGATTTCAAGCTCCATTCCTACTGCTGGGGACTCTTAACATCCATCCAGAGGAATAAAACAACTGAAATCACTCATTGCTCTCTCTGTCATTGCCACAAATCTTTAATAGTTTTATCCTAACAGCAATACTTGTTAAAAATGAGGATATGTGGGTAGAGGGTACAGATTAATAAGGCATCTGTGTCTTACAAAAATTACTGCAGCATCCTCCTGTTTCACTTTTAGAAGTGTGGTTTTCTTTTGAGTTCTTCAGAGCAGTTTTATTCAAAACAGGAATCTCCTGCAGACAGAGTGAGATTTGGCATGTTGGTTTTCTTTAGCTCTCTGCTAACCTGACTTTAATCAGTCTAACAAATGCTTCTTTAAAAAAAAATGAGCCGGTTCCCTTTTCATGCACAGTGATGTCATGCAACTAATTTATCCCTGTTCTTTGTAGCTTCTAGGCTCCACTCAAAGAAGTCAGCTATGCAGTTATGAAAAAAAGCTGCTTCTTGGCGGGAGACTCTCATTTAGAAAGGGAAATGTTGAAAGACAAATCAGGATATGTTCCACACTACAGCAAACTAACGCAAGTATTCTGCAAACACAGGAATATTGTTCACCCATTTTCCTTCCGTGCATATAGTGGCTGAGTGGAGGCCGGGTGGACAGGAGGAGAGCTTAAGGCTAGATCAGCCTTCCCTATCCTGCATCTTCTGGATGTGTTGAATCACAATTCCAATCTGTGCCAGGCAGCAAACATTATGTAACTCCTTGCCTTAGTCTGGAGTGGTCCAAACACAGGTTTACCACTTCAATGGGAGCTAAAGTAGATGTGATGAGAGCAGAGCTGTTTGGTTCCCCCGATCGCATGTAAAGTACAAATAGGAGACAATTGTTAGAGGATTCATGAGGATGCATGTTTGTGGATAACTGACCCCTCCCCACTTCTGTTCCTCTAGTCTTTTCCTCAGGGATTTTCTCTCAACTAGGCTCACTCCTGGGAGAAGAAATTGCTAAGAGATCAGAATGCAGGGAGAGAAGCCACTGCATCTCGGTGTTACCCGGCCACTTTGCTAGGTGTCCCTCTTGCTCTAAAACTCACATTTGATATCTCTTTCTTTACACCAACTTGGGGCAGTACAGGGCTTGCACAAACACCTCTGTTGATTTCAGGTTTAATTGGGCCAAGAGAACTTAGCCTCTTTCAGCTTGAAGGCCAAATTCCATTTCCAAGCTGTTAGGGGCTGTGTTCCAGTGGGCCAAGAGCAAAAGGGTGCAAGTCTAATTTAGGTTACAGCCCTTCCTGCCAGTAACTCAGACTTAGGGAAATTTTTTCATCTTTTTAGATGAGGAAAAATCGTCACCTATGCAAGAAGCCACATCTGATTGGTGCTCCGGAGAAAGGAGGTGTGAATATCTGGAAAGTCTGGACTGGGACCCTGGATGGGCCAGAGGGTTTGCACTTCTGTGTTAGGCCATGAGAAAGAATATCAACATTCTGTACTCATAAGCAAGTTTGATTGTTTACCTTAATTTTTCTAAACTTCAATTTAATTTCTCTAAATATTCAAACCATGTTTACCCCATGTCAACCCATAAAAGGGTTCCCAACATGGCTGACAAAATTCAGTAATCATTCCTTGTCTTTAGGCCCGCAGTCTAAAAGATACAAGGAAAGGGACTGGCGGGAGTGTGAGGGAATGGGAGAGAAGAGGGGAAGGCACACTTCCTTTTTGACAGACAGAAGTAAGTGGTCTGGCAACACTGTGTCATGATTAAAGTTGCAATGCTATGGACAGTAACCTGAGAATGAGTCCCACTGAGTCGCTGATGTGGCTGCTACCTGCTGCCAAATGTCTGACTTATGGCAACCTTATGAACAAGTGTCCACCGGGATGTCGTGTCCTTGACCATTCTGCTCAGCAATTGTAAACTCAAGGCTGTGGCTTCCAGTATGGAATCGATCCATCTCATAGTTGATCTCCTCCTCCTCGTCCTCCTCATCGTTGTCCTCCTCCTCCTCCTCCTCCTCCTTTCTTTGACTTTCCTGAGCCATTTCTGCAATAAGTAACAAGATTTACCCCTTTCATGAATAGGGTCTTGTTTAGCCAGTGTTTTACAAAGTTTCACTAATAGCGCACATTTTCTAACCTGAAACGAAAGACGTATGTCCCTCTTGCACCCCAAAGATTTGCTTTTTGAGAACACAGTTGCCCTCTGCACAGATTATAGTTCTGAGCCTGCCACTGGCTGTCCCTGTGCTGGGGGTGATGCTTCCCGATGGACTGACACAGCAGAGTCCGCAGCACCAATGGAGGTCGACTGGAAGGAGGAAAGTCCAGAGCAGCCACTCACAGATATATAGTGGGCAGACTCTTCTAGGGGCTGGTTCTCTGGGCTTAATATTTCTGATGATGAATCGCACAGGGCAGCACAGTGTCTGAGGGCAACTGCAGGTCCTCCAGCCAATGGGGCTCCCCAGTCTGGCCCCAACAACTCTTGGGGTTCCTCCAAAGGGCAGGGCTTGGGCTCCAGTCCCCCCAAGGAGGCATCTCTGCTGCCCTCCCTGATTTGGGATGCCACCAGGCATCCTCCTGCTGGCAAATCCCAGCAGCAGAACCCTTGCTGTCACCTCTGCCCAGAGACAGCGGCATAATCCTGGGCGGCTTGAGTCATCCACGCCGGGGAAAGCAGAGAGGAGACAGCTGTACCTCCTTGACATCAGCTCTCTCGTTCCAGCCCACCCTTTGTCTGTCGAAGAAGCCACCAGATGAGTCCTGTTGCACTGTCTGTGCAGCTGCATCATTTACAGCTGACCTCATTGACTGGCTCTGATGCATTCATGCTGCTCCTGGGTTACAGCAAAACACACACGCAGCAGAATGCGTGCTTTCACACATGCTGCCTGCTGGAACTAAAATGCCGGACTGATGAGCATAGCACACTAATACGCACAGCCCTGCTCACAGAGCATGCTTTTTCGGGTCTGGCGCCTTCATTAATACGGGTGTGGTAGAAGAGAACAGCAAAGAATCCTTAAGCAGTCTTCTTTCTTTATGGGTGTGTACTTGTCTGCATGGATAATATTTCTGAAAATTATCAACTGTAGAAGTTTCTCTGCTATCATTATGGTAAAATGGACGTGGACATCCTGCTGAGATACTGTGCTGCGATAACTTGTCCGTGCAACTTGTCTGTGTAATATCCAATCCCTCCCTTTGGAAGGCCAAGTAAGAGGGGGATTGAGTCCATAAAGACTCAAATGCCTTGACCCAAAGCAAATGCCTTGAATTTAGAATATCTAAGCAGGGATGTCATGGATAACATTTTGGAGGGCTTCCATGTATACTACAGTTTAGAACGCCTTTTACAAACAGAATTGCTTCATCTGGTGTTATATGATCACTCTTAACCATATCCTTGTGCACTAGTTGAATGTGGCTCATTAGCTCTCTCAAAATGGGGTCAGTACTGTTCATTCAAAATAACTACTTTTTAACATGCATGTAATTTACAGCAATGCTGTCACTGCTAAGTGAAACCCAGTGTGATGTAGTGGTCAAGATGCTGGACTTGGACTTGGGAGACCCAAATGCAAAGCACTCTGAGTGACTTTTGGTCAGCTAGTCTCAGCTTCAGCCTAACCTACTTCACAAGGTTGTTGTTATAATAAAACGGAGAGGTAGAGAATCGTGTACACTTTTCTGGCTTGTATACTTGAAGGAATGGGTGGAATACAATTTAACATTCATTAGGAGGCACCGACTTCATTTTTTAACAAACATCAAGTTCAGGAAGCATTGTCAGTCATTGCTGGCTGCTTGCTAATTAAACCATGTTGAAATGGCTTGGGCTGTGGTCAGCAATTTGCTCACTGCATTTAGTTTGCTAAATCTGCATTCTTCATTTCATGAAATGGTACTCAGAGTTGCATGTGCACTTGCAACACTCCCAAATACACTCCCTGTGGAATAGGAAGCAATCAATTAAGGACCAACCAGCAAGATTTCTGATGCTCTGCTGTAAATGTGGTTTGCAAACGCAAAAGCATAGCCTTGAATATTCCAGAGGTTACAGCAAGGTTTAGGCCTTGAATCTAAAGTCCACAAAGGATGCACTGATGTTTCCACCTGAAAATATGAAAAGCAACACTGGGTTTTGATCTCTATCCCTTGCCTTCTTCCACTGTGGTTGTTGCTGTTGTCATGGTTTTTAATCAAAATTTTATTACATAATGCTAGAAGTTGTAGGTCACCCAGCTGAGCCACTTACTGAAAGAAACAAAGAGCATGTCACAATTTATCTGTAGAACTCATTGCTACAAGATGTGGCAGTGGCCACTACCTTAGTAAGTAGCTTTTAGAAAATGGCCTGTATACGGAGGGTGAGTGCATCAACAGCTCCTTGTCATATAACCACTATGTGTCCATGAGTGATACACCTGAAATACACCTGAAAATCAGGTGCCGCTCTGAAAAAAGAAGTTGCTTCCGCTTCATCCCAGCTTGTAAATCCTTGGCTGGTTGTTGCTGGGATCCAAATATGCTGAAATAACACGATCTTGAGGTAATCCAGAAAGACAGTTTTACTTTTTGTTGTCTTGTCAATTTATCACTTCCTGGCAAATAGATGGGGAAGAAATTGAGGTAGTGACAGATTTTATTTTCTTGGGCTCGAAGATCACTGCATACGGTGACCACAGCCAGGAAATTAAAAGACGCTTGCTCCTTGGGAGGAAAGCTATGGCAAATCTAGACAGCATACTAAAAAGCAGAGACATCACCATGTTGACAAAAGTTCATATAGTCAAAGCTATGGTTTTCCCAGTTGCAATATATGGCTGTGAAAGTTGGACCATAAGGAAGGCTGAGTGCCGAAGAATTGAGGTCTTTGAATGGAAAAGACTCTTGAGAGTCCCTTGGACTGCAAAGAGATCAGACCTGTAAATCTTAAAGGAAATCAACCCTGACTGCTCTTAAGAAGGCCAGATACTGAAGATGAAACTCAAATACTTTGGCCACCTAATGAGAAGGAAGGACTCACAGGAGAAGAGCCTAATGCTGGGAACGACTGACGGCAAAATGAGAAGGATCAGCAACAGATGAGGTGGCTAAATGGAGTCACTGGGGCAGTGGGTGTGGGATTGGGTGGACTCCAAGGGATGGTGGAGGACAGGAAGGCCTCGAGGAATGTGGTCCATGGGGGTCATGAAGAGTTGGGCACAATTTTGCAACTAAACAATTTATACTCCACCATTTTGGTTGCGTTCACGAGTTTGTATCTTCAGGCAGAACTTTGGGGGATCAAAGGAAGAAGACAGGCCACCCCACCAGTACTGATGAAAGATTCCTTTTTGTCCCCTCCTCCCTGTCCATTGACTTTTCCTTGTGTGTTGTATCTTTTTAGATCATAAGCCTGTGGGATGGGACTTGTCTTGTTGAATTGGTTAGATGTGAGCTGGTTTTATGAAATTGATTATATTTAAGGGAGTCTGAGGAACAGCATAAAATATTACAAATACTAAAGATAAAAATGGAAATTGCTAGGCAATTAAAGTATTTGGGGCACTGGACCATGCATCTATTCCTAGCAATGCCTATTATTCTGAAGTTTAAATTATCATATGCTTTACTTTCTGGGAGTCTTGCAGTCAATAAAGTTCAGATTTCCTCTTGATTGGAAGGGATGCTAAGAAGCACCACTGAGCAGAAGACAAGAGAAGTAATTTGTTGTGGGCAAGAGGAGCTACTTGTTAGGCAGTTGCGTATGCTGCATTTTGGGTGTTTTATGGTGTTTTGAGTATATTTTGATGGTTTATGGCAAGCCACCTGGAGAATTCTGTTATGGAATGGCATGTAATTTTTGCAAATAATAAATAGTAACTCTACATAACCTTATCTTACTAGGTTTTCTCACTGTGACCCATCTGGGCCTCTACATGCTCCAAGTCACTAAAGTTATAAAGCTGTGACAACATTTTGATTAAATTGCCATTAAGATCATTATACTGCACCATTTACTGTGCTGTTGATTCAATATTCTGTCAATATTTTACATTACTTTTTCCGATTTTATTATTTTAGTTCTGTTTTTGTTCTGATCATTCAAAACTTTATTCAGAACTCTCAATTTTGATTATACTATGCATGCTAATTCCTATGGAAAATCAGTTTTGCAGTGTTAGAGAAAAATGATGTCCCAGACAAATAATCCAGGATAGATATTTATATTATCTCAGAAAAAAAGAGGTCAAAGATTCCAAAAACTGCTCTTGCTTGCCCCCTGCTGCCTACAAAGGGAAGAACCACAGATTTGTAGCACATTTTTCCACTGCTTGCTTCTGAAGATGATTAATGATGAAATGATATTTAATATAAAACAGAGTCAGGCTATTCCACTAAAGTTCCAAGAAGAAAATATACATTATGTAGTGTTTCTGAACTTTAAAAATATCTTTGTTATTCCACTGGTTATTTTTACATTTAAATGCGGAATGGCTATTAATTTCTTTGGAAAGACATCTTTAAAGCAGTTGTTGCTTAAGTGCATGAAAGAGATCCTTCCTCGATTAGAACTGTTATTTCTGGAAAGAACTTAAGACTGCGTTCTAGTACATTAACTACTTTGTGAATCAACTGGTCTCATTTTGCTAACAAGGAGTAATGTTCAGATACAAGAGATAAATCTTCTGGGTGACCATGAACGCTGTAATTATTAATTAAGACAACAGGATCAAATGAAGCCAAGAGAGAAAGCACAAGAGTCTAAGACTAATATTCTTTCTCCTTAAAGCTCCTTTTGGGTATTCTTCTCCTAGTGCTTTGCTAAGAACATAAAAAGAGCCATGCTGGATTGGACCAAAAGTCCATCTAATGCAGCATTTTTTTTTCACCCAGTGCTCAACAAGATGGAATTCTATCCCATGTTCCCCAACAAGTACTTGACATAGGAATATTGTCTTAGATACTGGAGGAGGCAGATATTCACAGGACTAGTTACGATGGATAACCTCTTCCTCCATGAATTGGTCTAAACTCCTTTTGAAGCCATCTGAATTGGTAGCCATCACTACATCTTACAGAAGTGAATTCCATAGTTTATGCGATGTACAAAGAAGTACATTGCTCCTTCACCAGGTAATCCAACCTATGAAGACTTCTCATTTTTAGCTAATTCTAAGAACTCTGCCACTACAACTCAAACTGATTCTTTTCCAGTGCCACCAAGTCTCATAGAATACTTTAAAACTTCCTAGAAGCTGGTATAAGAAGCTTAGGTGAGAAATGGGCATCAGTGTTAGAGACAGAAAATACTAGGGTGTGAATCTATGGGAATGCTTGCAACTCTCCAAGGATTACAGGAATCATATGCAGGACAAGAAGAGGTAAAGGTTGTTCCCACAATCCTCTTGCTTTGCAAAGTGGATGGCCAGTTTTGGCCATCTAAATTCATTGCTTTGAAACAGAAGGGAAGTTGCTAAGGTGCCACCTATACACCTTGTATCTTTGTGGTGTCTTCTCCCCTCTGCATCCCATGGAATGCCTCCAAAGTTACGTACAACATTGGAGAACTATCTGGTGCACTTCTTCTCCCTCTCCAACTAAATACCTGTCAGTTCTCATCTCCCAGCTGCTCTTTTCCACCTAGCTAGAATCACCAGTCAATCAAAATTTAATTTGCTTGAAATGGGCCCCATCTAAACAACATTCAACGTGTTTCTCTCCTTCAGAACATCACCAAGCAACTGTTACATAGGCCTCTGACAGTAACAAAGCAAGGCTGCAAATACCTCATAGCCTCTCAAGAGCCCAAAGTAAAAATCAGAGAATGATTATATATAGGCATTTCTTCACAGTCCCTATTATCAGCCGTAAGCTGTATCACGGGATGGAGACCGGTATTTATGACTTTCCATTCTCAAGGCTAGACTACTGTATACACCTCCTGTGGGATTGCTCTGCAGTTTCAGCATCTGCAGAACCTGGTTAGCTGTCTCCTCATCAGGTGGATCCTGGCTTCTTATTCTCTTCCAGGGACAACTCAAAAGTGTTAGCATTAGCTCGTGGAACTCTAAAAAGTTATCTACCGTAGGGAATGCCCCCTCTCTTGTGGAGGGGTACATTCTGGGTGCCCCTTGCAAAGCAGGGTTTTGTTATAGGGAATAGGGTATGGATTCATGATGCCTCAGGAGTCCAGCTGGGCCCCCTACTGTGAAACTTTTAAAAATTGCTTAAGTGAAGTGAGGCCTTTGTGATAACTACTGGTTTGTTTGTAATGTGATCACTGCACAGAATACTGAGATACCAGGATGCAATTTGATACATCATTTATTTCATTTCTATACAGTCCCACAGCCCCTCTGGGCAGTTTATAACAGTCCCTATGGCCAAGACGCAGTTCTCCTTTTCAAGATGAATCTCGGCTTGACCCACACGTTGGTTATGAAATAGGAGAGGCAAACGTCTGATATTTACATCGAAGAATTCCTGCTGCAAACACGCTACGCTTCAACAAACACCTCGACCCACAACTTGAACACACACATTTTTTCACTAGTGTCAAGACAAACAAAACCAGTGCAATGAGCAACCCATCACGGGCACTGAGACACCATCACTAAACATGTGTTGCACATTGTGTTGTGTTACAAGCTTGGAATCCAGATCATGGTATCCTTCTGGATAGACTTGCGGGATTGGGGGTTGGAGGCACTGCTTTGCAGTGGTTCCGCTCCTATCTCGACGGTCGATTCCAGAAGATAGTGCTGGGGGACCATGTCTCTACGTCATGGCAGCTATGCCATGGGGTACCACAGGGCTCCATTCTATCCCCTCTGCTATTTAACATCTATATGAAACCGCTGGGAGAGGTCATCAGGAGGTGTGGGCTGCGGAATCATCAATACGCTGATGATACCCAGCTTTACCTCTCGTTCTCCACTAATCCAGGTGAGGCAGTGGCTGTGCTGAACCGGTGCTTGGCCGAGGTAAGGGAATGGATGAGGGCCAATAAACTGAAACTCAACCCAGACAAGACGGAGGTCCTGTTGGTTGGCGGATCGGGTTTCGGAGAGGGTGGATTTGACCTGGTCCTGAATGGTGCAACACTCCCTCTTAGGGATAAGGTCCGCAGCTTAGGAGTACTCCTCGACCCGGAGCTTTCTTTGGAAGCTCAGGTGACAGCGGTAGCGAGGAACGCCTTCCTTCAGCTTCGGCTGATCAATCAGCTGCGCCCGTACCTGGAGTACGACTGCCTGGCGATGGTGACACATGCGCTGGTGACTTCCCGCCTAGACTTCTGTAACGCGCTTTACGTGGGGCTTCCCCTGAAGACAGTCCGAACACTTCAATTGGTGCAAAATAGAGCTGCCAGGTTGCTGACGGGGACGGGGCGTTATGCTCACATGACTCCAGTCCTCCGTCAGCTTCACTGGCTTCCCATTGAAGCCCGGGCCCAATTCAAGGTGTTATGACCTACAAAGCCCTAAACGGCTTGGGTCCTGGCTACCTGAACGAGCGCTTACATCCGTATATGCCCGACCGCCCTTTGAGATCTGCGGGAGAATCCCTTCTCCGGGAACCCTCCATGAAAGAAATTAGGAGAGTAAGTACCCGGAGGAGGGCTTTCTCTGCGGTGGCGCCCAACCTATGGAATTCACTCCCCAAAGAGGTCCGCCTAGCACCGTCGTTACTGGTTTTTCGGCGCCAGGTAAAGACCTTTTTATTTAAACATCATTTCAATTGTTAAAACATATGATCTGGCCTGGGCAACTTCTTCTTCCTTCTCTTTCTCATCCTATATTTTTATTTTATACTGATAATTTTAATTTTGTATTTGTAAAGCAATGTATTTTTTGTATTTTTATATTTAATGGTAATTTATTATGTACTATTGTATTTCAATGTATTTTATCATGTTGTAAGCCGCCCCGAGGTTTCGGCAAGGGGCGGCATAGAAATGTTATAATCATCATCATCATCATCATCATCATCATCATCATCAACCACACACATGTTCAAATAAGCTAGGTCTGAGAGACCTTTCAAACATTAAGTGTTACTGGTTAATGTGTTTTTGTAACTGATAAACCACTTCATCCAAGGAGAGCATGGGGTCAGTGATAATTAGTGGGGTGGGTGGGGGGGTGTTTACCAGCAGGAACCAGGAGGGGGCAGTGTAGCCAGGGGAAAAGGTAGAGCTGTGTGGTTCAGGGAGCGTACACGAAGCTGTTGGCTTGTGCTGGGTGTCCTTCACACTGCCAGTATGCAGCCTTATTCTCCTCCTCCTCCTGTCCTGTGCAGCTGCTCTCCCTGCCCCACTGCAGAAGCGGCAGCTGTTCCGTGGATTGCTCTACCTGGCAGCACTGAAGAACAAGCAAGCTCAGGCCTATGGGAGTAAGTCCCTACGGTGCCCCCAGAGGGGAAGGAACGTAGCCTGGTGCAGATCACTTGCTTGTGTGTCCAGGACTGCAGGTTCAGTCCCCGGCATCTGCACGTAGGGCTGGAAAAATTACTGACTGAAAACCTGGGGAGCTACTGCTGTCTAAGGCAGGTTGCTCTATTCTGATTTAAACCTGGTGTGACTCCTCAGCAGATATGTAGGGTTGGTAAAGCCCACACAATAAACAAACTCAATTTGCATTTAAAATATGGTATTCCTCATATTATTTGGATGTCAAATTATCCACAGTTTTTTAACACCAGCTATGAAAAGGCAGTTGGAACAGGATCTTCCAGCATTGTGGCCTAATACATAAAACAAAGGCTTTTATCACCTGCAGGCCCCCCAATGTGCAGAGGGTCACAGGCAGAGCTGCGCATGCAGAATGCTGAGTGGGACACAGAGTTACGAAATCAGTTCTCAGTCTTCTTCCTTTGCTTTTTTCCAATGCAAGTTCTAGCCCTTAATGTGTATTAAGCTCCTTAACCATGGAGCATCATCACTCTGCGTATGTCTTCACTCCTTGCAGTGATTAGCAGAACAGAACAAATTATGCACAATGGAAAAACTGAATAGATAATAATGCATAAATTATACCACTATGAAAAGAACAGAATGAAAGGAAACATAGTTGCAATGTAAATCAGGCTGATGAGGTTAATACTATTCAACAGTTAAGCAATGTATTTCCCTTGCTTATAAGCAGCCTGTGAATTTTAACCTTTTTTCAGGGGGAAGAAATAGCGTCCAATTGTCCATGACTTCATTTTCTTCTCATTGTCCATTAGCACCATCTGCAGTTATGTCACTGTTGCCAAAATAATAATAATAAAACATACACAGGAGGAATCATGCATTCACAAAGCAAAGAGGAGATAAATGCCTTCATATTAAGATTGGGCTCTAGTTTCTGGAAAAACCAATGCCCATTTAGAATCAAGCTACATATATACATCTAGCAAGTAAGGGACAAGATCAGTAGCCACCCAACACCTTTCATTATATAAAGAGATAGTGATGTTTTAATTACATTAATATTCCAATTTCTTCCTTTCATAGAATGCAATCTCCTGCTCTCAATCTTACCCCACAACAACCTTGTGAGGTAGGCTGGGCTGAGAGCCTGTGACTGACCCAAAGTCACCCAGCGAGCTCCATGGCTCAGCAGGGACTAGAACCCAGGTCACCTGAATCCCAGTCCAGGGGTCAAGGAGAGAGCAAATCCAATTTCCAGCACTTTCCAGTGCCCTTCTTCAAGAGCCCTCTTTGAAGGAGATCAGAGGAGTGGCTACTGGAGAAGGGCCTTCCCTGTGGCGGTGCCCTGGTTATAGAACATGCTCCCCAGAGAGGTGCGTCGGGTGCTGGCACTTTATTCCTTTCAGCACCAGCCCCAAACCTTTTTATTTTCCCAGCGTTTTAAGTCTTAATAGTTGTTTTAATTGGGTTTTATATGAGGATTGATAATACTGTACTCCCTATTGTAGTACTGTCCTGAGACTTTTGTGACAGGATGGTATAAAAACGCTTTTAATAAATAAATAAGTTTAGATTTTTAGGGCTGCTGCTATTTAGCTGCTGCCATTTAAAGAAAAAGGGCAAGTGTAAAGGAGACTGCTGCTTTGTCACCAATGCAGTGCCTGACTCCTTGGATAAGAAAGCCTGCCACCTAGTGACTGTCATTGGTACAGCAAGCTTCAAAGAGTTAATTAAAATTAATTAATGGATTTTAAAGACAAAATAATCTTGAGGTACATACTGTCAGGATCCTTTTCGTATGCAAACCAAGTTTCAGGCATCTTGGTTTCACGGCTTTGGAGCTATAACAATGACAGACCGACCCACCTTAGCTTTAGCATAATTCACAGGGTGACAGGAACAAATAGCTGGAATATGTTAATATATAACCTTGCTAGTTTTTGTCTCGTTCTCTACATTTCCACATGTTCTTTTATTCCTGGCTTTAATTAGAGCCCACCATATGAGGTGGGCAGGGGAGCAGGGAGTGGTGGCAATACACAGAAATCATAGCAAAACATAAATAACAGAAACCGTGACTGTTACAGTTGTTGTATTGTAGCATTTATTTGGAGGAGTTTTGCTAGCTGGATGGACATGTTATAAGCACAACTGGGACTTAACACAGGGGTTGAACACCTGGTATTCTCACTGGAATATTACCTGGTTTCTCCAGGTAATGCAGGAAAAAGTACTCACTGGAAAACCTGGAGAGCTACTGCCAGTCTGTGTGGACAGAGCTGGCCTAGCTGGTTTAGTTCCTAAGCTTTGCTGCAAGACCAGAGCCCTTAAGTTTTGTTCTTTTTCTGTTCCTTTTTTTTTTTTTTTTTTGGAGGGGGGAAGGTATTTGGACTGTCAATGCATGAGGAAGGAAGACATGGAGAAACTGAAGGCTGGCTTTCAGGGTAATATCTAATGATAGGTCTAATTAGATTTAGAATATGACCTAGAGTAGGGCTTCAACGAGTCCTACTTGGGGCAGCACTCATTGAGTGGGGCTGAACTTCCACTAATTATGGATGCAGTCCTCAGTGTATGAGCTTAAGGTTGCAGTCCTGTACTCCGGCCTGGTGCCCTCCATGTGTTGGGTTTGCAACTACTGTGATGGGAAGTGAGACCAACTTAACGCATCCGAGAGTCCATAAGACAGTGAGGATTCCAAGACTGAATCCCCCATCTTGGAACTGGAAACTGAGGCTCTGGTTCTCCTCTCCCTTAAAGCCACCATGAAAGGAGCAGTGCTGGCTGCTCTTTGAAACTGGGAAAGGGGGTATTTTGGGAGTGGGATTCTGATATGCACCAGCCAAAACAAAAGCAGAAAATGCAGGCGGGACAGAAGGAACATCACTGTTCCTCATGCTTTGTGCTAGATCACTGTAGGATTACATGGTAAGAATTATTCTTTATTTCCATACCACCCAAGGTAGAGGAGGAAGTGGAGGAGGTGTCAATCTTATGCATGCTTAGCTACCTAGGAGTAAGCTCCATCGAATTCATCATGGCACTTACTTCTGAGTTAATCTGCCTATAATTGCACCGAGGAAAATTGTACCTCTTCTTTAATGCTGCAGAGGTGAAAGCAACAGTTGCAAGTGACATTTCGGGTACATTCTGATGCACGATTAGATGGGGGAAAGCCCTACAACTCTCACGTTTAGGCTGGCGTTTTTCTCTCCTAAACGTGCACAAGACTGCAACCTAATCAGATGACAAGACTGAGTAAACTGTTTGCCACTGGACACACATTTAGAAGTAGGAGCAAAGAGAAGCACGGACTTATCCATTGAGGAATTGCTTCAAACACCGAGGCATGTTTGTTTTAAAAAATTACCTAGATAGAGATGGTTTAAATAAATACGTGGCTACATAAAATACCACCTCTTAAATTCTTCCAGTGTGTTTGGGGCGAGAAGGACGTGCCCATGTCAAGGTACCGCGGTGGCAGGAAAAGAGGCTCTTATCTGCCTGCTTCCCTTTAAGTTTCCACGCCCATGCCGTGTCTCAGCCTTCCTCAACCCGCTATGTCAGCCTGTAACTCCCAGCTATATTGGCAAGCGGAGAATTCTGGGCGTTGTAGATCAGGCAGCATCAGGTTGGAAAAAGCTGTCCGTCTGCTCCCAAACGCGCTTCTCCTTCTGGTGTTTACTAGCAGAACAGGGCCAACAAACCCCGCTGGGCTCGATACGTGGAGGACTCCATCACTTGCAACAGGCAGCGGAAGTTTCCCCAGACATCCGGAAAGATCGTAGCCCTACCCCTCCTTTCCGGTCCTAATTGCAGGCGGAACCTTAGTGTCAGCCCCCCCGGGTGGAGGGGAAGTGTTTACTCGCTGTACCATGAGGAAGTGAGCTGGGCTGCTGGAGGGGTTGCAGTCAGGTCCATCCGGGCCGGGCAGGGAAGGATGTGGGGTGCTGGAGGTGGCCGGGACTGAGTCTTTCCCCCGGTGCTCCGGTCCTTGCGGGCGGCGGGCTGAGAGGCAGGCAGGCTGGCCGGCTGGCCGGCTGGCTGGCAGGCAGAAGGAACCGCTCTGGGCTCGCCCTGGGTTGGCCCGGGGAGGCTTGGCGCGAGTTGGACTTGTCGTGCGGAGAATCCTCCGACGGGTCCGAGACCGTGAGGGTGTCTGAGCTAGGAGGGAGGGGTGGAGAAAAAGGGGGGGCCTTACCTCTCCTGGGGGGGAGGTTGGATCTATCGCATGAGCTTTCAGAAGGAGCCTCTTCTTGGCAATTATAAAGGGCTGGGGAAACCAATGGGGGAGAGTCCCGAGCAAGGTATTGCAGGATCTCTTTTGATGCTGCTTTCAGAGCTTTAAGCATTCTCAGATTTCTGCAGCACAACACAGATTTTCTTTAAAAAGCTTCCTTCTGAGGGAGAAATAGGAAGGGTTCTGGATAGGTGGGTATGCTTTGAGATAAGAGGGTTTCTGTGGAATCTGAAGGATATTTTTTGAGGGGGTGGGAAGAAGAAAGAGTGTGGAAACACTTAGAGGAATTGGGTGAGGAGTCCCTAAAAGACCCCCATAGGAAACCTAGAGCCATGGCCACCCGGCGTTTAACAGACGCGTTCTTGTTGTTGCGGAACAACGCGATCCAAAACCGGCAGCTGCTGGCTGAGCAAGTGAGTAGTTACAGCTCCTCCAGCCCTCTGACTTCACGTAGCATGGCTGCTGCGGTGAGTCTCCCTTCATCCTACTGTATCCCACATTTCACTGTTTGAGTGTCAACTACTTAGATTGTCAGATAGCAAGCATGCCTTTTTGGCTTCTTTCTCCTTTGCTTTTCATGTACTCCTCTCCACCCCCTTCTCTTTTTTCCTTTATAAGAACTTGTTGTGATGACAGGTTATTTCAGGGCACCCAAGCTGACTGCTTTGGATCTGACAATAGACTTTTGCTTTAATAAATTGGCCTTTTTAAGGGTAGGCCATTGCACACATTACTCGGAGACAAACAGACTTTGTTCCTAGGATATGCTAAAGAGGGACCTGCAGCCAATCACAGCTGGGTATATGTTCTTAGGTGTTCAGTTAAGATCAGCCATGTGCTAAGTGGCTGCAAAGAAGGCATGGCTTGTTCAGGGGGATGTAACCTGCACCCAGATCTTCTAGTTCATTTTTATTGTCATTTTAGATTCACAGAGGAAGTGGAATCTCTTTTCCAATCAATAACTAAGGTTTAGAGCATCCATGTATTGATGTTGCTTAAGGCCTCTCAGTTCAGTGGGAGTTATGGGAACTTGAAATAGGCTGATTTGGCCCTGCTGGCTCCTGTTCCTCTTGCTTTGCCAAGGCAAGTGCTTGGAAGATGGCCAGTGGAGTCATGTTTAGTTTGTCTTGGGGAGGCCCAGAAGCTTTATCTGCTCCTATCTGACCATGCCAAAACCTTGGAACTCCATTAATGGGGTGATTTTAAAGCTGTTGTAATACCTGTCACTACAACTGGAAGTGTGTGGAGAGGAGGGTGTGGCTAGAGAAGCATCTTTAATTTGGACCAGCTATTCAGAAATGAGGAGTTTAGCATCTTACCTTGTAATGCTCTTCTAAGTGCTGTACTTTTTCTTGTAGGAATGAATGGCAGCCATAAGGGGATGAGAAGGAATGAATAGAACATGTCTTAGTCATGTAGTTGGAGACATAACTGGGAAGGAGAACCATCTCTGTTTTCTCAGCTGTGTCCCAGTTGTGGAGTCCTTTAGAACAAAGCTACCACCAATTTGTACATCCCCACACCTTCTCCAAAGCCCTGTCTGAGTTGTGTTTTTTGTCAATTAAAATTTGGTGCAGCTCTGTACTTCCTTATGTCTGCTATGACTTAGATCTGCTGATTATTCTTGAACAGATTGCTATGCTACTATGGTTCAATGTCCAGTCTGTAAAAGAGTGAAGTGGTTTCTTGCTATCCTCTTAAAGCACTCTGAAACTGAACAGACAGCATATTCTAAAATAGAAACTGCTCTTTTGAGTTGCAGTCTCCATTTACAAGTTTCTTTTACTTTCTGCTTCTTTATACTCACCTTCTTCACCATTCTTATACCAATATCATTTTGGGAGTCCAGCTTTTCATATTGCCGCCTCTTTTCCACAACAGTATTCACCTTTCGGGAGAACAAAATAAGCTGACTTTACACTGCTTTCTCTTTGGGGCAGGTACAAGCAGCAACATCTTGTCTGTCTTGTGTGCTGTACACCTGTTGCACACACAGATTGTGTTTTGTTGTTTCCTTCACATAATTCCTGAAAATGAATGAACAGCCATATGCTAATACACAATTGCCTGATCTGGAGGTTCTAGCTCATTAAGATGTTACCTAGTTCAGCTTCAGGTTCCTTTCAAATCAACATTTCTGCTAGACCAGGAGAACACAGACCTGTATCATAAATTTTAAAAGTAAAATGTACAAGTATTAATTTTGGGTCAGTACAGTAATCTAGATCAAAATACTTTGTAGGCACATTCTGATATACCAGGGTGGGCAACATGTAGGCCACAATGCAGCTGAAAGCCTCAGACCCCCATGAGCCACCTCTGCTGGGTATGCTAGCTAAGACTAATGGGAGTTGCAGACAAGAACATCTGGAGCATTACAGGTTGCCATTTCCAGTTCTGTATCCTGCTTTTCTTAGTATCTGATTTGCACTAAACTGCATGAGCTTCCTTTGTTTCAGTTATTTAGACTGAAGGGGGTGGATGTGTCTGTGCTAAAAGGGCTCTTTTGGTTTAAAAGAAAATGGCATGGTCTGAGTTTTGCATGCAAAGTAAAAGTCTAAAATTATAGTTGCTTTATGTCTGATAACCAAATGCCTTTATCTGCTTTTTTTAAAAGAGAGGGAGAGGAACTGTGTGTTTGCAGGGGAAACCTACTTAACTCTTATAGAATGTATTATTCCAGGCTAAAAAGAAAATGTTATGACCTAGACTTTCTGAACTTTGAATAGTCTTAAGGAGTCTTAACTTTTTTACTTTTCAACCTGAGATGGGAATTCCCACCTCCACTTTTTAATGTACTGTACCCATTCAATCTGCTCTATAAACATGCAATATGAACAAACACAATGGAGTTACAAACTACTATTAAAATATTTCTTAGGAACTAGGAAATAACTAAAATATAGATCACCCTTACTGCAGGAATTTAATCTGTATTAAAAACTCAGCTAAAAAGAATGTTTGTCAAAAAGAGGAAGGGGGGGCACCAGGCCACCTTCTCATAAAAGGAATTCCAAATATGTGCACCAGTCCAACTTCCAATAATGGTATGATGCAAAGAAATCCCACCCAGAAGATCTTAACAGGTAGACAAAAGTGTTCTTTTAGATTTGGATGACTAGCACCTTGAATTTGGCTCAGATATAAACTAGCTATCCATCCAGATAAAATCAGATGGAAATGATTTGTGCTGAACAGCTGGTTCATGATTCTTTTGATTATAATTATGGTGCTGAGGTGGGGTAAATTACTACTTGCCCCTATTTTCCACAGACTTTATGTCTCTTCCTAAAAGTTAGTGCCCCATTTTTGGGACACTTGCCATAATTGAACAGGAGTTTATATTCCCAGGACTGGCTTTCCAAATTGCTAACTGCAGTGCTTGTAGCAAGAACTTTCTGACCCTGCATCATGACTTCTTACTTATCCAATGTGACTGTGTTAAATAAATAGCCAGGCAGCTGTCTACAACATAGAGCTGTTCTCCTCAAAGGGGTGAATTACAAACACTGACTTATTTGAAAACTTGGTGCAAAGGGCCTGTGTTTCCAGGGCACTTCTAAAAATGGAAGACTGAATGATTAATAATCACCTTAACACTGAAGGCCATATTGTGCAGCATATGGTGTGTTCTCTTACAACTAGTGAACTAGAATCCAGGTCCCTGAGGCTGAATATGCCTAAGGAATGCTGCAAGAGGGAGACAGTTCCTGCTTCATCCACTAGCCCTTAAAAGTTGTTTTGTTATATCTGCCATAATAGCCTGAAGTGCTTGATCCTGCCTAATCTCAGAAGCTAACCGGACAGTATTTGGATGAGCCAGGAGGTGAGACCTGTGGCATTCTAGGTCCTTTCCAATTATACGATTATATTCTGTTATAGAGTGGAGTGAGGGCCACTTTTGACATTTCAGGCTATGTATAGAGGTCTGCTTTTCTACAATGGGTCACTGGATTTCTAATTTTCAGCACAGAAATGGTTTGTGAGTAGCTGACTTTTAGCTTGTGAAATGTTCCAGAGTAAACCCTAATACTGACTACTTGGGGAAGTACAAGCATCCTTGAGTCCTGTGCATTTAGGATGCTGTTTTCAGAATTTAGAAGGGTAATTTATATAAGTTTCAGAAGAATTCATTGACTGGGAAACTGCTTTGTCGGTTTATTAAGCCTGTTGCATTTTCAGAGAATTCAGCCCAACATCCACTTCAAAAGGTCACTTAGCACATTTATGTTACATGTTCCAGAACTTTACGCCACATCCTGGAACAGTACACTTTCCACTGCTTTTTTGAAATTGCATTAGAAATAGTCACAATAAAAAGCGGCAGAACACTAAAGGCTTTCCCCTACTTAAAAAGTGGCACAGAGGGAAGTACTTTTAATACAAATGAAACATTCCTGTATGAGCTATTAAAATATATCTGGTTAAGCAAAGCTGCCCACTTGGGATACCTGTACACCTTTCTGTAGAATGAGCAGGTTTTTCTGTCTAGTAATAGAAAGAGCAGCAGTCGTGTTTTGTATTAAATTCCTTTTTAGTCCAGACCATTCATCTACCTTAAAAGGACTCTCTTCAGTAATTATATATGAACCTTCACATCTTTTCTACTTGCTTCTCATTAATGCACTGTGTGTGTGAACAGGCAGTGTTTCATATACAGATTTCAGCTCTTCCACTTCCATTTATTCAATCTTGTAAATAGTTTGCTTTACAACCAGCAACTTGTGAAGTTACATTTATACAATTTTGAATAATGTTTTGAGAGCAACAAAGGTCACTTCTGGCTACACATTTCCAGTGTGCTTTATTTTGGCACCATATTGTCAGCTCTTACCTGTAGTTTGACCAGATTGTAACATGAAATCTTTGAAACCACATGAGTTTCTTAGACATTTGCAGGTTTACTACTTATTTGTAAAGTCTTAAGCAAATAAAAACAAAGTCCTTTCTGGTCATATATAAGCTGTTTCAAATAGTGAATAGAATAATAATGGCTAATATGTATAAAAGAGCTTTATATTTAGAAAATAATTACTTTTGTAGGCCCTGGTTCAAATACTGTTAAAGCCAGCATGGCACCATGGAAGGAAGGAGAAATAATTTCCTGTGTTTGAGACCACTTGTAATTGTACAGGAGCACCTGAAATTTGGGGCAACTCACTGTTTCCCCTGCTGATTATTGTTCTATACAATTAAACGTGTGCATTTAAATACATTTAAATAATTAAATAACAAAGGTATGCATTTGTTATTGTGTATGTCCAAACGTTGGTTAGTATTGACCTTTGCATGCATGCATGGACAATCTCAGATCATTCTGAATGCTTTAAATCAAGCATGCATCCTCATTTGTTGGCAGGTGATCACTGACAATCACACTTGCCAGCATATTTGAGGAGCTGGACATTCACAAGCTCTGCCTAATTTCACCTAATTTCTTAGGTCACTGTAACATATGCATACCAAATTTAATTGCTTCCAAACAATAAATATAAGCATGGTGGAAGTGTTTGTCCTGTGTTGATACTGCTATAAATATTTTTAAAAGCAGTATGAAAAAAAGCTCTTAAAACTCTTGTTGGGTTTGTAACTTAAACTGTGTTCTCTGAGGGATACATCTGACCTCACAAGTGTGCCCATTTTAGCAGGGAAGTTCTACTGCCCTTGCTACTCTGCTGTCAGTGCTCTGATGCCAGCAATGGCAGAAGGATGAAGGGAAGCTTTTGGTCCATCCACTTCCTCAACATACCTCTAGGTTAGAAGAAAAATATGCCTTGTTGGCATGAACTCAGCAGGCTTTGGGTGCATCACTGCCCTGCTCTTCCGAAATGTATTCAAGCCCAAGTCTGTGACATTTCACTTGTGCTTTATTGAAATATCAAATACCCATGCCACTTTATATGCCCTTTATGTGCTCTTAGCTGCATAGAAACCAGTTGGATTAAGAGATTGCACAAACACGGACATATTGTGGCTTCACATTTTATCAGCGCCGTAGGTGAGGATCTAAGCCACTGCTGCTACCTCGGTGGTTTGTGCAACACGTTTGAAACACAGGAGTCAGGCTAGATCAAGCCAGAGGCCTGTCTAGTGCAACATTTTGTTCAATCAGCTGCCTGTGGAAAGCCCACAAGGATTTAAGAGCACCCTGCTGGTCGTGTTCCCCAGCAACTGGTATGCAGAGACATACTGCCTTTGATATTGAGGGTAATATATAGTTGTCACAGCCTGTAGCCATGGATTGCCTTCACCTCCATAAATTTGTGTAATCCTCTTTTACAGCCATCCAAGTTGGTGGCCATCACTAAATCTCATGGTAGCAAATTCCATAGTTTAACTATGCATTGTGTGAAGGAGTCATTGCTTTTATCTGTCCCGAATCTCCCACCGTTCAGCTTCATGGGATGACCTTGTGTAACAAAATGATGCAGACCATGTATAATTTTCTGTACCTCTATCTCTTCTCCCGTCTGTTGCCTTTTGATGGTTCAGCTGAAAATTCCCACAGTTTTACCCATTTCTAGCATAGTGTCATTTCTAACTGCCTATGAATTAGTTGACTAATCTCCATCATGTGTTAAGGATATAGCTATCTTGAGCCAGACATTGCTTTTAGGAAGCATAGCATTGCAAATTATGATTTCCGCATGTGGTTTGTTTAGCTTTTGAATATATAGTACTGCACATTGTGATGGGAAAAAAACCTCACAATTCAGTCTTCTGCATGTCTCCTTAGAAGTAAGTCCCACTGAGTTCAATGGTACATACTCTCAGGGAGGTATGTGCATGTACGCAGTCTCAGCTAGACTTCTAATCCATGTGAGTTAGCCTTAAATTAGTACATATCTTTTATGCACACAAGTAGGAAGGCAGAAGTTGAAATTCATGACCCCATTCAAAACTGTCTCACATTGGCTATATGCTGAACAAAAAGTTTTATTCTGAATTATGTTCTTCATGTGATTACTTTTGTCTTTTCCTTTTGCAAATTAAATCCTGCAACCTAGCTACGCCATGTTGTTGTTGTTGTTGTTATAACATTTCTATGCCGCCCCTTGCCGAAGCCTCGGGGCGGCTTACAACACAATAAAATACATTGAAATACAATAGAACATAATAAATTACCACTAAATACAAAAAATACACTGAGATACAAATGTAATAATATAAAATTAAAATTAACAGTATAAAATAAGTAAATAAAGAATATAGGAGGAGAAAAGAGAAGGAAGAAGAAGTTGCCCTGGCCAGATCATATATTTTAACAATTAAAATGATGTTTAAATAAAAAGGTCTTTAACTGGTGCCGAAAAACCAGTAACGACCAGTAACATGTGAGACTGTTAGTTTTTTAACACATGCATTTTACATTATATTTTATGGTAAGTGGCATTTAAATGTATTACATGATACTTTTATTTCTAAAATAGTTGAGGCTATATGTTTGGTAAAAAATAAAATTCTAACCTGTAGCTCATTGAGATAAAATACTTTGCAGTGGGTTAGCTTATGTGTCCTCTGTTTTAAAACCATCAGCTGACTTCCCTAGAAGCAGGATGCAGTTGTTCACAAATAGCTATACCTGTATGTAAAATGATATTGTTAGAAAACTGGACTAAGCCCAAAGTCCATGGGTAAAGGGGCTCTTTTTCCCTACTGTTTCATTCATTCATTTGACTTTAAATGTACGCTATTCAAATAATCACTGGGTTCCACTCTACAAAATTCTTTCCCTCCTTTAACTCTCCCGGTGCAGTGGGAGCTGTTGCTTGCACCCTGCTTTCTGCTGGGTCCTGTCACTCATTCCCCTCTCTTCTCTAAGGCAAGACTGAACCAAAACTTGGTTTCACAAGTGAGGGCTGAACATATGACTCAAGTAGAAACCAGGTGGATCTATAAAAAGACTTCATAGGCTAGGCTAGGCTAGGCTAGAAGTTGTGTCCGACCCATCGTGACCCCATGGACAACATTTCTCCAGGCTCTCCTATCTTCCACCATCCCCGGAGTCCACCTAAGCTCACAACGACTGCTTCAGTGACTCCATCTAACCACCTCATTCTCTGCCGTCCCCTTCTTCTTTTGCCATCAATTGTTCCCAGCATCAGGATCTTCTCCAGGGAGTCCCTCCTTCTCATTAGGTGGCCTAAGTATTTGAGTTTCATCTTTAGTATCTGGCCTTCTAAAGAGCAGTCAGGGTTGATCTCTCTAAGATTGTCTGGCTTGATCTCTTTGCAGTCCAAGGAACTCTCAGGAGTCTTGTCCAGAACCACAATTCAAAGGGCTCAATTCTTCGCGCTCAGCCTTCCTTATGGTCCAACCTATATTACAAAAGACTTCATAGGTCATCTAATCCAACCGCTCTGCTAGTGCGGGAAATCTACTACTTCAGCATCCCTGAATGGGTAGTTATTTACCCTTTGCTTTAAAACCTCAGCAATGTCAAATGTAAAAAAAGACTTACCCAGGTTAGAGTCTCGCAAGCCATGTTCCTAAAGCAAGTTCCAAAGTATAATCTAGATCCAACTGCTAACTGATGAATGATGCCTAGACAGGTTTGGTTTGGTTTGGTTTGGTTTGGTTTGGTTTGGTTTGGTTTGGTTTGGTTTTTTATATTGTTTGTTGTATTGATGTTTTAGTCTTTTAATAGGTCTTAATATGTTGTTAGTTGCAAGCCACTTAGGAAGGCCTTTGGCAGTTATAGGTGGCAAATAAATATGTGAATGAATGAAGTCAAATAGGCACAAGCCATTCCACTGAAATGTTTCCATCTCTAACACTGAGTTTCTTTAGCACGTAGCTGCTAAATGTTCCCAGCACAATGCCTCATAAGCAACAGTTTGCAGAGAATGAAATCTGGGTGGTCGAACTTCTCAAGTTCAAGACTGAGTGAATCAGGTGGGGTTGGGTTAGAATACTATGGTTCTTGTATTAATACTATGTAATACTATGGTTCTTATGGAGCTTGCTTACTATATGTGGGTTCTAGCTTGCACCTCATTTTATTTGCTTAATGTATTTTTCTAAAGCTTGTGTTATATAAGGTCATTAACATGGGTATTTCTGTGCAGATCAAGAAAATGCTTTCAAATGTATTGAAAGGAGAAATAGGGTATTATTAATATTATTACTATTACTATTATTTCTATACTGCCCATAGCTGAAGCTCTCTGGGGGGTTTACAACAAGAATGGTCTGGTCAATTTAGGGCCCAATTCTAGGCATGTTTAGGCACCCCTTGCCAACCCACTATTAGTCCAGTATGCCTCAGGCAGCAAGACTCTTTTCGACCTAAACATGCATAGGATTGCATTTTGAAAAGCTCACATACTTTCAGAAGACTGCCCTTTGCACTGTTGAACAATGAAATTTCTAAGTTCCTTCAACTGACTGTATCCTGTGCTCTGTCCTGTTCTTTTGTTTCCCTCTCTTAAACTTTTGCTGTCCCTATACGGATGGGGCTGATGGATCAACAAACCGCCTCAGGAGCTGGATGAGGTATAGTTGTGTTTGTCTAATGCTGCTCTTGTTTGTAGGCAAATGTCATGGGAAGTGGCTTCAACCACTCAGACTATTTTGGTTTTTAGTTTTGTGCCATCAGTTCTGGGTTATTCAAGAAAAGCCTACAAGGCTGCTTTGGAGAGAGAACTTGCACTGTCGGGGTTTGCAACTAGCTTGTGTATTTTAATTCCAGATAGCTGAACATAAGCTGCATGATTATTCAGGTGGCCAAGTCTCCATTTAGTTTGCAGAGTTGAAGAGTTGAAATTTCAGCTGAGAGGGAAAACCCTTGAGTCGTGCATACACTCAGCTTGTCATAAACATGCAGTTTTTTTCTGGTATTTATTACTGTTGCAGATTGAAATTTCCCCAACCACCATGACTAGAAACTTTTAAATAAAGCAAAGCCCTCCCCTCCTCAAAAAACAGGTGTTCAGTCTAAACATTTCAGGCTGCAATCCTAGCCACTTTTGCTGTCTAGAAAGTCCCATTGGACTTTTTGGGACTTGCGTCTTAGCTGATGGGCTTAGAGTTACACTGTCAGTGAATCTGTTATGTTTGTTTTGCATTTCTATCCTGGCCATCTACCAAGAAGCTCAGAGCACATTTTCTCATTATGACAAGCCTGGGAGTCTACTTTAGATGGAGTGAGATGACTTCCCCGAAGGGGATACGGTTTGCTGCATGACTGGGTGGGCAGTCAAACGCTTCACCCTAACCTTCCCAACCTGCTAGATGGTTTGTACTTCAATTCCCATCAGTCCCAGCTACACTGGCCAACAGGAATGGTGGGAGTTGTAGTCCAAGAGATCTGAAGGGAGGTAGGTTAAAGGACCCTGCTCTAGATGCGGTACCTCACTGTGTTTGAATCAGCCCTGTCAGGCCGGGCACTTGCATGGCCCTGCTGTGGGGGAAGGAATGAGGCATGTAGAGGGGGCTGTCCACTCTCTCCTGGGGAGTTCTAGGGAGGCAGCGTGCCTGGTCTTGTGCATGTGCCCCGTGGCCTGAGATCCCGCACAGCCCAGCCAGAGCACTGGCAGCCACTTGCTTCATTCCCCAGGGGTTGCAAACCTGGCTGCAGGAGACTTCAGGAGGGACTCCCGATTGCCCATTTTCAGTGTAGAAGTCTTGCCATGTGACTGGTTTCTCTGCAGTCTTCTCCACTGCCCCATTTCTCCCCTACCTGCCCCAAAGGTAAGTAAAAGTACTTGAATAATGAAAGTTCTCTGTCACGGAACTTAGTTGAAATCCAGGTATAGGGGATTGTATCCAGGTAATGGGGATAGGGAGACGAAGTCATGCTCATCCAGCTGTTCCTATTTGAATGTAGAACATACAGAAAAGAGAGAACAAAACAAAACCTTAAGTGGTTTTCCTGTTCTTTTCTTGGGCTTAGAGAAGCCTTCTCCCATCCTGGCAACCTCCAGTTGTGCTGGACCTCAGCTTCCATCACCCCCAGCCAGCATGAGGGAAGTGCTGTGACAGCTGTTTTGTGTGCAGAAGGTACAAGGTACAGTTCCCTTTGCTTCCATGGCAGGCTGGCAAAAGACCTCTTTGAATTTCTGGAGAGCCACTGCCAGCTACCAATACTCGGCTGGACCAGTTGACAGTACTGAGCTAGATAGACCCATGGTTTGACACAATTTACAGCAGCTTCCCATATTCCTATGGGAGCTGTAATCCAACACTTCCAGAGTATGCCAGGTTGGAGAAGACTGCCTCTGAGTGCTTGTTGCTTTCTTCCCACCCACCCCCATATAGGCCTGTTTTTCCTTCCAGAGTCAAATCAAGTCAGTTCAGCTGAAGCACCGATACAGGGCTGATGCCATTGTATTGCTGCCTCTTTTCTCTCACCTTTCCCCTGATAGCTTCTGACAGTAATCAAAGTAAAAGCCAAATAGTGCCCAGTTGCTATGTTCATTTGAGAATGGAAGAAACCTAGACTGTCCCTAGAGTTTGATGCTAGCTCTTTAGGTTGAATCATATGAATTGGGTGAAGTGGGGCTCACTTGGCATTAAAGCAAGTGCTGTCCCCTGAGCCACGCTGTGGCCATATATCTCACACAGCCTGCTTTTGCAAAATTGATTTCCACATCAGAGTTCCTGGAACATAATGTTCTCAGAAACAGGAGCTGATGAGACCCAAACAGAGGAGAGTTTCCAAGCCTATAAATAATTTTAATGTGGCATATCAAGCACTGTGCTTATTTGAGGATCTCTTAATCCTGAACTTCCTTTAATTTTAAAGTAAAATTTGCATCTTTTGTATAGCTTCCTGAAGAAACAATGCCCTTCCATGTGTTGCATTGTCAGGGGCAACTACAGCCAGCAATGAATGCCTACTAAAAGGAAGTAGGCAGGATTTAACTGGGAAAATCTGTCTAATTAGTTCATGGGCAAGTGCTGGCTAGGTTCTCTTCTTAGGCTTGTTGCTTCTTTCTGGGCTTAAGCAAAGAATTTCCTTTCTCTGTGCTTCCGTTTCCTCAACAACAGTACTATGACTATTTAATGAAGGGGCTTGAGTTTCTGATCCACACCTTCCCTGAAGGCCTGTGGTGAGGTACAAAATGCACAATTTGGATTAAATACAATCTTAAAACTCATTTTTGGCCTAAATCAGGCTGGGTGGCACAATATTGCCTGTCCTACCAAAATACTTTTGATTTGTGGGAGTCTTTTGAAGGAAGGATGCTCTTAAACTGTGGGACCAGTTGCATGGCAGAGTTGCTCAGACTACATTGTCACTGGAGGTATATCTTGCATTCCCCTCTGTATGCAGTTAGGGTTTCATGTATCTATGGATTTGGGATATAAAATGCTTCCCATGCTTTGAAAGAAGGCAATGATATGACTTAAGATTTTGTTATAGTAGTCCTGGTACAGAACCTTCTTTAGTCAATATAATATGTTTATGTTGCTTTTTAATTACAGGGTGTTTCAATTGCATTGAAATTACATGCATATCTAGAAAGTGATCTATAAAATAGCAACTGAAATTACTCCCCCCTCCCAATTTTTCAACTTGCTTCATTGCCTTTATGGCTTTAGGCTGAGGTCAAGTGGCTAAAACTGAGTTAACTGATATTTGATCAGATTGTGGGCTTTCCAATCCATCAACCTTTGTTCCACCTCTGCTACATTCAGTCACTTCTGTCTACCTGCTGCTCTTCAACTGGGTAGATGGAACTGGATTTTGTTGCTTTTATGTAAAGTTTTATCATGATAAAAGCTGGTATTTTGGGATCAGTATTTAGCAAAAAAGAAAAGAAAAAGAGGAATGGCTCACCCATAAATTCAAACTTTTAAAGTATTCCATACTGAAATAAAGAATTGGAGAATGCTTTTCATGTCAACATGTGTACTAAGGAACACTTTGCTCAACTTTGCTTTCTGCAGTGGATCCTGAGAGCAGCAGAACTGTATGGCAAGAGTAGGCAATATTTTTGGTCAATGAGTACATTTGAGAATTTGAAGTCCTGAGCTCCATCACAAAATAGCAGTTCTGGGAGGCATAGCAAAGGAAGTAACCTGCCCCACTGGTTGGGCCCTGTGGCCACCCTGCATGAACTGAGAACAAGAACACACTTAGATTTTCTCTGTAAATCCGGATTATTAGATCAGTAATCATAAGCAAGCTCTCACAGAAGTATCACCATTACTCATTTTCCCATTGTGGGCCCCAGCTAAACTTCCAGTTAGGCCTGAAGCTGCCAGGGACACTTAATTGGGAATCCATTAGTCTTTGGGCCTGCGTCTAAATAACTTGTTTTTGCTTCCTACAGCTTGCTGATGATCGCATGGCATTGGTCTCGGGGATCAGTCTAGATCCTGAAGCAGCTGTCTGTGTAACGAAAAGGTTACCTCCAAAGTGGATTGATGGAGTCGAAGAAGTAGGTTTAAATGTAGTATACGATTGTGCTGAACAGCCAAGGAAGAGGCTGTTTTTAGCTTGCTTTCTAAACTGAATGTGAAGCAGAAGCAGCGAGCTGGCAGGAGGCAGCACACTTGCTTCCATATGGCTCTGATAATCCATGGGTTATGTGTGAAGCACAGAGTTGACTTGAATGTAATAGCCCTTGGATTCAGTGTTGTGTCTTGACAAGTTTGGACACTTGAAAACAAGCTAAAATCTTTAGGAGAGTAGAAAGCTTTGTGTGCTGAAGTCTCTCACAACATTTAGATTTCTTTCCTGAGCTCAGTTTCTTAGCAGCGCTCGTTTTTGTCTCTTCTACAAACTCTCGTATCAAATGCTCCCTGTTTACATGGCTTTCCTATTCCATGGCTATTGGAATCTGTTGTCATTTCATCCTTCTGGCCTTGTTCAGAGTCCTGTTTCTTGGTCTGGATTGTAAGAGACATGCTCGAGTCTGCTTGGAGATCCCTTTGCCCTCGAAGTCCTGTGCCTAATCTAGAAGTATATGGGCTGACTGGAAGAAATAATGCAATTTCTGGACTCTGAGGGCATGTTGGAAAGATGCAGTTGCTATTGTACGTAGCCCATGTTATTCCAGAGGGTACGTGCCAGGAATGCCTTGCTGTACAGCAGAGCACCACTCGAGCTTTGGATCCAACCTCATCTTGGAAAGGCTTTAAGGAAATTTCCTTTTAATGCATGTGGCTGAAAATACATAATCCAACCACATTTTCAGTCTGGTGTTGGTTGGCGCTGTACCCTCCATTGCTTCTAATTTTGACCTAATGTCTGTTGCCTTTTAGATTCGTTATGAAATCTCCAGGATAAAACAGAAGATGAAAGAATTAGCAAGTCTTCATGACAAGCATTTAAACAGACCAACGCTAGATGACAGCAGTGAAGAAGAACATGCAATAGAAATAACTACCCAAGAAATTACACAGGTGAAATTGCACAGAAATTGTACAGCTGTCAGTGAGATTTTTTTTTTCCTTTTTTGGAAATGAATCTGATCTCCTTTTCAGTTCTTGTTTGAGTGCTTCTGTTTTTGGTCAATTACTGAAAGAAATTGCAAGGACACTTGGAGTGAAATGTATGCTTTGGTTTGTTCATCTTGCTCTTATAGGAGAAATCACTAAACCAACACCTTTCAAAGCCCATCTAAGGAAACTGCCACCACACGTCACAGTAACAGGCCATTTATTATACTTCTGCAAAGTGGGCGCTTTCCTCCAAGAAATCCACTTTAGATATTGGGTTTGGCAAGACCACAGCAAATGACGTTTAGATCAGTATTAACATGTTCCCTGTCCTTCATGGTCACGTTACAATGCTCAGTTCTGAAGATCTAGAACTAGTGCCATGTGTCTAGCGGACTTTGGTCCTTCTCCTCGAACCGCAGCCTCCCTCGCAACGCCATGTTGCATCCCCCAAGAACCAGGTTCCTCCTCGCTGCCCAAGAACTGCATGAGACGGTGTGATGTCCGTCACTCATATGTAACACTCATGGGCAAAGTGTGTCTCGCACAAAAACACAGTCTGCCTTAGTTTTTCACTAGTATTATTGTGGTTTATTATCTGGGACCAAGACTAAATAGTTACTAGGGAGGAGAATATCGTGACATAAAGTGTATCAGACTGTGTCCTTATCCCAGGAATGTGTTTTTAGTTCTGGAAGTGGAGTGCTTACACCAGTCTCTTCACACTCCTACCCGTTCCATTGTTTTCCTTTAAGCTTTCTTGACTTTAGCATGTAATTTAGGAAAGGAACTAGGGGCTTGTTTTCAAATTAAACTTGATTGTGAAATTTCAAAAACATCAGCAAAAAAGAAGAAAAATGTACGTGTGTGTGTGTATCAGTTTCAATGCATACTTTTAAAGTGAGTTTGTGTATGAAAATGTCTAAGAATTATATATAAATCAGACCAAGTGGGCAAGTTAGTATCCAGTTGCAGATGGTGTCTATGTACCACTCATTCAAATACTGAAAGGGTTGTGTAGTCATCAAGCTGTTGCATTATAGGACACGAGCTTTAGCTGACAGAGGATTGCAGAGAACCCATTTGCGCTGGCCATCTGTTAATGTCCAGGAATCAGGTAGATTGGTAAATGTTAGAGTGTTCCACCAGAATGTTATTCCAGAGCAGTGCCCTCACCACACATGATTTATTGTGTGGAAAGATGAGATAGGACCAGATTTCCTCTTCCATATGGATGTAAGTGATGAATAATAAAAGTGTCAGTGAAAACACTAGCCTTCTGATTTATTTTTTGAGTCTGCCAATTGAAATGCTCCACTTCTCTTTCACTAATAGAAATTGCTTCTCCTCCCCCCTCTCTAAACACCCCCAAGCTATTCCACAGGTGTCAGAGGGCGGTCCAGACATTACACAGCAGGTCCCGAAGCTGTACAGACCAAGAGCAGCAGCTTCTGAAGAACGTTGTGTCTTCCTTGGCCCAGTCCCTTCAGGACCTGTCCACCAGCTTTAGGCACGGACAGTCTGACTATCTTAAACGTAAGCTAAGACCTCAGTGGCATTGAGCTGGAGAATACCCTTTCCCCCTTCCTCCGTCTGATGTAGCAGGGCTCATGTAAAATAATGCATGGCAGGGCAGCAGTGGCCCACAGAAATGACTGTTTGCGTTGAGCCTTCCTCCTATCTGTTTTCTTTGTATCCTCACAGACTCCTCTCAAAGGTGTAACAGTTCTTGAATGCTTAGCTGCCAGAGCACCACTCTGTGCCCTGATACAGGCGACTGAGTACCAGTTGACCAGATCTGTTTTAAGAGTATGTTTGAGCAAGTCTTTCTCACAATATGGAAATTACTTTGCCCCATTTCTGCTTGGACATGCAATACAGGCCAAGCTCTGTCTAGGGCTGAGTCTGAATTCTGATGGGTGCAAACCTGGCTCTGGTCTGCCCTATGTAGCGCTAAGGCCTGCCAGTGCAGCACTGAAGGGTGCTGTGTGTGTACCCCTTGGAACAACTGAAGCACACACAGCTCAGCTGCCATGCAGTAGTGGCAATGTTGCCATGATAAGTGTGGGCCGATGCAAACAGCCCATCCCCACACAAAGCAAGGAGCAGGGAGCTTTGGAATGTTCTGACCAGCCTTGGCCATGCCAGAGATGGTTGGGTTGCAGCTGTGTTGTGCCTTCTCCTCATCCAAGGCATGTCTAACGTCGATGGTGGGAGAGGGGTCCCTCCAGTGCAGTAAGTAATTATTGTGCCGCTAGAGTGTGCCATCGAGGACTGTTAAATAGAGGGGTGGAGCAACTTCTCTGCAAAGGAAGGGATGGGCCATGGTAGAACACCAGTTTTGTGTGCGGAAGATACTGGATTCAATCCCTGGCATCTCCAGGAGGGTCTGAAAACACTCCTGTCTGAAACCATGCAGTCCTGTTGCCTGTCAGTAAGAGACAGTGTGAGCGAGATGGACCAGTGCTTGGACTTGGCATATGGCAGCATTCTGCGTTCTGCAAAAGGCGACAGAGCTTCATGCTTTGAAGTTTAGGAAAACAATAGCTTCAGTAGGGGAAACATAATTGCCATTTAGAAAATTGCATTGTAGAAAAGATGGACCTTGCACCCAACACAATCCCTCTGTCCTGTTTCCCAAGCTAAGAGAGCAGCCTTATGGTTCTTTCTGTGCTGGCTGCAAAGGGATATGGGGTGGAATTTGAAATAGGAATACTATTTCCAGTTCAAACTATCCTGTGCTACCTCAGATACTTCCCAGGAGCTGTAGGATTGTGGATAAAGTCTCCATATGTTAATAGATAAGACAATGTATGCTTTTAGCTTAGGCTGCTTTTTTCAAGTATTAGTCAGATTTATGGAAGATGGATCTTTCAGTCAAATTGGGCAACTCTCAACTCCAGGTAGCATAGCCAGTGGTCAGGAATTTGGTAAATGGAAGTCCAAAACAGGGAAAGACTGCTATAAGCTTCATGCAGAGGGAGAGCGTAACCTGAAAGTCAGATACCCTGCATGCAGGCATGTGGAGGCATTTGAGTAGATGTTATAAGAAACATCATGCAGAATTAGATTAATTTCGTTGTACTCCAACAAGCTGTTACGATCATCAGGTAACCTGGAAGAGCATGTGGGGAAGTAACTAATAACCCTACTAGTCCATTGGACATACAGTCACATGTTTCTTGTCTTGAGATTTTACCAAAAGGCAGATGATGGGAGGGGGTGCAAACATTTTGACCCACTGCATGATAATATACATTGTGCAGCGCTGAATATGCTTCAACAAATGCTTTATTTAGTGACGGTTGGCCCCCTCCCCACTTGTAGGTATGAAGAACAGGGAAGAAAGATCAAAACATTTCTTTGATACGTCTGTTCCACTTATGGATGATGGTGAGGACACCACACTGTACGATCGGGTAAGAGATTTCTTTGCTAAGGCAGCCATTTCATTTGTGTACTGTAGGAAGGGGTGGGGATTTATGTTAATTTGTTTGGTTGCTACTTGTTCCATTTTATCTTTTTGTGGGTCGCTTGTGTTGGCTTTGGGATAAAGGTGCAAGGCTACGAGTTAGTGGGGTGGGCAGCTCTCTGTTGGGGGCTGCATGCTGACGGTGCCCAGGCCCCCAGCCAGCAGTGGGCTGGGCCCGTGGCAAAGGTGGGTGGAGCCTCCCCTTCTTTTTCTCTGTAGCACTACCTTTTCCTTCTTCCTCCCATTCATCTGGCCGATGAGATCAGAACAAATTGCTCTTGCCAGACATCTGAACCTTTTGAATTTAGGCTGAGGGCCAGTTATGGTCCTAGGGCTGTGGATTGACCACTCCTGCCATAATCTGTCTGTCTTTCTGAGGTCTCTGCCAGAGAGCTTTCCTTTCTTCGCTACCCATATTCCCAAATGAAAATGTGTTTACTAAGTTTGGCTTTTTAGATACTTGGTTTTCAAGGGGTCAGTCAGAACCCTATCCTAATACCCAAGGCTTGTTATCATGGCTTCAGTTTTGTTTAAACATTTTTAAGAAGAGGGAAAAGATGGGTGAGATGAAAGAAAATGAGAATGGGTATTTATTGTAGAAAAAATAAAGAATCGGGTGCCTTGTTGCAGGTTGGATTCAGCAGTGGCTTTGCAATGCCACTGGAGTCTCTAGTACTTGTTATCAGGGAATATTGTCATGAGGATAGGATTGAAAGCAGCAGGAGGAGAATGATGTAAGCTGCTTTGAGTTCTTCAAAAGAAAAAGGTGGGATATAAATCTAATAACTAAAAATTTCTTTTCTTTTCTTTTTTCTTTTCTTGAAACAAGGGCTTTACAGATGACCAGTTAGTATTAGTACAGCAAAACACATTATTGGTGGAAGAACGGGAACGAGAAATCCGACAAATTGTACAGTCCATTTCTGATCTCAATGAAATTTTTAGGGATTTAGGAGCAATGATAGTAGAACAGGTAAGTGGCTCTTTGGTCTATTGTATTATTTATATCATATAAAATCCTTGGTTCTTCCCTAGAAGCATAAATGATTTCTGTAATTTATTTTTGCAGTTCTGTTGATTTAGCAGTGAGAATATAACCTTTTGACTGTAAGAGAGTTTTTCTGTAGGAGCATTGGAGCTTCCCAGAATTAGCCAGTGTACATGTGAATAAACACTTAAGACAGACAGACAGGCAGACAGACAGTACTGCAGGGAAGAACCCCAGTTGGCCAGTCCAGGAAACCCTTCCTTCCTGCTCTAAAATGAGGCTCATCCAATACCAGACTGCAACTGTGCAGTTGGTTAGGCCAAGTACATAGGAAAGCAAAAGAAATTTTGGGAATTATGCTAAATTTCAACTATATTTGTAGGAAGTACTGCTTTCTCTCAGTGTTTAGAAACAGTGCTATGTCTGTCCTTTCTTTAATTTCATGTACTATATTCCTCTAGTTTAAAGCTATATATTATTTTGTTCAGGGTACAGTTTTGGATAGGATCGACTATAACGTTGAACAATCATGCATTAAAACAGAAGAAGGATTGCAGCAATTACATAAAGTAAGCATGGGATTCTGAATTGTAGTATTTTGTGTGTTAATACTTTGTCCGTATAGCGATTGATATCAAACACTGAAGCAAGATGTTTCTTTTTATATGTACTGTTTCCATATAATTGCAATAGACAAGGAGTATAAGAGAACGTATCCTCTAAAGTTAGAGATATTCAGCAATTATTTCAGAGATGGCTCCTGGGGACGGTTAAATATCTAGCTTTTTAATGATTCGTTTATTAAATTTATATACTTCCCCATAGCTTGAAGGCTCTCTGGGTAGTATACAATTATTAACATATACCATATTATAAACATTCAGTAAGTATTCACATTAAATAATAAAACCATATAACAACATAACAGGACAACAACACAGTGATATATGCTAACCATCCACCACAGCAGCAGACATTAACACCTGGACAAATCTCTAAATCTGTTGTGGCTCGAGGGTATCCTATTGAAAATCTATATAAAGGCTTGCATAGTAATAATTAGACCCATCTGCCTATTTGTAAGATCAATGCATTCTAGGTAATTAATACTAAATTAAAATTAATAGTGGCATCAGAAGTGAAATGATTCCCTTTCCATAGTGTTTGTGCCATCTGCAGCTGTTGCTGATAATTCCTTTGCAAATGGGTATTTCATCCATTCATCTGTATAAATGAATCCATTCTTCCATTCATGATGAATTTAATCCATCGATCCATTAAAGTTTATTGAGTTGTCTAAGGCTAATCCTGGCCTGTTGTGAGGATAATGTGGAGGACTGCCACATAGGTTGCTATGAGTTCCTTGGATCGAGGGATACAAATCTGGTGTTAATGTGAATTTGCATCACTTGGCCGAAATATTGCACATGCCTGGATAGAAGTCTCATTGAGTTCTGCTGGACTTAGAATAAATAAATTTATATCCCGTCCTTATAAGATCATTCTGATGGTGCCTCCGTACATGCAAGAGTGAAAACAAATGAAAAACACATACACATACACACACACACTAAATTGATCAAAAGCATATGAAAGCAGCATATCTCAAGAGACGTGTACAATTGTACCTCAAATTCAGCAAGAGAATGACTATCTGTACAAATATGCCAATTTTTCAGTGGGTGCACAATAGCATATTGTACTGATTGAATTAGATTCCTGGCTTCTATTACTTTTGAGTGTTAAGAGAAGACTACTGCAATTATCTTATGTCACGTGTGGAGGGATCTGTGTTCATTTGCCAAATCATTCCAGTGCACTAAATCCCTTTTTCCTGTATCTGCAGGCTGAGCAATATCAAAAGAAGAATCGGAAGATGCTCGTTATTTTAATTTTGTTTGTTTTGGTAATTGTCCTCATTATCACCCTCATTGCTGTAAAATTACGCTAGTCAACACCCCAATTATGTTGTTCTTCCTGCGTGTGTGCAAGGTTTGGGATGTGGGGTGGCATTTTGTGTCTTTTGGCTCTTTTTGTTCCTGATATGAATGGTTCAGCCTGCACTGTTGGAAGCTGCCTTTTGGATGAATGTATAGCCCCTTGTGGTGCAAAGTCCGTGCAATGTTTTTAGAAAAGCTCCTTTCCATTTTACATGCTTAGTAAATGTGGGAGTCACAAGAATGTTGGGATTTCTGATGGATACTGCGAAATCAGATATCCTGGAAGTTGAAACACTAAGAAGGCGTATTTTCTTAAGGACTAAAGTGCTTTGGAAAATACAGTAATTACTGTCACTCTGTTGAAAACATAACTGTGTTTCTGCCATGTTTTGTGCAATGGTTAATCTTGTACCTTCTTGGCTGCCTAAGTTTCCACTTGGACATATCAAAAATTATTATTTGGAGGGGGAAATGCCGTAATGATAAAAATGAATTGATCCCATCTAGCTTTCCTTCAGATTTAATATTAGTGCAGTCCCATAGAAGCGAAACTGTTTTTTAAGAAATGGCAGATAATTTATACCCTGTGTGTCCATACTGTTACTAATTCCCCCTGCGTTTTGAGTAAAATGTAGCAGTGTAACTATCACAGCTAACCTATATTCAGTGCTATAAATTTAAAATGACTTCCTCAGCTTTAAGTGATCCAAAAAGTCCCCCCCCCCCCGTCACCCCTATCCTGAAAGAATACTCTGCCTCCTGAACTGATCATGCACTGTTTTTTGACTACACGTATCTTGAAATACTCATATATTTGGTCCATATTTGAGAGGAAGGGCTCTATTCCCCTTCTCTCCCCCACCCCTGAAATCAGTATACCAGTAGGAACCAGTTGTGGTGTAGCCTAAACTTGTAGCCTAAACACTTGCAGCCTAACCAGGATGAAATAAGTCCTAAATAGAAAAACTTTTCTCCTCTGCTGTCTGGCTGCAGAGAAGCCCAGGAGAAACATGGAATACTATTCAGCTCTTATTAAGTGCTTTACTACTGTTTATTGCTGATCTGTTAATGTAGGGGATAACCTCTACAGAGGGATCATTTTTAGTGGCAAAATGCTACAGTTTAACTGGATTCTAAGTGTTGTGCAGTTTTAAGGGCCTTGCTTCAGTCCTTGAAATGACTCAAAAAGAATCATGTCTTTAATTTATTTCAGGCTTTGCTGTTCATTCTCTTCCTGTTGTGACTTACTTGTACAGTCCTCAACCAGTCAGTAATTAAATAATTGTCGTGTTGTCTGTGCTTTTTCTCTTTCCCTCTCTCCAGCTTTCTTCCTCTCATCCACTTCTTTGCACCATTAAGGTTTTTGATAGAACGATCACAGAAACAATCAAGCATGCCCTGCCGTGGTTCAGCTCAGGATGAGGGTCGCTGGTCAGAGAGAGAGGATGAGACCCACCAGGGTCATCTGCTGCAGAAAGTCCAGTGAGCCTAGTGGTTAGAGTGTTGGCCTGCAACTTGTGAGATCAGGATTCTAGTCCCGCTTGGCCATGACTTCGGGCCAGTCACAGAGTCTCAGCCTAACCTACCTCACAGGGTTGCTGTGAGGATAAAGGGAAGAGAAGGAGGCTCATATAAGCTTCCTTGGGTTTCTTGCAATAGGAAGAAAAGAGAGAATAGAAATTGATCCTGAATATTTTTTTAAAAACACGTATTTTCTAAAAATGAATAGAATGGTGCTGTTCCATTTCATTTCAATGAGAATTTATTGCAGGAGCTCTTCCTGCAGGGTTGTGCTTAAAGGTTAGATTTGTCTTCTGCTTACAGGACCTCATAGAAGGATCTATAATAGCTGACAAGGCAGTGTGTTGATCTTTGTAGAGTCATGAATTTCAGTCCCATTGGATTATTTGCCTGTCCAGAAGCATCAGCTGTGTTAATTGAAACAGACGACCCTTGTGTAATAACAAGGGCCTTGATAGAGCGTATTAATTCCCGTTTCTTAAAGCAGGGTGCACAATGTAGGGCTTGCACGTACACACACACAGTTGTGCTTTTTTCTTAGGTTTCTCCTCGTTTGCTCTTTGTGTCCAAAGTTAATGAGCTTCTGCTGGGCTTTCTTCAAGCCTCTACCACAGCCTGTCTTGGATGCCATCCTACTTGTTTCTAGCTGGTAATGGTTGAATTCACTTTGACAGATCAGTCCCAGCCCTAAATTTATACTAAATTTCTAAATATTTAGTATAAGGCATGACTCCTCAGTCGGCTTAAAGCTTTGTTAGAACTAGTGAGTGGTTGTACACTTACAGGAATATGTTGCCACCTGCATACCTGGGTGTTGTCACAGTTCTCTAACAGTCTTCCCCACCTTGGTGCCCTGCAGATGCACTGGACTACAGCTCCCAGAATTTCTGAGCACTGCCCACGATGTTGCAGTCCAAGACATTTGAAGGTACCAGGAAAGGGAAGGCTGGTCTAGACCTACTGAATCCTGTTGCAAGCAAGGGAAAAACTCAAGTCCTGCCATATTTTGCTAGCAATACACATCTGTGGGACTTGTGGTGTTGCTGTACTGCCACAATTGTGTGTGGATGGCTGAAAACGAGGGAAGGTGAATGGCTTTGAATGGAAGGTTTAGTTAAGTTTTGGCCTCTTCCATCTTTGATGCTATATATACAGAAAGCAGGGCACCCTTAGGCTAGTTGATTGAAATGGTGGTGGTTGAAACATAGGTCAGGATCTGCTATAGATCTCTGGCTGGCTTGCCGTGGATCAGCAGTTTTCCAATGGCAGCTGTTTAATAGTAGCAACAAATAGGCACTTTTCCTTTATTAGGATGCTGAAATGAAGACAGCAGGAAGGAAGAAGCAGAGTTCACTTCTGCATGAAAGGACTAGGAACTCAAACTCCTAGCTGAAACGTGCTCAGAGGCCCTGTTTCTTAATCTAAATGTGTCATCTCCCCTTCCATTGCTGTGGTCCTATACCTGGCCCTGTTTGGGGGACCTCATGTTTAAGTAAACAGAAAAGTGTACCCTGTGAGCCTGGTGCCTTTCCAGTCCAATCTACAAGCGAGCTCTCATCAAGGTAGCAAAGCAATACCTGGGCAGAACCACTGCCAACTGGAAGGTTGGGGAGTCGCTCACATACAAACATTTCACCAAACTCAAAAAACTGGAATTGGAGGGGGCAGAGATGAAAAGGCAGAGTAGATCCCTCCTCTCTAACATTGTTTTCTGTGTGGAAGAACACCACATTGTATGAGCCCTAGAAAAATCAGTATGGACCAGACCCAGGTTGTTTGAGAGAGACTTGGATCAGAATCATGAACATCTCACATGTTACAAGGGGAAAATCCGATTCCTACTAATGATTTATTTTCTGTGTGTTTTCTCCCCGTTTTTAAATTCTGCCTTGTGCTATAATCTGACATGATGTCAAGAAAAAAATTGTTTATCTTTAAATAATTGCCAAATTCAAAGAACGTTAGAAATAAAGTGCACTAACATTTAATGTCTACATTATGCCTGCATTGGTGTTATTTATGTAGAACTGTCAGCGTACACAGAACGTTATAGCACAAACAAGCATTTTTCTGCTACAAAAAGCTTGCTTTTAAGTGTAATCATGTGCAATGAATGGGCCAGGAGAACGATAAATGAATGCAAAATAGGATGAAGGCAGCAGGCAGATGCATGGGTTAAGCAAAGACTTCCAATTTCTGAAAGAAAGCTAAAAATTGCTGGAATGTTCCTTGGACCCAAACTTCTAATTGAGTTCTCCTGTGGGGCAGACAGAATAGAAATGCACTTACAAGATTGCTGGGGTGCTCTCTAATTGCAGTGATGCACAATGATATATGAAATATTGTACCATCAGAGTTAGTGTTGTCATATGCACGCCTACTAATTTAATTAATCACTTTTGACTAATGTGGTCTTTCCATCTTCAGATCATTCATTGGCAAGATTGCTCTATAAATCTATTCAGTGGTGCTATTCTCAGAAGGCCTATGAGCAGAATGTTGAGGCAAACCAGTGCTTTTAGTATACCTCAACTTGCAAATTGGGTTTTATTTCATTGTATATATCCAAAGTCTAAAACTGGGTACTTTGTTTTGCAATTTGAAAATTTATTTTAAAGCAGTTTTTCTGCCCACTTTTGTTTAAGAACAAAAACATGGCCAGAAACACAGAAAAATACTCATGGCCAGAGACACAGAAACAAATATACAGATCAAGAGACAAATTCTACATATTATATATTATATTAAATACCTAAATTGAATTCTTATCATGATTAAAAATAGATGGCCTTGCAGAAGAGAGCTGAGTGGGATGGAATGAAAGAATGTAGAAGCAAATCATATAGGAACGTCTTGAGTAAAGAGACAAATCTTTAAAATTTTTTGATGACAATTAGGGATAAAATAAGATGGGTGGTGGACATGGGCATGCTAATATGAAGGAAAAGTCATACAAGCATGCACAATTTAGGCATCAGGGTTTGTTTTCATGCAGAGACCATGAAGGCATGCCTATGGGACACTACGGTAAAATCCATCATCTGATTACATGGCAACCAAGCTTTACAAACTGCTGGAGAATACTTTTGAGGTTCTGTTTGTATACTGTACTCTACCCATCTATAAATGTCTAGTGCACTGTGTTTTCTAAAGGTCTACCATTCTAAAGGTCTACAAGTCTACCATTGCTCTGAAAACCTTTAGGCTGATCAGAAACAACATAATGTAGAGAAGGACCCAGTGTAAGATATGTACATTCCAAAGGGGTTTGGACGCTTGAGATCCTTTCTGTTCATCAGCCATAGTTCTGTGTAAGACTACTGTTTGCAAGAAATTTAAAAATCTTATTTAAAACTATTTATTTAAAATGCAACAATGTCTAAGATTTTCTACTACTTTGACTGTTTTCCATAATAGCTGTGTTCTAGAGATGTGACACTGGTCCAGCCAGACTGGGGGGAAAAGACCAGTGAAACCACAATGGTGTCAAAGATTAACAGAGTTGTCAGAATGGTTGTCATACCTAATTGTGCAGCGTCTGTTTCTGTGGACTTTAGTACAGTTAAGAACTACCATTAATTTTCACTGAATGCTTTCTGTAAACCTCAGGCAATGTTCCATGTATTTCCTTGAAGTGTTATTTTTATAGTATTTTCCAAGGGTAGCTGTAAAAACATTAGCCTATTGCAGTAAAAACAAAGATTTGCAAGACTCAAAACTCTTTGTTTGTTGTTTTTTCCTATAAACGGATTTTTTTTCCTGGGTAATACTCCTCAGAACTTATTTCTTAGTAGGTTGGTTGATATTCCTTCCTTTTCACAACTGGAAAACTATAGCTGAGAGAGACTTGCCTACAGCATTGGCGATATTAGATTGGAGACGAAAGCCCTTGTCCCTTGTTCCTCCTTATGCGACCCCATTTGTCTGATGGGATACTGAGCTATGCATTCATTGGCTTGTCTCCGAATGCTTTGGGGCCAGACTTCTGCAGCAGGTCTGCTAGCATTGTTCACTTACACAATTTAGATTCCAGCAGTCATAATCAAGCAAGAGGCCTATGTGAACGCAGCTAGCTCAGTGTGCTGCAAGAGAGGAAAAGGTTCTTCATCCACCGTACAAACCCAGCTGTGCAATCCACACAGAGTGGGCAGTTTGCATGTTGCTACAACCTGGGGTTCTTGCGAATACAGCGAAATGCTAGCGCATGCTGCACAATCACTCCTGCAGCAAGCTAAAAAACAAAATGGGGTGCCATGCAGTTGTGTGCACTTGCAACGAGCTGGATCAGATCGCGGCTTTCAGGCGGGCTGCCTGCCCCTGGGAAGAGCAATCCTGGTGAATGTGCGGTGCAGTCCGATACCTGACAAATTAAGGATTCCAGAACTCTTATTGATGGCAGAGCAGCAGGGAGGAAGGCACATTTTTTCTGGGGAAGGGTGTCTTCCTTATAGGCTTTTGTTTTGTCTGTCTTACTTTCTTGTTTAAGTTCCCTCCAGTTGTCTCAGTAGGAGAAAATTAATCTGCAACAGCGCTAGGGCTGCCGCAGATTGTGGGGAGTATCTTGGGAATTGAGTGCTGTTGATACATGATACTTCCTGTATACTCCCAGAAAGCCTCAGTTCCTTTCCAGCAGCCAAGTTCCAACCCTGGAAAAGCATCTGCCCCAGAGTTATCTGTGGTAGCTGGATAGAGATTTCCGAACTCAGATCTTTTCTCCAAGGAAGGTCTCTCTCTGAGGCTTATTTGGGATTCAAGAGGCTACTTTTTCTTCATGGTTAAGGGTCTTGTACGCAACCCCTTATGCATGGAACATTTCTTGGTGCTTGTATCTCGCATCTAAGATAATACAGAATATCTTGTTGCCAGAGAATTCTGTATATAATTAAGAATGCCTGCAGATTTTGCATTGCAAGGTTTGGGTGCAATTCTGTGGCACACAATACATAAACCACAAGAGACATCCAAAATGAGAAATCCGCTTCTCACAGTATCATTGTATACAAACTCTAGCAGAAGCCCTAGTCATGGCCCTATGACTGTTGTAACTTATCTATGGTGTATGTAACATAAGGGATCTCATGTTTACCCAACTATGTACAGTATTTTCTTCCATGTCTGTGAACAATTTGTACTGTATGAATAAACCATTCAACTCCAACTTAGTGTGCTTGATGTTATGTTGGAGTCAAATCCAGCTAGATTAATGGCTTGCAAACATCTTCAAGTAACTTCATACCAGTTTAACTTCCTAGCCCCAAATGGTCTGTTCTGGCCTCCAGTAGTTCTGCAGGATCCCAAAGAGGTCTCCCATTCCCTCCTACCTGATTTCTTTCTAGTTAATCTATCAGGGATGGACTCTCTGACCCTCTGCATACCAATCATGCACGTCACTGAGTTCAGTTGGGACTTTATTAAAAGGATTCATTTTAATTTGTCATTGGCCCCAAATGAAAATCACTGGGAGCAGGCAGGGGATGAGCAATGTGGCCACTGCCTGCAGATGTGAACCTTAACTTTCTCTGCAATGTCTTGGTTGGTAGTGCTACAAGATGCTTAGCTAAATATTGTCTTCCCTTTCTGCTTTTTAGTTCAAGGGTGCAGTGAACCGCAGGAAGTTAAAGACACTGCAATTCTATGTCTGTTTAGTTATAAATAATAATTTTGCAATTCCCAGCCAGTAATGCTGGGTAAGTCTTTAGGACTGCACCCTAAATGAATTTTATTGTGTGCTCACTGTCCACAAAATGAGTTGGCAATGTGATACGGCTGCAAAAAGGGCAAATGCTATTTTGGGCTGTATTTACAAAAGTATTATTTTCACTTCCAAATCATGTGAAGTACTGGTTCTTCTCTACTCAGCACTGGTTAGAACTCAGTTGGAGTACTGCATCCTGTTCTAGGCACCACAGGGTAAGAAAGATCCGGACAAGTTGGAAAGGATTCAGAGGAGGGCTGGCAACAAAGCCCTGTGAGGAGAGATTGAAAAACTGGGCATGTGTAGGCCTTGAGAAGACTGAGGGGGATAGGATAGCACTCTTCAAAATTTTGAAAGGTGGTCACAGTGAGAAAGACCAGGGTCACAGAATAAGTTACAGGAAACCATGTTCTGCTGAACATCAGAAGAACTATTTAATTGTTAGAGCACTATGACAATGGAACCAATAACCTAGAGAGGTGGTGGGTTGTCCCACACTGGAGGCATTCAAGATGCTGCATTGAGGGGGCTGGTTTAACTTGGAAGTGCTGCCCTAGCGGGGGGGGGGGGGGGACTTGATGCATTCTTGGTCCCTTCTAATTCTACTATTAAAACCCCAAGTCCTGTAGCCAAAACTAAGCACCTTTGTGGTGTAGAAGGGTATGTTGTGCAGAGGGATTTCTTAAATTGATAAAAAAGCAAAACATTAAATGCAAGCTTAAGTTAAATTTGTTTAGCAAATTAAAGTGCCAAAGGATGCAATACTACCCATGTTTAAACAGAAAGGCTCTACCACACTCAGCTTGCTGCAGCTTTTTGATGTCTAAACATGCACAGGATTGCACCCCAAGAGCCACTTGCCTTAGCCTCATTAACCAAATATTGAGAGGAGCAGGGTAGATTGCTGCCAATGTTACACAGCAGCTAAGTGCGAGTCAATTACTCTCGGCCTAGTTGATCTACAGGCTCAGCTCCTTGGAGAAAGGATGGGACAAAATCTAATAAGGGGGAATTGCTCTTCGCTAATAGGGCAGATACAATATCATTTGTACCATTCCCTACCTACCATGTTTGTATCAAGGAGGGCTTGATACAAAAAGGAAAGGAACCTGCTGTTCCAGGGAAGGAAGCAGGAATCTTCCTGGAACTATAAAAACAGTGAGCACAACTGCCTCCATGCCCAGTGGCCTACTCCTGATCCATGGATCTCTGCTTTTGCTCATCTGGGCAGTTGATAAAGCAGCGTCCCCCATCACATCCTACTATCTCCAGCCACGCTAGTTGTGGATGATGAAGGCTGTAGCCTAGCACATCAGGGGGTGGTCTTAAAGGCACCCAGAAAAATAATCACCGTTAGTCTGACACATTGCTTTTCTCTATTAACACACAAACCTTGGGAGCTGAAGGGCTGAATTCAGCATTTTTGCTTCCGACCATGGGCAACCAGTGGCTTCTGGCTGGCTCACAGGCCATCCACGAAAGTAAAACAAGCTGTTTCCTATATTAGTTGTCCTCTAGAGAGTATTGGTAGAGATATATCCTGCTCCTTCTGCACGGAGGCCCCGGCAGCGTACATAACTTTCACAACAACCGTTAAATCTCACAACAACCCTGTGAGGTAGGCTAAGCTGAGATTCAATGGTCACCCCAAAATGAGCAGTTGGCTTCACAACCCGCAAGGTCCCCCAACATCTGCACAGCTCAGAGGAAGGCCACCTGGTCCTCTCCATATTCAGCCAAGCTTCCCTCGGTCGTAGCAAGTACAGCTAGCGGTTCATGGGGATTGTAGTCCAAAGCATGTGGCGGCCCCAGCGGTTTGCCTAACGCCGCTCTCCCGAGCTCGGAGCCGCCGACAAGCTTCCAGGGCTTCCTCGCCGCAGCCGCCGCCCGTCCACCGACCCGCTATCGGAGCGGCCTCCGCTTCCCGCGCTGCCGATCCTCGCCAGCCGCAGTAGGCAGGCGCGGTGCCGGCCTGGGAGGAGCCGAGGTGCCGCCGCCCGCCCGGCCGCCCCCTGCTCGCTTGCCTTTCGCTGCCGCCGCCGCCGCAGGCAGGAAGATGGCGAACGTGCAGCTGGAGTTCCAGGCCAGCGCCGGCGAGTCGGACCCGCAGAGCCGCCCCTTGCTGGTGCTGGGCCAGCTGCAGAATCTGCACCGCCTGCCTTGGGCCCAGCTGCGGAGCAAGCTGCAGCCCAGGGTCACCGAGGAGGTAAACGCGGGCGCTCGCCCCCCACCTGGGACAAGGGCTCTGGCTGGCGCCGCCGCCTGGGGAGGAGGGTCCCGCTGCCTCGCCCTCCGTTCCTCCCCGAGATTTGCTCCTCCACCCCCCTTGGTAGGAACCCCCGCACGGACTGGGGCTCCCCACTCGCCGATCTGCAAGCACGCCACCCCCCGCGCGCAGGCGGCTGTTCTGGCTTAATATGCCTCCGTCCTCAGGCCTAGGCTGCAGTGGGTGGGCTCGCTTCCTTCTCCTGCCCGACAGCTCTCTGCTCCAGAAGAGAGTTTGTTCTGTGCATGGGCTGCGGATTCACGTGCTCACCCTCCCCATTCCTTGCACAAACCCCACCGAGGCCAGAGGGCAGTGCCTTCTTCCCAGGCGCTTTTGAATGCGCCCCATCCTAGTTGTCCACTGAGATTTGCATGTCCTGGGAGGTGCTGAGCACCGATGCTGAGCGAATTTGTGCTTCATTGATTCATTGCGATGCCCATGCTAAAGCGTCTTATGGGTTGGCAGTTTCGAGCCCAGACCTGTCCACGTCTACTCTGAAGTAAGTTCTCCCGAGTTTAAGGGCACTTGTTGCCAGATGAGCAGTGCCGTGCTGTGTAACCCCATTGAGCTACTGGAAAATGTTCAGCCCAAGGGCAGAAATAAATCTTGGAGAAGATGGGGGACCATAGTCGGGGAGGGGCGTGCTTAAGTAAAAGAGAAAGGGATTAGAATAGCGTGTTTTGGCTTAAAACGTTTACTGCTAGTAAATACTTAGTACGGGGGTAGGCAAAAAAGCAGGCTCCCAAATGATTTGGACATCAGAATGCCACATTCCTATGTCTTGGCCATCTCTGAGTTGAAGTCCCAAACACCTGGAGATCTCCCTTCTGCCCACCTCTGCCATGCAAAATCACCAAATGACTCGTGTGAACAGGAGGGTGTTCTGCAGCCTGAAGGGCCAGATCCCCCCCCCCCCCCGCAGCCTGAGGTTCTACACTCCTAAGGTACTGGGTTTCAGCTTTAATCTCTTTGGCAGTCAGTGTTTTGTAAATGTTTGCATTTGATGCAGAGATGCATATTTATTGTCTTTGAAATGTGGCACCTCCAGTTCTCTGCTTGTACAAAATTGGGAAGAATGGAATAGCATAGGATAGCATACATGGCATGAAATACAAGATACTGGTGAAAAAATCTTCATACAAGCACAGAAGTTTCTTGCTTGCTGTTTCTTTTTTATTTTTCATTTTATTTTATTTTTGGTAAAGACCCAAATAATAAACTTAAACATTAAGGAACAAACCAGATCTTCAAGGATACATCAGAGTGAATGTAGACAACTGTAAACCTCAACATATGACTGGTGACCAGCATCTTAATTTGTAAAGCAGCCTTAAGTAGGGTTGTGGAGTTGCTACATAAAACCTTCAACTCTGCCACCGACTCTTCAGTTTATGGCACCTTCAACTCTGACTCCTTTATATATTAATATAGGAAATAAATATACAAATTAGTTATTTCCTGTATTGATGAAAAGCACTCAGCCTACAAAATGCTGCGTCTTTTTCATTTTGATGCTCTTGTAGGTACATTTTTATGAGAACCACAAAAACTACTAATTCTTGCAACATCTGCTTTTTCACAATCTTCATCTTTGTCACACATAATATATCCCATCGGTTGTTATTGTGAAGTGTTCAGAACAGCCAACTTGGTTGACGCTTTTTTGCCATTCTGAATTTTTTCATGGGGCACTACTTTCACTAATATAGATTCTGGAAATATAACCTGAAAAAATGGATCAATCAAATTATTAGCAGTGAAATAGAAAATTTTGACATATTATATTACAATTCAAATGGATGAGGAGTTGGCATATTTTTCCTGACTCCAAATACAGTGCCAGTGACCCAAGAATTGCTTCCAACCCCATAACTCCAACTCCACAGCCCTGTTTATAAACCCCATAATCCAGCTTCTGGAGGGCCCAGGTTAGGGGAAACTGGTGTAAGCTTTTGTTGGTCGGAGGAGCCCCTCCTCAGAGGCATGTGATGCCCATCTGTGGCCCTTTTCTTTGCCCTTTCCCTCCTGTCCAGGGCTGGGTGCCAGGAGCCATGTGTTCTTTCTTTCAGTCTTCCAGACAAGGATCGAATGTTGACTGCTAACCTCAGAATTTGGCCACATTGGCAGTTTTCGAGAAGTTTTTCTAGGCTGCATTACAGTCATGGCTGGGGCTGAATGGGATAGGGCCAAAAATAGCATGTTTTAGCTTAAACCTCTAGTAACTAAGGAAAGTCCTTTCACATTTTGACAGTGAAAGCAAAACACACTCAAAAGCGAAGAATCCTCAGAAGAGAGAAAGGGGTGGGAGAAAGGGGGGCATTCAGGGGGGCTCCAGAGGACCAGATCTGGCACCCAGGTGGGTGGGAGGTTGGCATCCCTGCCCTGGGGATTGCATTCATCCGAGGGAGAGTGGGACTTGGTCGGCTGGCACCATGGCTGACCTCCATGGCTGGTGTCCCACAGAAACGGGAGGCCGGCATCTGCAGCAGAGAGTCTGGTGTAGGTCCCATGCATGATATGGTGTGGGGTGAGCATCTAAATAAGATAAATCAGGTAAGATTGAGAGTAGGAGGAAAATTATATAAGTCTCCTTGAGTTCCTCGGGAGGAAAAAAGACAGGCTATAAATAGAATAAGTAAATAAATAAATAAAGGTTGAAGGCATGGAAAGCAAGCCTTGATGATTTTGTTATTTTGGTAAAGACTAATACTGGCCCTTTCCTTACATACTCAGTCATTTAATTCAGGGGCATTATCTTTCACCTTCCCTTTTCCAAAATAAAAAGAATCATCTCTCTGATTTTTGACTACCAGCAAAGAAGGGTTGAAGTACTAAGGATCAGAAGGCATTTTACAGCCGTCTCCTCTTGCTGGGATGGATATTCTGTTGTAAGGCAGAAGCAGCAGTAGAAAAAGGGAAGAGGGTTACATATTGAAGATGGCATTGCCTAGATCCTTCATAATATTCCTTGAATGAAGCAGAGTGATGACACAAAGAACCCCTGGCTTCACCCTTGTACCCTTTATATATTTAAAACCCTAAACCTTCTTTTCCCACTTCTGCAGCTCCTTTATAGTAATAAATTGCCTTTCCATCCTTATTGAAGCCACTTAAATAGAAATGGCTTTGGCACAAACATGGATGGACCCATATAATGATCAAATTTATTATCATGCATGCATTTTGCTCATTTGAGAGACCAGGTGACAAATGTGCAGTCCAGAGCTGAGCCACACCCATGAGCCATTGTACACTGTGGAATCTCAGGTTTCAGAAGATTCGAGCTCAACAGTCCCTTAAAGGAAATGCTCATTTTACCAGTCTTCACAGTGCTGCTTCTACTTATAGACATCACTTTCTCTGCAACCGAAGAGCTGTTTTGCAGAGTCCAGTGAAGACAGCCAATTTGAATAAACAAGCGGGCATATACTGAGTCCAAACCTTTTGCCTCCCTAGGCTGATTTCTATGCAGTAATTGCTAGCAGCCCTCCAACATCCAGGGGTTTCCCCATTTCCTCTTCCTGGGATGCTTTAGCAGGGATTCAGTTCACCTGCAGTCTTTTCTGAATGCATGTTACTGCCTTTACCCTTGATTTACAACCCTCCAAAAGGCTCTGACAGTGCATGCATCTGTAACAGAAAGCACCTCTCTTTCCCTGTCTGAGGCTTTGCAGAGATGCACTTTTAAAACATTACTACAACTATGATGCAAAAGCAACTAGGTATGTTCTGGAACAGGAGTGTTGAATATTTTTCACTCCAAGGGCAAGGTTCAATTTCTGGGATGCTTTCAGGGGCTGAATTCCAGTGATGGGCAGGACAGAGCAGCAGACTGAAAGCAGAAGGGTCAGGGAAAAATACATTCCCATGTGAGCTGAACTCTCTTGCTTCCGGGAACTAAGCTGTAAGAGAGGCCTCAAACCTTCTGGAAAGGAACGAAGCTGTGCAAGAGCTGGGAAAGCACCAAATAACTGACGGGTGAAGGAGTGAGGCCAGGGAATGGACGTGGCCCCGGGGAAGGCTGGCTTTGGCCTCCATTTTGGAGGGCTTTCACTCACAGTGTTGCCATGAGTTGGCAATGACTTGATGACACATAACAGCAACATGGAAGGTCACAAAGGCCCACGTGCAACCGTGTGGATTCTCCAGAAGAAGCTGGAGCCCCTGCTCTGACAAGTGGACATGCAGGGACTTTCAAACTCCTGTTTCTTGACGTTATTGTAAAGCATGAGAGTGGGAACAGCCCCCACTTCATGGAGGGCTTTCTCGTTGTGTAATCACCTGGATTACACTACTGAGTGGAACAGGAAAGGGCTGTAGAAGAAAAGCCTTGCTCACAGGAGGACCCAGGTTTGATTCCTGGCCCTTCAGGGTAGGTCTGGGGGGCAGCTGCTGGTCTGTATAAAGTTGGATGGAGCATCAGTTGGATCCACATACGCCTGACTTTCTGTTATCCTGTGTGTGGTTAAGAGAATTCCCATGTTCCCCAGATTGCTAATTGGGAGTCCAAGATGCAGTAAGATTATCTTCTTTAACTTTACTAAGCTGACACTTGGTAATTAGTTGTGCCTCTTCACCCTTTCTTAGTTAAATACACAAAGTATCTTAGGATACAGTCCTGAGCCTGCCTAGACAGAGAAAAAAAGTCCTACAATTCCCAGCCAGTCCCATTTTTGTTTTTCTGTCAAAACAAGCATGGGGTTGTACCCTTAGACCTGTCCCCACACCAGCGTTGATACACTTTTGCAAGGGTTGACACTGACTATCTGGAAGATCAGCCCCTTGGCTCTGCTGGCACACTTGGGGTGAGCGGGTGATGTTACCCCAGCAGGGCTGCTGCTCTTCCCAACCTGTGGTGATCAGGTGAGTGCCAGGCTCCAGGGGTGCACAAAGGAACTTCGGTAGAAAGTGTTTAATATCTGTCCACTGTTCTATTCTCAGATATGGCAGGTGGCACTCAGCACGCTGACGCCAAATCCGACAGACAGCTGCCCTCTCTACTTGAATTATGCCACCGTGGCAGCTTTACCTTCCCGGGTCAGCCGGCACAACAGCCCGTCTGCTGCCCAGTTTCTCACCCGACTCATTCGGAACTGTCTCCCAGGAGGGACCAACCGATGCATCCTTGTAAGTGAAGGGCACAGAGAGTTAAGTAACTTGTAAGCACGTAAAGAAAATGGGAGGAGGCTGGCATTTTCTGGTTGTTGACTTGTTTAGTTTTAATTGTCAGCTTCTTCACTCTTCAGTAGTTAATTTGTAAAACTCAGCCCAGAGGTTCTGGATACCAAGCCAGCACATCTGCATCTGATGTGTCTTGAAAACTCTAAAGATGGAATCTTATGAATGTTTAAACAAAAATAGTCCTGCAGCTCCTAGCACTGCTGGCTGGGGAACACTGGAAGCTGTAGGACTTACTTAATATCTAAGCATACTAAAGATGTGAAGGAAGGCCTGGAAAAACTCAGAAAAATACTGCGGGGGAAATATTCTGAGTGCTTTCTCCTGAAAGTAGAATGGATTCTTTTTTCATTTTTTCCTGGTCCATCACATCTCTAAAATGTTCATAGGACTGCACACTTCAAGAGTTTGTTCATAAATGAGCATTTGAACACCTGCCTGTCCTGCCTTCCCACTGTGTGCTGAACAAATGCCATTTTCCCTCTCAATTGGAATGTAGTGGTTTCAGTTTTGGTGTAGCCCCTTCCCATGTGTAAGGTGTGACACGGTTGTGCTTCTCCCTATATGCATGTGGGCTTCTGATCGGCATCAGAGGTAGCACATAAGGAACCCAAAGGAGGGGTAGTTCATCCAGGCACCATGAATACAGGTGGCAAGAGTGTCAGGCGTCGCTGGTGCCGTAGGTTTCTGCTTAGAGTGGATGTAAAACAGCCTGCTTCGCTTCAGTAGCAGTTGTATGGGGTGGAGTTGAGGGGAATCTAAAGTCTCTCTGTTCAGCATCAGTACTTATCAGGAAGCCGTAGGGAAGTTCTTGGGTTTTGAACAACCAAGGCTGAAATTGACCATCACTCAAAGTAGCTTATGTAAATGGTTGGTTGGCTTTGTCAGCTGCCATCTTGGGCTGTTTAATGATGTTTTATTGTTCTGTCTATGATGCGGGCCAACCTTCCACAATCTGGTGTCCTCCAGATGCTTTGGCTCCCATCAACGTCAGTGCATACACAGGAATTCTGGAATTGTGCTTCAGAGCACAGCGGGAGGGCATGAGGCAGAGGAAAGCTGCTCTACGGCTCGGTTCAGGAGAACCCAGAGCTGTGTTTTATACCCCCAAGGACAAACAGTGGGGTCAAAAGAGAAGGTCAAGTCAACACTGACTTCCAGTTCCTTTTAAAAATGTCTGCAGCGTCTCTTGGCTTCAGTGGCCAACCTCGTACTGATGCACTCTGCAATTTCATGGTAGCCCCTAAGCTCAGGTTAGAAACCCACCTCCAAATTAATCAATCCCTAATTCCTTTCATAGCTTCCTTACAGTTCCTGTCCCAGCAGACGTGGTTCCATCCCTGTCTCAGGCTTGTGTGACGTTTTGCCTTTTGTCGTCCGTTTCAGATGGTCTGTGAGCGCTCAGAGGTCTTTGCCTCAGCTTGTGCCATAGCAAGAGCTTTCCCACTCTTCACGCACCGTTCCAGCGCACTGAGACGCGCCGAGAAGAAAACCGTAATAGTGGAGTTTTTCCTGGTGGGACAAAACAATGGGCCAGTAGAGGTGGAAACACTTAAAGTAAGCTTCTGTTTTCCGTTGGCTAACAGTTGTGACAAAGGACATTAAATACTTGACAAGTTAACATAACATAACATTGGGTGCCTAAGTTTCTGTCCTGTTTCTACACCTTACTGCTTTAGGCACAGGGCTAAAGTGCATTATATCTTTCATGGGAGCTGCTGCCCAGGAAAGCATGTCTATGCCTCCTTTCTTCTCCCTCTCACACTCTCATGATCCAGGGATGCGCACCACAGCCTGATTTCCTGGTCTGTTCCACACCTTGGTTTCTTTCCTTTTATTTTCTTTCTTTGTACTATGCAGTGTATTTGCCCAGAGAACTTAAAAAGACCAAATCTTGTTTTCACAACGGCATTTCAGGTTAAGGGTTCTATTCAAACAGTGCTTGCTAGCTTAGCTAGCATTCATGCTTTTTGAAACATACGAAATACACACCATTGTTGTCTTAGTTCCGTAGAAAATTGGAGCATAAGAAATGTGGAGTGCTTGTGGGAACTTGTACCCTGTACCAGAAGGGTCAGTTGCAACATAATTGATTGTTAAACAAAGGAAAGGATATAAATCTAGCTTGTTGTTGTTGTTCAGTCGCAAAGTCATGCCCGACTTCACGACCCCATGGACAACATGCCTTCAGGTTGTCCTGTCCTCCACCATCCCCCAGAGTACACCCAACTCCACACCCACTGCTCCAGTTACCCCATCCAGCCACCTCATCCTCTGCCGTCCCCTTCTCCTTTTGCCGTCGATCGTTCCCAGCATCAGGGTCTTCTCCAGCAAGTCCTTCCATCTCGTTAGGTGGCCAAAGTATTTGAGCTTCAGCTTTAGTACCTGCTTATCCCCCAGGGTTACTATGATGCTGCCTTCATTGTGTGTTTGTAACTACACCAGACTTTTCTGCCCTGCTAGGCTTCAAAAGCTGCCTGACACCAAACTCATGTAACTAGTCTCCACTCTTCACTACAGATTTTTATGGTACTTTAATTATCCTGAAACTGGAAAGTCCTCGAGCAATGTACAAATTATGTTGCACAGTACATCAGCACATCACATTTCAACATCTGATGTTAAAATGCATGTGTGTTATGTAGTCAAATGCATGCGCACACACATCTTTCATTTTTTGTCATTCCCAGTGTCTAGAAAGCGCTACAGAAGGCGTGAGGCTGGCTGCTCGGATTGTAGACACCCCTTGCAATGAAATGAATACTGACTGCTTTCTGGAGGTGGGTCATCTCTTTGAGAGGGCTCTCCATGGAATTTTGTTTCTAGGCGGTGCTACAGTCATCCAGCGAGACATTTGCACATGATCCAGCACACCTGTAAAATTGATCCTGGGCCGTCCCATTAAAAAGCAATTTAAGGTTGGAACAAGGAAGGAACTCCCTTCCCTTTTGCTTATCCTGCCGTTCAAATTTCAGCAAATCAGCCAAAGAGCCTCTTACTACCTGTCTACTGCAGAGGATTCCAGAACATATTTTAAAGCATGTGCTCGGTTCCCCTGAGGCTTGCTGCGCCCCACTGTTGCTCTGTGTGGCGAGAGTGTGTCGGCACAGCGGGGACCGGCCCAGAGCATGGTTCCTCCTGGTACACTCAAGAGCTGTCCTCCACCCATTCAAGGCAAGGTTCATGGCACTCGGGGCTGAGGAGCCAACTGTGTAGGTGTCTGCTGATAGGTTGTTATTTGGCACCTGCATTAGGAAATCCCACAGGTGCCTCTACCTGGCAGTAAAAATGCAACAGTCATACATTCAATACGTAACAGCTAGTTCTTTCATGACTCCAAAATTAGGTGGCCAAGGTAGCCACCTTAAGGCCCAGCTCCTGAAGATGCAGACTACTTCTTTCTTATGTTTCTGGCCATCGCTCCTCCAAGGACCTCAGGGTGGTCTGCCTGGTTTCTACCCACCCCACTGTTAGGACAGTAGTAGATTATGCAATTGATTTCCACAGAAGCTTGTCTGAAATGGCTGATCTACACATGCAAGAATCCAAAGGTTCTCCAGAGCACAGTCTGAAAAAAGCACTTGTAGGATACAGCATCTGGGGGAATGTTGTTCTTGTTATTGATTTTTCTATACCGTCCCATCCCGTGAAATTCAGTCTGTAAACTGGGTGCCACAACTGAAAAGGCCCTCCTGCTGGTCGTTGAGCTTGGTTTCTGGGTGGACTGCTTCTGCAGGGAGGTGGTCCAAAACACTGCTGCATGTTCCTTTCAATTGTGGCTCTTGGGTTTTCAACAAGGGAAGGAAAGAGTGTTCTCATTTGTCGCTCATGTCTTCCTTCTTCCCTCACAGGAAATCAGAAAAGTTGGAAAAGATTTGGGGATCGTCCCAACCATTTTTCGAAATGCAGAACTGAAGGAGAAAGGATTTGGAGGTCAGTCAAACCAAGGGATTTGCTGCTTTCCTTATACTACTAGCCTGCATGCACCAGTTTCCAGAGAACATCTGGGCCTCCCATTAGGGATGGGAGTATCAGCCTGGAATCTCCTCTCTTGCACTTACCAGACTCCTGCCCTCTGCTCAGCTCCAGCCGGGAAGTGAGCTGAGCTGAGACCAAGTCTGCAAAAGGTCGGGAACACTAGCCAGTGTGCAAAGTGCAGATTCATCTTGCCAAGTATATGAAATACATAATTCTTTGTGCAATGTCTGCAGAGCCCACGGGTCCCATATGCAAAGGCAGAACGCCGCTTGAATTCGCTTCCCGCCAGACACACACATGAATGCTTGGCGTGAGGCAGACTCAGGGCAGAGTGACAGCAGACTGGAGTCCAGGGCGCTGAGCTGAGCAGATCTGACCCATGTCCACCTCCAGGCAGATTCCTCACACCTCGCAACCTCCCTGAGCCAACTGTTGGCCACTGCTGAAACAGACCCTGGATTAGAGAGACCTTTTGTTTGGTCCAGTTCTTTCGTCCTTAAGAGTCGACTGTGACCCTGGCTCTCTGAAGACGCTGCATCCAGCATCCTAGAGTTCAACAGCCCGTGACTGATACAGACCTCATATGTGGCCAGGATATGGCCTGTGGGTTCCCTGGAAAGTAATTCTTGCAGGCTTCATGACATTCTGTCCCTCCCTGTTCCCAGGTATCTATGGAGTTGGCAAAGCGGCTGCGCATCCTCCTGCGCTTGCTGTGCTCAGCCATACCCCGGAAGGGGCGACGCAGACGATCGCTTGGGTTGGGAAAGGCATTGTCTACGACACTGGAGGGCTTAGCATCAAAGGAAAGGTGCGTCTGCTTGGAATAGGACTATGGAGAACCCAGCAGTGATTCTGCGGGCATAAAAGTACACGCTTGTGCATGCATATGAACTTGTACATGTACAAATGTAGCTGTGGAGGCTTAGCATTGCCAGCACTTTACCATTTATGCGGAATAAAGTACGTTTAAAAAAATACAGGTCTCCACCCATGCAGCATGCAACCAAATTACACTCAGGGAAGGAAGGAGAGGATCAGCAAAGGAAAACAAGCAGATCCAGTTTTGACTGGGAAAACATAAATTCAGTTGGAGTTTTAAGACTGGCAGATTAACTGCACAGTTAAAATTAATGCAGATTAACTGCATAGCTGAAAAAAATCCTGCAGTCCCCAGACTCCCCAGGCCTACTTTGTACTTTCTTTACAGAGGCTTTGCTGGGCGGGGAATGCTGGGAATTGTACTTCTTTCCATCTAAACATGCATAGTATTGCACCTTTGTATTCCGTTACACACCTACCTTGAAAGAATTGTGATAGGTCTTTTTTCCAAGTAGAAACATTCTGGATTGCATTGTTAGCTTTGCAGTGCGAATATTTTATCATAATAATTAGTTCATGTGCTTCTTCTTACGTTTGGCTAGACAACAATGCCTGGGATGAAACGCGATTGCGGTGGAGCTGCTGCTATTTTGGGCGCCTTCAAAGCCGCCGTAAAGCAAGTGAGTGAAATTCAGCCGATTGGATTAGATGTCTTCCCATTTCGCTGTGCAATTTCAATCTGAGGTTCAGTAATTCTGCGGTATTCTAGTTATACCACCAGATTTCCTAATTTTGACTGTGAGAAAATCCACATTATGTAAAATGTAAGTGATCATCTTCCCACTGTGGAAGCTCTTCTTGGATGTTCCTCTCTTGCTCTTCTTGTGGTTGTACATGACTTGCTTTTGCTAAGACGTCCGTAGAGGCTGAGCTGTTGTCCTCACACATAGAGGAACACATATAACCTACCACAGGCTTTGGGTTATTAGGGGTTGTTTCACCTACCCACAAGCCATGTTACTCTAGTTGTGTCAGCACAACATGCTTCCCATGGCCCAAATCAGGGCCATGGGCAGCTAGAGTAAAGCAGTGAAGAAAACCAGACTTAGCTGCATGTTATGCAATTAACACAATGTGTGTGTGAGTGCTCCCTCCCTCCCTCTCTCTCTCCCTCTCTCTCTCCCTCTCTCTCCACACACACAGAGAGAGAGAATGAGAGAAATATAACCAAAGTGACAAAATGAATTAAGGCAGAAAAACTGATAAAACCACATATCCAGCAAGCCCAAAGCTTGGAAGAATAGGAACTGTTTTTCTGTTTTGACTTGTATGCCAACAGGAAGGAGTCAAACAAATCCCCCAGGGCAAAGCATCCCAAACCTTGGTGCAGCTAGAAACCCTGTCACATGTTCCTGCCAACCAAAACTCAGATGTTAGCTGGACACAACAAAGGCCTTCTCCTGATTACCTCTGAAGGCAGGTAGACTTTTGGGACAATTAATTTAGCACTTGATGAAACTGTGATCCAACTATCAAAAAATTTGTCTTTGAGCTGTTGAGAAAGGTTCCATCCACAGAGGTCTGTCCTGCCCATGCCTTTGGTATTACAACCATGCTATATGAATATGGTTTTATCTCCATTCATCTCCAACAAATGCTAGAATGCTAATACATCTGACAGAACCGGTGTACATCTGACAGAAGAAACATCAAGATCGCAGTGACTCTTGCTTTCATCGTCCTTGCTGTCAAATTGCCCCCCAGTGACTGCCCAGGGTCAGAAGCAATTGCTCTTCCAGTTGCTGCTCTTGACAAGACCTATTGGGAACCTCACATTAGCCTGGAAGGAGACTTGCAGCTGTTTCTTCTGACCACAGGAGCAGCATCTGCACACATACCTTTCCCAAAGTTAGGAAACTGGCCGATTGAGCATACTGGTCCATTGTGGATTGCCTGTAAACCAGTTTCCCATCAGAGCTTTTGGATGACAGTGCCCATCACAGCATGGCCATGTTGGCTGGGAGAAGATGGGAGCTGTAATCCAGCACCTCCAGAGGACAGTACGTTGAAGAAGATTGGTTTATCTACTGACTGGCAGTGGCTCACCATGTTTTCAAGGAGGAATCTTTTCCAATCCTACCTGGAGATGCCAGAAGTGGCATCAGGGACCTTCTGTGTGACTCTGCTCTACCACAGAGTTAATCACCCTTTCTCACCTTTTATTTATTGTGTTTATTATTTGCAACATTTGTATACTGCTCCATATTCCAGTACGCAGACTTCAGTGCAATATACAACAAAATGGAAGGGGTCCTGGATGGGGACTTGCACCTCCTTGGCTTCCCTGCAGTTTGGGATGAGTGGGGGGGGGTTATTCCTCCCCCACGTTTGGCACTCCTAGAATCATTGCACAGACTCTTGACTTCAGAAATAATGACCCAGTGTCTAAAATGAAGCTAAACATAGCACAGAATGTGTGCAGCCAGACATGGAAGAGGGGATGGGGCTGAGACAAAGGAAATGCAAGGCTCGGAATACATGGACGATCCAGTAGAAGTCATTTTGAAGAAGAAAAAGGCCTCGGAAATTCCATTCTCACAATAAATCCTGCTGCTGTGAATCTTCCTGGCAGTCTTGATACGGCTTCGCTCTCCCTGTCGTCACATTGAGTATCCAGGGCTGTAAAAGAATTCTCTGCAGTGATTTAATGAGCAGCAGGTCAGCCAGGAGAGCTGGTCAGGAAGGCTCTCAAATGCTAAATTAGCATTTCCCAGGGCTGTAAATGGCATATTTCTTGTGGGAGTGATACTGAATGCTTTGTTTGCAACTCAGAGTGAATCTTTGTTTAGCAAAACAAAGGCACACAGAGCTTTTTCCCTAAAAATTCAAAAATTACATTAAAAAGAGAGGAAGGCAGAGGTTTGCCTGTGATTCAGTTTAACCAATGTCAGCCAACCTTTTTTGGAGCCACTCAGTTTTTATGTATTCTTATCCACTGCTGTTTTTAGATGCACATACAGGTTTCTAAATATTACTGCTACTATGATAGTTAGTATTACTGCCGCTACTTTTCTGCTGCTTAATATGCTAAAACCTTGGAGTGGTTCATAATTCAGTTTAAAAGCCAATATAAAAGCAGCATAAGAATAGCATAATAAATAATTAAAAAGATTACAGCAAAGACAATAGTAAAATCTAAATAGGTTTAGATAACCTTTCTGGCATTGATATGGTATAATACATGTTTTATAGCATGTTAATGGGTCTTAAACTGTTTTTCTTTGTAGTAATGTTCATGTGACACTTGGCTTATTTTTAGAGCTTGGAAAAGCACATTTATGGATGCATTTTAAAAGTATGCTGCCTGTTATGTGGTTAGACATAATGGTGGGATGTATTCCCTGGGGTTGGCTTTGGCACATGGCACATAGCTCAGTTTTCCTGAGAATTGTGGAGTTCACTTTACAAAGAAAAAATTCCTGACACCCTCAGAAGGAAAAGGAGGAGACTTTAAGATGGCAGACAGATAGGGCAGTCTCCGGGGTTGCGACTGTGCTTGTGTTGTGCTTGCAGGTTCACCACAAACCCAGCTGGAAGGAGGGTTTCCCAATGGAATCCAAGAGACAAGTAGAATGCTTGTTTCCAGAACAGGGCAGTTCCACAGAGCTCCCTTTTGCAAGCTCCACCTGCCTGCACCAGTCCAGAAATACTATTCTGCGACATTTTCATTTGCTTTGGGAGCCACTAGATTTAGTTGCTGCAAGCAGTAGATCCTATGGACATATGGGCAGTATTGGATAATGTCTCTAAATAAAATCAATTTAAGATGCAATCCTATGCATGCTTCAAAAGAAAAAGTCCTGAAAGAAAAGGTTGTAGGGTTTTCTTCTGTCTGAACATAGGATTATGGCCTTAATTATTTCTATTTGTTTATAGGAAAAACCATGTCCCACGTTTCCTCTCCTAAAAGGAATTGCTTGGGGGAGTTTGCAAAGTATAAAAAAGGGCAAAATCAGAACTGGGAAAACTCTGGCTCACATTGTAGTTGTTGCTGTCAGGATTCCCCTGGCCAACTTCAGTTTTCCTCCCACCCCATGCAAGTGATAGGGCTTGGAAAAGCTTTCCCTTAGGACCGCTGGGAGATTTCAAGCCTAATTTCTGTATGGCAGGAAGCTGATTTGGGAAGCTTGTACTTGGGAAGGGAAGGACTAACCCTGTATGCTATGACTTCCCCCAAAATCTCTCCTAATGCTGCAGTTTGGCTTGAAAAAGCATTTCATTGGAGCCAACACGAAACACTTTTCAAGCAGAATTGCAGCATGTGAGATGATGGGGCTGCTGCAGATGGAGTGAGAAGAGTTAACCACCCTTTCCCCTGTGTTGTGGCCTCCTCCATCCCCCTGTTCTGCAAGTCTCTCTCCTTGCCCTCCTCCTAACCCTTTACAGATTTTTTGTTTGAAAAATAAACTATTATTACTCTGGCAGTGCTTGGAGTAGATTTCCCAAATGGCATAAGTAATCCTCACCATCATCTTACTGTGTGATGTCTCTCCCGTTAGCTTCTTAGTGGGTTGCAGGTCAAACTGTTTTGTACCTTCCTGCAGGTGATACGTGTCTCTTTTTCCCTCTTGCAATAGGGCTTCAAGGATAATCTGCATGCAGTTTTTTGCTTGGCTGAGAATTCTGTTGGCCCAAATGCAACAAGACCTGATGATATCCATGTTCTCTACTCGGGAAAGTAAGGTTCATTCTCCTTCTTTCTCTGTTCCCATGCCTAACTACTAGTGCTTCTCCACCTGCTCCCAGCATACAGGTGTAGAGCTGAGGGAGTACTGATGGTCCCTAAAGTATATACAAACGCAATATTGCGAGCAGGTGCGGAAGAAGCAGAGGATGCTGCATGGAGCTCAAGGTTTAGCTTCTATGAATCTCTGCTTTCGTTGGAAAGAAAATCAAGTGTCTAGCCATTATGATGCCAAGTGCATGGACAATACCTGGTGAACTCTCAGGCACCAGAGGTGTTCCCAGTGATTAAGGGCAAGCACTGGAGTACATTTGGGTGAAGAGCAACAGGAGCAGCTGCAGAACAAATTGTGCAGCACAAGGGACAACTGCAGATATGGCCAAGGAAAGAAGCCTGCAGGGGACATTGGGACTAGAAGAACCACTTGGCCTGCCGGTTGAGTGTTGTTCCACCACCTTGAAGGGTCATTCACTGTTTGCTTATCACATCTTTATGCCACCCAATGACCAAAGCTCTCTGGGTAGTTCATAGTAATTTACAAACAAAAAAATCAGTACAAGGATTTAAATGGTAAAAATGACAGGCTAAAACAGAAGCAAAATCAAAGAGAGACCTAGCTGTTTGTCAGGATTTAAAGTCGTCACCCTGTCCCCGACTGCCACCTCAGAGGGAGGCTTGATTGGTGGCAACAGGGAGAAGGGCCTTTTCAGTGGTGGTCCCCTGGTTACGGGACTTGCTCCCACTGAGGCCTGCCTGGAGCCAACTTCCCTATCCTTTTGGTGCCAGGTAGACTGTCCTCTACCAAAGCAGAGCATTCAAGTTGTTTGCTATGACCTGCTAGCTGTTAAACAGGTCTTAATTTTTCAAGTTATGTATGTTAATCGGTTTTAAATTTGGTTTTGTAAACTTTTGTGATATCTTATTAATACACTGTATCTTTTGGTGTTATTTTAATGTTCTGTTGTGAACTGCCTAGAGAGCTTCTGCTGTTGGGCCTTATAGAAATTAAATAGACACATCCATACATCCAGTGCTGGATCTAAAGCAGGCCAGTGTATAGTCATGGATGCTCATGGATCCATCACTGCTGCTGCAGGACGGGCAGGTCGCCTTGGTGGCAAGGAATGCCACTTACCAACTTGGACTGATATGCCCGTGGTTACCCCATCCAGACAGAGCAGCCTGGCAACACTTGATTCAAAAAGTGTTGGAATGCACCAGAGGTGTGCCGAAAAATTCGAGAACACGGAGGCATTTTAACATGAGAAATAGAATGAATGCAATATGAATCTGCCCAGTTCTATTTATTTTATTTTTCTAATTTTAAAGCATGGACCTTAAAAAGAATAAAACCCATATTAGAGTTTTAAAAAACAAAATATCAATAAAATACCATGACTGATCTGTCGGTCAAGGAAAGCTTCTTGAAATAAAGGTATTTTCAGCAGGTGCCCAAAACAGCACAATATTAGTGCCTGGCTGACCTCCAGAGGCAGGGAGTTCCATAGGAAAGGAGTCACCACACTGAAGGCCCTTTTCTGAATTGACCCCATTTGGGACATTAGGTTTATGTGGAGCTGCCAGGAGCATGCTGCCCGATGACCTTGCGGAATGGGCAGGTTCATAAGGGAGAAGATGCTTGCAAGTTGCTTAATATATTTTATTCTAATGTTTATATTTTTAATGTATGATTATTATTATTTAATTTATTGTTGTAAGCCACCCCAAGGCTTCGGCGAATGGGGCGGCATAAAAATGTTTTAATAATAATAATAATAATCTTCTGCAGTACTCATGTCCTTCAGCTTAGCCCAGGACTGAATAAGTAGTCCATGCTGAAAAGAAGCAGGTCAGAAGAAATATTCTTGTCTCTCATTGGTTTCCACCTAAATTGCATACTCTGATGTACCTAGAAGATGTGTTTACCTTTAAGAAGATAGCAGGTCAAGGGAAAATTAAGCCAGTCTGGAGTAGATTCATGTATAAGTGGGTGCTCTGAAATGTTACCTCATTTTCAAAACAATGTTATTCTGCCCTTTCCCCAGAACTGTGGAAATCAACAACACAGATGCCGAGGGCAGACTGGTCCTTGCTGACGGAGTTGTGTACGCTTGCAAAGATCTTGGTGCGGACATCATTCTTGATATGGCCACTCTCACTGGTGCTCAGGTACTTTGGTTATCAAGAGAAGCCTTGCTGCCCACTCTGCCTGCTTGTGATCGCTGCTTCAGACTGCAAGTGCCTTTCTGAGGTCCCATCCACATGCGGCTGCATTTGCATGAGGTTTTGTACAAAGCTCTTCAGAGGTAGACCGTGACATCTCCCTTGGAGGCCTAGCAGAGTTGGAGCCTGAACATCTTCTAGGAGAGCCAGAAGATGTTCTTTGGGATGGTTTTTGGTAGCCAGTATCAAGGTACCTTAATGGTGGCCACCAAAGCCAGCCCAAAATCTGACGGTCCCTGAAGATGTTCTGACTGAAAACCCCACGGAGCATCCAAGGAGAAGTGAAAGGTGGTAAACTGGGGAGGGATGGAGCTCTTCGGAGAATGGGAGGAGTCCAGACCTCTGGACATCCCAGTTACCTGGGCGCCCTTCCCTTCTCTCCAACCACCATTTCTGTGATGGTTTCCCAGCTTTCTTCTTGTTCCCCCGCCCCATTCTGAAAGGTCCAGATGCCTTTCCTGAGGCTGAATTACTGGCATTTAGACCTTTAAAACAGGGTGTTATTTTTTGACCCCTTGTCCCCTTTGCCTTACCACCTTTTACTTCAACCCCACCAGCACCAGGGCATGCCCCCCACAAGCTTTTCTGAGTTCAAATTTGGCCTTTGGGCCGAAAGTAGTTCCCATCCCTGCAATGGGAAGTTGGCAGGGATAGTTAATGACTTAAGTAATTGTATCCAGAATGGTATTTTATCCTTGCCAGTAAATTAAGTTAAGTGGGAAAGGTTCACTTGCTGAGCAGCACTCGGTGAGATTCCCAGTGGCGCAAGGATTTGGATCTTTGTTCCTGTGTTGTAGCCAAAGGAGCACCATAACTCTCCACTTAACTCTTTCACCACTTAAATCAGATATTTGTCTTCAGGGACTGACCTCCACAGCATGTTTGCTTGGCACGGAGCCCCGGTATTCTGCAAAGAATATTAGGGCAATTCCAGGCTGGTGCTCCATCCTTGTGGGATGTTTTTGAGACCTCGCCTCCGTCCTGCACCAACCAAGTTCCGTCCTGGAACACAGTCAAAACACCGCTGCAACGTCACGTGGCGGGAGAGGATCAGTAGTAATTCGCCAACTCTGTTTCAGGGAAAGTTGCCTGCCATTTCTGATCTCAGTGAGGAGCTTCAGAAGGAGCTGATAAGCTTCTGAAGAACCCCAGCATTTTCTGTAACATAGTTTCGAAAGCCACTGTGATGAGAGCTACACCAAGGTGGGAAGGGATGTGTTCCTGCAGTCCTTTCAGATGCAAGCCCTTCAGCATATGCATGAGCGTTCGCATGCATGGCATGTGTGGTCTGCCTGCTGCCTTGTCCCCCTTCCCCGCCTTCTTGTCTTCTGCCACGGCATCCCTTCATCATGCTTCTGTGATGCACTGTTCATGGGGCAGCCTTTAAGGATGGTCTGGGATGGTCCCCAGGTGGAGACCTGTGGAGGCAAGGACATCTGGAGGACCTTGGTATTCTGACCATGTTCTGCACATCACACCTCTTCCATGCGTTGACTGCGCAACTGTTTGCCGGATCAGTTCAGGGTGCTGGTTCTAGCCTTTATAGCCCTAAACAGTTTGGGATCAAACTGCCCTCTTATCCTGCCTGAGCCTTACAGTCAGTGTTTGAGGCTCTCTAGTTCTTCAGCGAGAGTTATTTGGCTGGTGAGTATCAGGGACAGCCTCTTCTGTAGTGGCCCCATCACTCTGGAATCCTCTTTCCAGGGAGAGAGAGATGGTCTCCTCTCTGTTGGTTTTTAGAAGATGTTATTCCAACATCTTATGGATGATCTTAGGGTTTGTTTTTAATAATTTTTATTAGCTGTTGCATATTTGACAATGTGTGATAGTTGGCGTTTTAATCATTTGTAACTGGCATTACAAAGTAGATCCCATGCAGCACAAGGTAGCAAATCTATTAAATCAACAAGTAAATGTTTGGAATAACCTGCCTTTTTTGTTTGCTGAGCACCAGTGAAACAAAAATGTCTGCCTGAAAGGACAGGGAATGCTGCAAGTAAATTGAGGGGGCCGTCCTCTTTTTTCCATCCTTGTTTTCTTTTCCATTCCTGCCTTCCAAAATCCCTGTTTCTGGCAAGAAAGGCCGGTCTGTGTCACAGCTGGGGTATGCTGGGACTTGTATCTGGAAGGCAGTTGGCTGGGAAAGCGCTGCTTAACCTCCTGGTAACCACATCACAGTAGTAACCTAATTTTCCGTGGCTCAAAGTCTTTGTGAGCTAATCCCAGGTTTAGCACTACCTAGGGCAGGCTGGGATGGTGCCATTTCCATGGGTTTCATGCTTCCCCCTTTTATTCCTCATCAGGGAATTGCCACAGGGAAATACCACGCAGCGGTCCTCACCAACAGCGAAGAGTGGGAAAGCGCATGTGTGAAAGCAGGCAGGAACTGTGGCGACCTGGTTCATCCTCTCGTCTACTGCCCTGAGCTCCATTTTAGCGAATTTACCTCCGCTGTCGCTGACATGAAGAACTCTGTGGCGGTAGGTTAACCAGGGGAATTCCTTCTGCACTGACTGCAACAGACCCTTTGCATCACTCACCCCTGCCAGCCATTAATTTGTGGGGCTGCAATTCAGTCGTCCTGAAGAATATTCATTTGTGTATTTCCTTCTTTCCCGCAAGGAACCCAAGGTGGCTATCCTACTCTCCATTTAACCACAAGGTGGGTTAGGCTGAGTCAGCAGCTGGCCCAAAGTCACGCAGATGCTTCCTGGCTAAATGGGGACTAGAACCTGCCTCTCCCAGGGCCCAGTGCAACACTCCGCCACACTGGGTCATGTGTGGGTTTCTCATGTTTGTATATAGTACCAAAAATGTGGGACAGGATGGGTTAGTTCGTGTTTGGATCATGCCTGTTTTGGAGGCTGTGTTTCTGTGAGTTCCCAGGATGGAGTCTTTATATTACATCTCTGCATCTTAGGCTGCATCTTACTCAACAAAAGCTTTTTTTCATGTCATTGGACACCACAATATCTCAGTATTAAGGGGCAGTCTTAACTGCTAGCAGTAAAGCAGCTAATGCTTGCTTTGAAGGCATGTTACCGAAATGCCCAGTCATTGCTTCTTGTGCAGGGAAGGTGATTACGCAGATCAATTTTGTACTGGAACAGGACTAATATTTGCTGACATATACTCTCTTTTAAATCATTCACCTTAATGTATATGGAAGGGGGGGAGGGAGCGGGACGGGATGGACGGATGACAGAAGACAGACAGACAGACTCACTTTCACAAAGTTTTGTGGGTGTGAAAGGGTTCCACATTATGGGGCCCTTCACAGGCCCCAAAGGGGGTACAGATGGGGCCCCGGAGAGAACTCCACTGGGTCCCTGAGATAACAAAAGCTGCTGCATAGAGTGGAGTTCATTCTGCACACAGTCTCTAGGAATGCAGTTCAATGTGTATCTGCACAAGCCCTTTTAAAGCATGACCTTTAAAAAGCGCTCTCGCTCTGGCACCTTTTTCTCCGTTTTCGCCAGGACCGTGATAATTCCCCAAGCTCCTGTGCTGGACTTTTTATCGCTTCACACATCGGATTTGACTGGCCAGGCATCTGGGTGCACATAGATATCGCAGCGCCAGTCCATGCGGTGAGTGACTACGATCCCCTCTCTCTTCGCGTCTCGATTTTGTAAATTAAACTAACCACACACCCCACTCGTACACCCGTTTGTCAAATGTCCGAGGCAGTTGCCTCCATGTATCTCACGTATTTCATGCAAAATTTAACAGGGCACACCGTCTGAAGCCTTGCTGTGTTTGCTTCTAGGGTGAGCGAGCGACTGGCTACGGAGTAGCTCTCTTGCTGTCCCTCTTTGGCCGTGCCTCCGAAGACCCCCTGCTGAATATGGTGTCCCCACTGGGCTGCAACGGAGACTCTCCCGAGGATGACATGGGCAGAGATTCCAAGAGACGGCGCTTGGTTTAGTGGCCCCGTCCTTCAAAGATGGCACACCAGAATTACCTCACTTTGCACTGATGAGTTTCCAGAACCATAACATACCATTTGTCAGAAATGGCCGTTTTAGAAAACATACAGACATATGGATGGGTGAGGCTTAGATTTGATTCTGCATCTCATTCTAGCAAAAGGCCCCATTCTGTTATTTTTAAGAACAATTTGCTTGGAGGTTAGTACCAAACTTATAATGACTCTGCTGCTTCCAGTCTTTATTGAGAAGGGGCCAGGCAACTTTCTCATCTGTCTCCTGTCCAAAAAGTATCTGAATCTAGTAATGCAGCAGCTTAACCTCTTGCTGCCCATAGAGTCTTCTGAGAAGTTCTGCAGGTGTTCATACTCTGCAGGGGCTTTGCAGCCCCCCTGCCTTTCACAGTACAACAGCAGAGGGTGAAAATAGGGGGCACCACCTTGCAACCTACACAGGACGTGCCTCGTTTTTAAAAGGCCTGAAGCCAAGGCTCCTGGCTGAGCTTGCCCTCCGCTAAACTGCTGTCCCACCCGCTTGCGGTGTGGTGTACCTCTCACCCCAGAGCTGAAAGAAGAGATCAGCCTCTGCCAACCCGGCTTCCTCCAGATGGTTGGATTCTGGCATTGCCGTCCAGCACATCTGGAGGGCACCAGCTTGGGGAAGACTGAAATGGATGATGGCGTGCAGGCAGAATAGCCGAGAGGAACTGGGGACAAACAGCAGCTGAGCAGACCAGCAAGCGGATGGCCAGGAGGCACCATGGCAGTCCTGTCTCCGGTGGCACTGAGCGTTCAGAGTCAGCCCAAGTTGCAAGATGACCCCCCTGGACAAAACCACTGTGGGCTCTACTTTATTCTGTAGCGGTGTTTGGCGTCAGGGGAGCCCTGGTTTTATAAAGAGGCTTTAAACAAAAATTTCCTGAAGAACTCCTGTCTTGCATGTTCAATCTTTTGCCGATTGTTATGACCATGACCTGAAGAGTGAGCTGGTGCATTTCTCCATAACGTTCTTACACTCTTCTGCTAATAAACTGCATTAATGTTTAGAATGAAAGTGTTTATGGGAGGTAACCACACTAGAATAAAGCCCGTCATCTTTCATCTCACCATTTGTTAACTCAGATGTCTGATGCTTTTCTTTCTGCAAGTGCTTCCAAGTGATGTTAACAGATAATGTTGGACAAATTTATGACAGCTAAATGCAATGAAAGGTCAGTAGTCCCCTCCTTACTGGGGCCCGGAGGCGAATAATGTCCTGTTTGTGGGTCGCTTTGCCCTCTCTCCTGGTGGCAGATCTCACTGTCGAATCCAGCATAAGGCATCGCTTACATTCTTTGTGTTGAGAGTCTGGGCAGTGGACTGTTCTAGACAGCACTCACTAACCTCTGACCATTTCGCCAACCTAATGCCTTCCAGGTGCCAACATCCCACCTGACTGAAGAGCACCAGGTTAGGGAAGGCTGGTCACCATCCTTTCCACTTCTCTGCTCCTGGCAAAGCCAACAAGTCACACATGCAGCTATTCACCTGGTTTTATTAGGAGGCAAAGAGGAGGAACCCCTAGGACACTGCATTGCATCTTATATTTATGTATTCACCACACATCCATGCTTGTGTTACCGATTCGTCACAGGTCACCTGGTAGAGCTAGAAAAAACAATGTGAACTATTCACTGCCGCACCCTCCATATTGCTGTTCTTTTGAGATGGGAGTTTGTGTCAGATTGACTTTTTTTAGGGACACAGTCCCTGGTCATCTACCAAGTAAGGAGTTTGACCCATCAAGTCACTTCTTTTGGTTTTATCTCTGTGAGGTTCTCTTTCTCTCTCAGATGCCTTGCAACAGAAAATCCAGTGGCTTTAGAGTTCCAGGCAGTGTTCGACAGGAAGTTCGCAGTGCATGCACCCTCTTTATATTTAGGCTGGTAAATTGAATACGTGGCTTGTATTCCTGCCCCGAAACGGATTTGAATAGCTCATGAACCGAAGACATTTCCCAGCATGTCACGCTGAGTGAGGGTGTTGTGCATGCAAGTTCTGATTTGCAGTCTCTTTCCCATGTACCTCCACAGTCTCTCCCAACTTTTCCTTTCCTGAATGTTGCATTAGTGGCGGTCTCCTGCCCCCCTTTGGTTTAGGTACCCTGGTCCATTCAATCATTGTTTCAGGAGATCGGTAGAGGAAAATGAGTTTGGCAAAGAGCTGTTCTTCCAGCTCCAGCTCCCCTGCCTCCCTCGCCAGGAAGATGCTTAAGCAGAGTTTCAAGACTCGGTCCACGTTAGGCAGCTCTTCAAACATGATGGAACGTGAAATTCCATTGAAAAACTCTCGGATGAACTTTCCGATGACAAGAACAAAAGACATGTAGAGGCCCACAATGCTGCAGAGGAAGGAGAGGCAAAATGGTTTTCCGAGTGCTGTTTGAGTTGCTTATGCAAAATTGAGAACACATTCAGGTTATTCGTACAAGGGGCCTTCAAAAAGTTTCCGCATTTTTAAAAACTATTAAGAATTTCAAAAACAAATGGCATCAGTTTTCTACATAGTCACCTTCCTCTGCATCATACTAACTTTAATGCCGTCAGCAAAAAATATATAAAATACATTTATAAGATAAAAGTGTGGAAATTTTTTGAGGACTCCTCATAATAAGCACCTGTCCTGTGTTTTTCCAGGCAGGCCACCACCATTAAATGGTTTTTCTCATGTCTCTCAACATCTCTATGCTGTCTCCCACAGCATTAATTTATTATTTTGTTTATTTATTGGATTGTTCCACAATCCAAGCAGGTTCCAGAGTGGTGAACTATACAAGATTAAAAGAATAACAGCAGGACCACAATAAAACCATGGCTGGTCCAGAAGAAAGCTTTTTGGAATAAGGCTCTCTTCAACAGGCACCAAAACCAGCACAGAATTGATGCTTGCCTGACCTCCCAAGGCAGGAAATCCAATAGAAATGGGGCCACCACACTGAAGACCCTTCTGGTAGTGTCCATCTGTGCCATGATTCTGTCTGGAACCACCCAGAGAAAGTTCTGTCATGACCTCAGTGAAAGAGGCAGCACTCCTGGAGCTATTGCAGCCCCAAGTCCTTCAGGGCTCTGTAGACTAGAACTACAGTCTTAAATCTGGCTCCATAGCAAATAGGCAACCCATGTTCTTCCTTCAGCAAGGGAGCTGCATGCAGAAGAGAAACATTCCCCAGGAACAGCTGGGCTGCTGCACTCAGCACAAGCCGCAGTTGTGGCGTGGCCTTAAGGCAGCCCTCCGTAGGACAGAGCAGTACCCTAGTCTTGAGGTGGCAAGAACCTGAATCACTGGGGCCAGCCAGCCCTCTGCAGGAGAGGCTATGGCTGCAAGGCACGCCAAACTTCTCCATCGACTGGGACGCCAGTGACAGCAGGACATCTCGGAGTACCCCCAGAACAGGGACCTGGAGGAGTGGAGCCCCATTTCCTGGACTGCCATGCAATCCCCCTCCTCGCTTGAGCTTCTTACTGGATTTGAGGCCTTTTTAAGGGCCTTTATCCCTGTTAGGATTGTTGTTTATTATATTTACATCCCACCCATTTTCTTTTGCAGAAAAACCCAAGGCAGATACACGTTCATGCTCCTCTCCATTTTATCATCTCAAGAACTCTGTGAGGTGGGTGACTGGCCCAAGGTCTCCTGGTGAGCTTCATAGCTGACTGGAATCCAGATCTTCCAAGTCCCAATCCAATACGCTAACCATTGCACCACACTAGTATGCAGTCCTATGACCCATGGGGCCTTTAGGGTGGAGAGAAGCCAGCCTCAGGCGAGAGCAGTCACCCTTGCTCCCAGCCAGCACAGGACCCAGGGCCTCCCCACCCCTCTGCTTCTTCCTGCAATGAGGGACAGCACACCTCAGCCCCGGAGCTGCATGTCACTCCTACTGCGATCAGCAGGAAGAAATCGCAAAAGGCTGGGGTCAGAGCAAGGAGAGAGAACGGTGGCTTCTTCCTTTTGCAAGGGCTTGGAATAAGGAGGATTTGGATTGCAGCCCACACACTTGCAGGATTGCTCTGCCAGGGTGGCACTAATGCACCATATGAAGGTTTTGCCCATAAAAATTAGCCAAGTAGATAGATGTCCCAACCCAGATGTGGTAAAGAGGCCAGCTCTTGATACAGAGAAACTCCAAGCTTTCTACAAATGAGGGATCCTTGGAAGAAAACAAATTAAATGGATGGGTGGTGTTCTTAGCTAGGTTTGGAGACATGGCTTATCAAGCGAGTAAAATAGGCTCCCAGGAAGGGCAACTTCAGTGAAGGGGGAGAGACGTGCCACGTGATCCTACCCAGCCAGGGAGCCCCATTTGGAGCCAAAGGCCCTCCCAGGACTTTCTTGCTCCATCAACATCTTAAAAGGTGTCCCAGTTTCAGAGTAGCATCCTTACCCTTGTGATGCAATGAATCCCAGGGTGGAAGGGCTGACCTTATCATTAAAGATGAAGATCTCCATGTTCTTGCTGCATCTTTTACCCAAACAGCCCGGCTTGTGCTCTTTAACAATCCACCACTCAGGAACGTGTCTTACAGATCCCTCAGTAGGCAGCTGCTGCAATTCTATGGTTATATTCCTGAAGAAGGCCATCTTGTCTATGTCCTTCAGCTTCCTGGAATGAGCTGTACATCAGAAGAATATGGGGTGATGAGGGAACAGTGCACCTCATGCCTTCCCTCCGCACAGAAGCATCTCCACAGCATGAGAAGGGTTGCAAGCAGGGGTCAGTGGGCTGGTGTTTTAACCCCAGCCTTGGTCTAAACTTGAAAGGAACGCTCCATGATGCCAACCTCTAGCCCTGAAATAGGTTCAGCACCGCGGATAGCTCCTTAAACGTCCAGACTGCAATCCGGAGAAGATACGCTGCTCTACTGACATTACAGTATCCAACCTCCACTGGAGGATTGAGTGGCTGGCACTTTCACATCTTCCACATTCTGATAGTATCTATACCCAAAATCACTTTAGAGTTTTGGCATCCCCACATTAGCTATGTGTTGATCAGAAGCAAAATGGAAGAAGAGCAGCCCATCATGAGCTTGACTGTAGCATGACCAGGTGGCAAAAGGGGACTAATGGGCACTAGCAGAGTGCTGGCAGAATCTTCAGCAAGACCCAGGGCTGAATCCGCTGTGACCCAGACCTGCCCGGCCATACAGAATGGCAGTGCGTGTCCAACGCAAGGGGTAGTCGGGTCCTGAAGACATTTTTTCCCAGCCAAGCCATGATGTTGGAAATATGCTTCAGCTGGATAGTAAATAATTGGGAAGGTAAATGGCAGGTGAGGGGGGAATTCAGGTGCCTCACCTACATGCCCATTTTGCTAGCTTGTTCCATCGACAAAAGGTTTTCAGACTTTTCATAGACATGATGGAGAAAGGATACTTGCTTTTGTAATAAAGAAAGCTGAAATGTTTAGAATGAAACATTGTGTGCCAAATACCAGCTTTCTTCCCATGCATTATGATACAGAAAATCTTCCTCTACAATGCTTGTAGTATCAGAATTTGCAAGACAGTGCAGTTTTACCTCAAAGGGGATGCACATTTCTGACGGACATCACAACAGTTACTTACCAACTTGCAGTCTGTGCGCCATTTTAGCTTCTGCTCCTCTTGTAGCTCTCAGATATCGTGGTAGGACACCTGGAAGTAGGCTGGGGGAGGGGGGACATGATGTATATTAAAGTTCTTACTACTACAAACTTCCAAAGCAACACTAAGATATTATTAGTTTCACATTCTTATCTTCCCCAACTTCTAGGAGCTCTGGATGGGATATGCAGGGTTGTTCCATTTTATCTTTGCAATGCTCTTATGATCCTAAAATAAGGGTATTGTACTACAGGCCCATGGACTAAAACTGACCAATCCAGGTTTCCAAAATTTCTTCCCTGACTATCGTTCTCCCCTCAGTCATGGAGCTCACTGGGTGTCTCTGGGCCAGTCAGACTCTCAGCCCAACCTACTTCTCAGGGGTTGTGAAGATAAGATCGAGAGCAGGAGAAGAATGATGTAAGTTGCCTTGATTTCCTTGAAAGGGAAAAAGGCAGGATATAAATATAAATGTACCCCTGGGGATGGGTTCTCATTATTGTCTGAACTTGTCAGAGTTTTCCCCTAATATGATGGCCTGCTTGGATAGAGGATGCTTAAAATTACAGCCTTGGAGGCCCCGGTTAGGGAAATCTGGATTAGAGAACTCTGTGGAAAAGGATACATCTAATTAACAGCTGTTAGCCATGATTGCCTAATGGTGAATTCATATAGGCCTTGTTAGTGTATGCTGGGGACACACAGCAGGGGGAGGCCACTCTGTTATGGACCGTTGGCAGACCCATAAATGGCACTGAAAGAAGCAGAAAAATAAGATACTGACACTGGTTCAGTCCTGGTTCCACACAACATTTGCACAATTTGCTCCCGTATTTCCTTCTCTTCATACCGCACCGTGTGTATGCCAGACGCTTCGATATTTTTCACAAGAGAGGCATTCCTAGCAGAAGAAGGAAATTAAGGAAACATGAAAAGAACACAGGTGCCATCTGAGACAGATGTCCCTCCATCCTTTTATCTATTGTTCATATTCTTTATGCCTTGATGAAAGGGACAACCTACTGGGAATGTCCAGAGGTGGCTTGTGCTGGAAAGGAATGTGGAAACTGTACAAGGAAGGATGCTTTTTGGGGGCAGAAATGGAGCGGGAGAATGTGAACCGTGCTAGCGCCTGGGTTGGAAGATCCCCTCGGGCAAGACACCCTCAATGGGCAGGTCTGTGAGTCTCCACTCTCCCTGCCACTCTCACCAGTGGCTGTTGCCCCTCCTACTCTCCTCGTTGCTGCTGGCAGCTGCTTGCTTGCTCAGCATTTAGTGCTCCTCTTTCTGATCAACACCATTCCTTGGGCCACGTAGCAAGAGTCAGGACAACCAGCAGGCTGCACTGGTGGAGAAGAGGTGCTCCATGGGGCACCTGCTGGTGCCTGAATCTCCCACAAGCACCTGACCAAACCGATCCTTGATGCCAGTTATGACAATAACAGGGCAGTGAAGCTGAGGTTCCATTCCCTATGCTGTCTTGAACATGTCTATGCTGGGTACAGCATCTTCTTTCACCTCAGAAGAGTCCAGTAGAAGTTGATGTAGATCGCAGAGGAGTTGGAAAGTTCAGCAATCATCGATTTCCGACTTGCGGGACTGATGGTCCACAGCAGACTGGCATTCCCTTTTATTTTAGCAACCACAATGTCCTCGGGGATATAGTTGACAATAAATTGCATGGCAGACTAGAAGAAAAACGAATGGGGTTATTGATCTTAAAAAATCAAGGCAGATGAATCTCCCTTTTTCCAGCTCAGCCTTCTTCAGCCTGTTCTCTTCCAGCTAAGGACTGCAATGGCTGGACATCATACAAGCCACCATCCAACAGATCTGGAAGGATCCAGGTTGGGAATGACTACCCTGGCAAGAAGTTTGACTTACCCTGCTTTTGCAATCCAGTTAAAGATGCTGTTGGCATTAATTGCAGCCAAATTTCATTTCGTCATCTGTTATAGCTAAATCTAATTGAGATCTTCCAAGGAAGTTCGAAAACTGAGGAACGGAGCCTATTCCACTAAGTTTCATGCTTCAAAGTGAAAAAGAAGCAGATAGCTGGAGACAGCAGGGGAGGAGACCCTTTCTAGCAAACCAGCAGCAAATTGTATAGGATTCAGGATTCTTTCAAGAACAAATTGTCCTGTCCTCCCATTGATCAGGTAGCCAGTGACCATCTAATAGGGAGGCAGAGGGAACAGCCTCTGGCCCCTAGACATTGTCTGAGTGACCATAGGCTTGTCTAGATTCCCAGCTCCAAAGCTGGAGATAGCAGTCCAACCTCGGACCTGAGAATCGAGGCTCTGATCCACTCAGTGGAAAGAACTGTGCCAGCTGCTCTCCGTGGTCAGGAAAAAAACTTTGGAGAAGGTAAAGGGGGACATTTCAGGGGCAGGAAGTGACTGAAATGGCCAGGACATGAGGTACTCTGAAGCTTCCCTCTCCTTCTAAAGCTGCCCAGCTAGATCAGTGAGGAAGCATGTCTAGCAAAATGTAGAGAGGAAGGTAGAGGTCACCTCTGCTGTTTCTTCTAACCTGTCCTGGATGCCTGCAAGCCTTCAAGTTCATAATTAGACATCAAATTTGCAGGTGGGAATTGTATGCCTAGGGTCCTGATGGGGTTGGAGGTAGCATGTGAACTTGCTCTACGGCAGAAAAGGTAATGCGGCACAGGTCGCCCGGGGGCACGCGTGTTCATCCTCAGGTCTGGAAAGCACATCCGGTGCCCCTGGGATTCCACACCTGGCCCAACTGGGGCTCCCAACATGGCGGTGCCCATTTCCGGACCCCTTTCCCCAGCCACTAATCATTTAGTGGTATCTCAAACGTGGTCCTTTATTCATTCAGAAAGGGTGAAATGCCATTCCTAAGATTTACAGGCACTGTATACTGTAAGCTAAAATACGGTATTTTTAAATTTTATTTTGGCTCCACCCATTTGGGAATGTAACTCTGAAGAGCTTCTCTGAAGCCGACATCAGCCCTAAGCCAGAACAGTTTACTGTTCCCGCCTGACAGTGAGAAATGGAGGTCAGTTTTTGGTGGATTAGTTCAGTTCTACCCCTTTTCTTCATTATGAGAGCCTATTGTCTAAAGGGTTTGGCTTAATTTGGACCAGCTCATCAAGCTCATCATCTCAGGAGCCCCCTTTAGAGCCCCAGGATTCCGCCTGGGAATGCTGTGAAGGCTGGCGAAGAACAGTGCTCAGAGAGCCTAGTGAGGAAATCCGCATTAAAACAAAATCTTATTCCATACATATACATTAAAGACACAAATATAACAAAATAAGCAGAACCACTCAAAAAACAAAGAACCAAAAAAACCCCTTCAGCGCATGCCAAGGGCCTGCCTGAAAATCATATTTACTGCCAGCAGAAAGACAACAGAAAAAGATCCAGTCCAGGCTCACATGCCAGGGCACTCCAGAACCTGGGAGCAGTCACTGAGAAGGCCCTGTCTCTCACACCCACCACATGTGCCTCTGATCATGACAGCACTGGGACAAGACTGTTCATTTCCTAGGATTCTGGTGCCAAATAGCTGAGAAACAGCAAATAACCTGGGCAGAACCAGCAACAACAGAAGAACTTGCTTGCAATTTGTGCATTACTTGAGCTTAACACACACACACACACACACACATACTTACAGGCTGAAGGGCATATTGAATGGTGAGGTCGTTATACGCTGCTTGAGTGAAAGGCACCAGGTTTTGCTGCTGGGCACTCATGGTAAATAAGGACTAGGAGAAAGCAAAGGGGGGAAGTCCTGTCATTACAGGCTTGGTCTCCAACGCATCTCACTTTAGAGCCAAGTTCAAGCCACAGCTCAGTGTTTTGTGACTGTCCGTCCCTTTATGGGGGGTCAAACCACTCCTGCAGCAGCCTTTGTGTGCGTGTGCCCACGACACTCTCCCAGAAAGCCCTCAGTGGCCACCAACTTAAGGAAGTTGGGGTTGTTTGAGCTGTTCTGACTGGGAGAAATTTCTAGGATCTTAGCCAGTGGTCCTCCAAACCATCACCATCATCCATGTCAGTCTCCAGAGTTGTCCAGGACTGATCCTGGGGACGCCTGCATGCAAAGCTGATGCCCCGCCCTTGAGCCCCACGGTTCGTCCTATTAAAACCGTGACAGCCCATGACGCCTCCTGCACAGCCATACCTCGTAACCACTGATGGTAATTTTGACAGACACATCCAGAGGCTGGTTGGTTACTCCTGCCACCGACGTTGCTAGCGACATAACCAGCAGTGGGAACCACACGATGCAGACGAGCACAAAGACGATGGCACCCCCCATCCCATACTTCACAATCATTTTCTTCTTCTGCCCAGGAGGCTGGGGGTATTTCTGAAACACAGAGAAAGGACACGACAGAATGGGGTGAATACATGGCTGAAAAGAAATAGGAAAGGCGCTTCCTGATTCTGTATCAAGGTCCTTTGAACTTAGCACCAGGAAAAAGCAAACTTTATACATTTGGACAGCTTTTGTTAAACCCATTCCCTTTGAGTTTTGCTGATTATCCGGTGTCTTGCCATTGCCTGCTTGTTGACAGAAGGGAGTTGCTGGCTTCTTTATTTGTGTGTGTGTGTTGCCATCATTTCATTCTATCCCTGCTAATTCTCAAAGGCACATTAATTCTAAGGCAAATCAATGGAAATTCTCCTCCAAATGTGGAAATCCAGTCTGGTCTGCAGAGTCCCTGTGGCTTAGAAGTAGCTATTCCACTGTGGAATCTGTAAGTTGGATTCACAGAAGCCCTAATTCACTGGAACCCACTGAGGATTTCTCCTCAGTGACCTTCCTCATAGGTGAAAGGTTTCTTTCCCAGCACCTGCAAACTAAAAATATCAGAGATTAAACCTGGGACCTTCTGCAGGGAAAGCACATTCTCTGCCACCAAGATATGGCTCTTCCTTACCAGAAACAGACAAAGCAGTTTCATTGGTTGCCTACAGAACAGAGAGTGAACAATGCTTCAGACATTCACATATATGGGATAAATGGCCTAGATGTCTTCAGAGTCATTTTAAAAACCTGTATGCAAACATGCTGAGAAAAGCAATGTATCCCTTCTTTGTAAGAAACATGTTCTATTCAAAATGAATTGCCAGGTTTCACAGCATAAAAGTTATTATTACTATATTGCACAAATATTCTGCCTTTTTGCCTCTTTGTGGGGAACTCAAGGCATCTTACACAGTCATTGTCCACTCCTTACAACAACAACAACAACAACAACAACAACAACAACAACAGCAACCCTGTGTGACAGGTTAAGCTGAGAGCAAGCGACTGGCCCAAAGTCACGCAGTGAGCTTCATGGCCAAGTGAGGACTAGAATCTGGGTCCCCAGTCCAACACTTTAGCCACCGCACCACCCGTGCTACCAAGTTATCTCAGATTCCTGTCATGCCCCATCCCATAAGCTCAAGTATATATTTTTTTACAACTCATGCATCTCATAACACAGAGCCCCAGCATTAGAAAACTACACCATTATGCACACCATCAAGGCCTGAGTGGACACATGTAGCCCACCAACCACCTAACCCATAGCTAGGCATACAGTGGGACTTAACTCTGTGTAGACTCGTACTTGACTGCACTATTAATCCCATTGATTTCTGCAGCAGGATAAAGGAGGCAAGAAGAGCCCCGCTGGGTCAGAGCAAGGGCCCGTCTAGTCCAGCCTTCTGTTCACAAGGTGCCCACCCCAAGCCGGACATGAGTGTGACAGGCCCTTCCCACCACTGTTCCTCAGCAACTGCTGATATTGGAGATGGCACAGAGACATCAGGACTAGTCGCCATTGATAGCGTTATCCTTCCTGAAGCCATCAAACCCTTCTTGAAGCCATCAAAGTGACGGTCATCACCACATCTTATGGCAAGGAATGCTATCACTCAACTATGCACTGTGTGAAGAAGTGCTTTGATCTGTCCTGAATCTCCTACAAATCAGCTTCATGGGATCATCTGAGGTCTAGTATGACAAGATAGGAAGGGAAATCATTTCTCTGTCCACTTTCTCCACACCAGGCATTCTTCTTCTTCCACGTCTCCCTCTACTCAGCTGTTCTAACATTTCCTCACAGGTGAATTGCTCCACATTTTGGTCATTTTAGTGGCCCTCTTCTGTACCTTTTGCACTCTGGGGTACCCTTTTTAGGAACTATGACCAGAACTGTATAGCATATTCTCAGTTCATTTGCATTCAGACCCTCTGCTCCTCAGGATATCACCCTCTGTACCTGTATCATCTGAATTATGGTGCTGTCAATAGCTCATGAAAAACAGGACTCACTTTCTCAGATTCTCTCCAGCATTTCAGGATGAAAACATTAGCATAAATGTCCTCCACGCAGATCCAGTTGGACAGGCTTAGGGTAGTGTCAGTCCAAACCCAATCCATGACAGCTCTCAGCTCCATCAGGAAAGGTACCATGCGAAATCTGCCCAGATTCGGAGAAGGAAGCAGGTTAGTATTGCCAGCATTGTGTAGCAAGCACCCAAAATGGGAATCTGGCAACAGGAGTCCAGGAATTAACAAAAATGCTGCCTACATTATTGTTCCAAGCCCACCTAGGCTCCAAAGGTAGATTTGCTTTGCCCTAGCACACCCACAGTCTTCCTCACAAAAATATTTATTTTTTTGCAACATGCAAATATAGCTCCATGGCTGCACAGATTCTGGAATGCTGCACAATAGAAGACAAAGTATGTAAAAGAATCAAACATAATATTATAAACATACTGTCACTAAAAACCACAATTGCCTTTATGATTCCTGTACTTCTCAAGCATCTAAGATGGGGGCTCATTACATGACTTTGGTCCAGAAGTTGCCTTCGGTGAGAGCCATGTAAAAAGACTTTTCCTTTCTCTCAGACATTAATTATATGGGATCTTTATACCACCCCAAAGCTCGTTCAGCTCTTTCACCTTTTCTTTTCTTTTATAACTTTTCTTTTATAACTTCTTTTATATCGTTTATATTTTTTATTTATTTTATATTATTAATTTTAATTTTATATTGTTATTTTTATATTGTATTGTATTTTATTGTGTTGTAAGCCGCCCCGAGGCTTCGGCAAGGGGCGGCATAGAAATGTTCTAATAATAATAATAAAAAATAATAATTATATTGTAGTCTTTCCAGGGGCCTGGAAGGCCTGACTTGGAAAAGCAAGGAAGTTCACTTCCACCAACACAGTTGTTCCAGTGTAAATCCTGATGTAAACTAATAATTTTGGTCCAGTCTCTGCAAATCAGAATTGATCCTCAAAAGTGATCTTACACAGCCCATAAATTGAGGCCAGATTGAGCAAACACTGTTCACAGCTTCACCCAATAGGAAATTCCTGTGTTCTCAACTGTGAAGAAACAGGAATGTTCCATTCTGGAGGAAACTATTCTTCCAGCAGAAATTTGCAGGTGCAAAATTTTCAAAGTTTTAAAAACATCTTTAGTTACCTACACAGTTTTCTTTGTATAACAGTGCTCTGCTAACCACTCTATGACATCTGAAGACCTGCAGACATGAACATAATGGCTGATAGTTTGTGAGGATAATTAGTTTTATTAGAGAATTGCAACTTACCCTTCGAATAAGAAGAGATTTATGCAGTTGTAACTCTTGGTCAGAAAATTGCCCAACACCTGTTTGGGGTAACCGCATTTGATCTGATACGCCGACAAGCCAAAATAAACACACTTGACCAGGTACCAGAGCCGAGCCACCGCATTCCTGTTAAATCTCCTGCAAGTGAACAGAACAGATGTTGCATCCTCCCTCTTTCAGGGCAATGACAAGCCATATGAAAGCTTTCTTAGACTTCTGCCAGTTCACGTTCCTCCACAGCAACCTACTGTACCTGCAGCACACAGAGCTGCCTTCAGAAAGCAGGACCGTTACTTGTTGGCCATGTGCATGTAGGAGGAAGGCTGAATCTCAGCCCTTACTCCCTTCAAGGAACAGCTGAAAGATGCCATTGTGACTTTTGGAAGAAGACTCTCTATGCAAGTAACCTCTGCAGATTTACTGCCTCCTATGACTGGTCCATAATCAAAGACTTCCCACCAACACTACCATTCTACACCAGTCAGGGCCGTCTTAACGCATGGGCCTGATGGGCCCTTGCCCATGGGCCCCATACTAATCTGTGTATGTTAACCCTTGGAAAATAGGAAAACTTCCAAAATTAACAGTAGTTGCAGTTGTCGTAGGGGCCCCAGTACACTGCTTTGCCCGGGGCCCATAATGCTGTCAAGACGGCCCTGACACCAGTGGCTGTTATACCTTTCTGTTACTCGAGGCAAGATGAAGAACATCCAGAAGTGGATGCTGAAGACAAGCACCACCTGAAAAACACACTTCCCAAACATGTTTTTTCTCAGGTAGATTGCCCGGTCCACTATCATTGTCCCAAACTGCACCAGGAGCATCACGAGGAAGGCATCAGGCACTTGGTCTTCTGAGAGGATTTCTGTGATGTCCTCAGCAGCAGAGGAGTATTTCTGTAATAAGTCAGAGGCATGCACTGGTCACAACTAGGCGGAAGGGAAGGGGCGGGAAGGGAAGGGAAGGGGCGGGAAGGGAAGGGAAGGGAAGGGAAGGGAAGGGAAGGGAAGGGAAGGGAAGGGAAGGGAAGGGACAGGGCTACCCTAATCTTTGGTTTGGAGTCTCAGAGCATATTGATACTGCAAAGCTACGGTAGGATTCACTCTCCAGTAGTTCTGTGGAGAGTTCCAGCTACAAGTTCCATATACAATTTCCCGTGGATAAACCTAATTGAACTCAGTCGAGGTTACTTCTTCATAGACCTTACAATCAGCAAAAAGTCCTGGCACTGAATACAATTTCAAAAGGAGTTGATGTGTGGCATGATTTGGGGAAGGGTGTTTAAAGAGAGATAAGAGTCAGATTCTGCTGGGCTAGAGCAGGATTGACTGATTCAAGGTAAATAGTTTCTTGTACAGTGGCCAATCTTTTCATTCACTTGTGATATCCCATATGAAGGAGTCCACAGGATTTCTGCTCTGTGACTAACACAGGATACATCCGTCTGCTGCGTTCTATGACAAAAAGAGCCCTGGAGTTGGGTCTCTGACTTTTCCTATGACCAACTAGGCAGCATCTAGCAGTCTTTAGAACTGTATCCTAAAATTGTATGATTCTATTATCGTTCATCATAGAAGATGTGTAGTAAAAGCAGTGTGTTTGACCAGGTGCAGGGTATATGTCCTTCATCAATGAGAGAATCAGTGCCAATTCCATCACATCAACAATTATGGGGCAAAAGGTTCCAGGCCAAGCAAATGTTGGCCTGGAACCATTGATCTCTAGACCCAGCATTCAACCAATGTTGAATGTTCCAAGCACCTTTCCTTTTAGATATGAAGTAACTTGTGCCAATACTTACGCCAAAAGCCCAGTAGCCAAAGATGATAATAATAAAGTTAATCACATCAGCTAGGAACATGAGAGCATAAACATCACAGACTGGGCTGCATTCTGGATGAATAATGTCGTAGAAGAATTGCTTGATGGGCCGGTAAATCAGAAGAGTGCTATGGATAAAAACTGATTTTGATCAGCCAAATTGCAAAGCAGGAATCACATTTGTCAGAAAGGTAATTTGCTTGCATAAAGCTTAGGAAAATGTTTGGTAGCTAATGTATCATGCAAACATCCATCCTAGCTAGTAGAGAGAATGACATATACCCCAAGAAAAATCTAACACTGGAATGCTTGAATGTTCCTCTCTTTATCTCACTCTGTGTACAGAATCACAACACTCTGGACTCAAATATTTCTCAGTCAACTACTTGCAAACTCACTATACCTGCTTCTTCATAAAATGCCACTAATTTTAGGGAAGTTGAAATTTGGCGTTTGTTAAATAAACAATTCATTGTCACTTGAAGGCTGAACTTGATGGGGCATAAAATGAATGAATACATTCAACATCTTGGTATTCGCTCTGTAAATAGCAGCCAGTAAGTCTTGCCTAGAATAAGTACTGGGACGAAAGTGCACCCACCCAAAGCACTGTTCCACCCTGTCACCCAAAGAATGCCCAAGCTACTATTAGCAGATTTAACCATTCTGGTTTTGGGCTTTTAGTTCTCCTGATGGCACTATGAACAAGCCCACTGAACTAAAAGTTACAGCATCACAGCAAAAGCAGAAGCTGGGGACCTTTTAAATGGGTATGATGTCCAAAACACCAGTTTGGTATGATAGCTCCTTGCTATCATATGACTCAGTAGAGTCTTGATTTTCCCCCTCCCCTCCCCTCCCCATGTACTGGGGATGTGTACACAGACAGTCCTTCAGTCTATTAATGAGAGTAGAAGGTCTGTAACCCCTATTTCCAAATTGTCTTTCCCCACACCCATTGCTCAGCTCTCATTCAAGCTGCAAAATCTCCCTTTTTACTGACATTTTACAAAATATATCTGCATTTACATTTTAATTGGGAGTTCCTTTGCCTTTTGGATCTGCTGGTTTATTGTTTCTTTGGTAATTCTCTTCCTAACAGCAGGGAGTTTTCTGAAAAGGTTCCATTTCTTCTTGGCTTCTTTCAGAGGCTTGTCTGCCAAACAGAAAGAAATCACAGCTCTGTCTGGGAAGTATTCATTTCACAAGTGCCATGCCTCATTTTAAGCTCTCACCGACTCAGGTGGGATCCCACTTGCTAACCATGACACTCAATCTGCCACCCACTCAGACACACAATCCACAGCCAGTCCTTCAGGCACTGTTCCCACTGACCTCTATATAATATTAAAATGCATGCTCTTGTGCCAATTTCTGTCCCAGAGGCTCCTCCCAAAATGCTGGCTCCATGACCATGTAATGAACATAGCAAGATCAGGTTTTGCATTTTTATCACAAACGGCTTTTTAAGAGGCAGCAAGGGAGCTAGTCACGACACCACACACCCACCAGCCACCACAGAAGAATGGGCAAACAGATAGGATAACAATAATATTTACCAGGGTCACTCCTGGTCTTTTTCTTCTTCCCACTATCCCAAGAACCGAGAGAAGCCTGATTTCCCACTTCTGTGAGTGTTTTCAGCAGTAGCTTTTCCTAACCAGGCCCAGTGATCTCCTCAACGCTTTTGCATTCCACTCAGAATGATGGACTTCCAGGTGTGGAACTTCACTCTAAGACCAGGTAGGATGGAGCCCTCAGTGTGCTGCCATCTGGTGGACCGTCTCCCAAATCATCAGCCCCTTCCAGCAGGCTCATTGGGTAGAAGGAGCAACAGTTGTGCCCCAAGCATCAGCAGATGATTTTGCAGAACTGGGGTATCATATGAAACTCCCGTAATGTCTCAGAATAAGAGCATCTTATATTTATGGAACATTCAAATGGTGGCTCACAGACCTCCATTTTTATCTTCCATAGTTCCCTCGAGCAAGTCTATGAATTGTGGGAAATTTAAAGGGCAACAGCCCAGCAGCATAACAAAGACTTAAGGATGAGACAAGGCAGATGTTGGTAGTGGGCCCTGTTGGCAGGCTGGGACCCCAACAGCTGCCCAAGGAAGCTGGGTCATGATGCTGGGCCTGCCTCACAGCCTGCACTTCCAGAAGGATTCCTGTGCAGCTCCCCTTGCCTTCTGCTAGAGCCACAAACAGAAATCCTCGTCTCATCGATGGCAGCCTCCCCAGTAAGACTTCAGTTCTCTAGTCATTATTGTCTTCAGCACACTCCTCAAACTGTGCCTTTTCCCTGGTGATCAGAGCAGATTTCACGGCTGGCTCCCAATTCCATTCCCCTTTGGTACACAGAAGCATTACACACCATTTCTTCCCCTCACAGAAAGAGGGCTACAATCACATACATGCACCAAGCTACCTTCATTAGTGCTCTTGGCAATGTTCCTTGAGAGATTTTGTGATCTATAAGGTTGCTGTGCTCTTGATCTAGGTTGACTTTCCTTCAGCTGGCCTCTGTGTGCTTTCTTCTTCTTTGGTCTCCCTGTCCTCCTCTTTTCTTCAGAGTCTGGTACATCGATCTTCTTGGAATCCCAAAGCCCATAGCACTGTAAAATGTAGTACAGTGACTTTCATTATCAGTAAAACAATTTTAATCCTTCTCAAGTGAAAGCCACACAGGCTTACATGACAGCAAAGTTTGACACAAACCTCAGCTACATGATTAGTGTAATGTGTAGCTTGGCCCTTCTCGGCAGCACTGGAACGCAGCAATCTTGGAAAGTTTGAACATTCTAGGCTCCAGGCCTATGCCAGCTTACCTGGTAGTGAGCCCCACTGAACCCTGTGTCTAAGCTGTCAGAAGGAGTTCAAAAGAGATGAGGATAATTAGGTTGTCCTGTTTTCCTTTTACCTTTCCTCAAGGAAGGTGAGGAAAAATGATAAGAAGTGATACCCTTCCCTTCCTGCATGGATTCTGAAACAAAATAGTTGTCAAGGAGCTACTATAAGACATTTTTGAAGCTCTGAGGAAAAATGACAGACTCTGGGCTTCGATTATAAGAGAAGAGGTGATTCTTTCAGTGTTCATAGAATCATAGAACAGTAAAGTTGGAAGGGGCCATGAAGGCCATTGGGTCCAAGCCCCCTGCTGTTGCAGGGCACCATGTTACACCATCCCACTCAGAAGGCTGCCCAGTTTCCTTTTGAATGTCTCCAGTGTGGGAGAGCCCACCACCTCTCCAGGCAGCTGGTTCCACTGTTGTATTGCTCTGACTGTGAGGAAGCTTTTCCTGATGCCCAGCCTAAGTCTGGGTTGCTGCAACTTGAATTGACTGTTCAGTGTCCTACACTCTGGTATCAGTAAGAAGAGATCTTAGCCTTTCTCTCTGGGACAGCCTTGTGTTGAACCTCTTCCATTCCAGAGACAAAAGGCATGGTGCCAAAATGATACACACACCACCAGCACGTGGCATGGTAAAGCTCCTACCGCCAGTAACTAAGATTTTAGAACAGGAAAAAAACTCTACAGAACTGACTGTTCAGTGGTGAGGGAAAAGGGAGTAAGGCCAGGGAAGGGGACATACCAAACTGGAGAACACTGGAGGGCCAGGATTGGACTGCAGGCCCCTGGGCCTGAAAGTCTGTACCTCTACAATAAAGTGTACCTGAGCTTTACCATTCTGCTTATAGCATGGGCAGTATAAAATAATAATAATAACAACAACAACATCAACCACAATAGATGTGTGCCCTTAAATAGCTCTTCAGAACAACAACAACAACAGATTTGTGCCCTTAAATAGCTCTTCACAACAACAACAACAACAACAACAACAACAACAGATTTGTGCCCTTTAATAGCTCTTCAGCATTCTCTCAACAGATTTGTGCCCTTAAATAGCTCTTCAGCATTCTCTTTCTTGAGAAGAATGGGTTACATTACCTTCAAGATATACCGATGGAAGAATAAAGCCAACAGCTGCACTAGATCATAATGCATGTAGACATCCTGCTTCTCAATCCCAGCCATATTTGGCAAAGCAAATGGCTTTTCTGCATTGAGAGCACAATATAACTTTGTGGTCCAAGGAAAGAATCCAAACTGAGAAAAGTATTTGATCACAAATGTTACCTGCAGGGGAAGGAAGCACATACACACACACACAGATGCTAGATTTCAAATCTGTAGTTCTTACATGAAACAGTTCTCTAACTTTTATCCTATTATGCTTTATTAGGAACAAAAAAAATGGAACTGCCAAGATCGTACCCCTGTTATACAAATGCTAGGTACAACTGTGCTTAGAATACAGTTGCACGCAGTTCTGGTCACCTCACTTGAAAAAGGACATTATTGAGTCGGAAAAAGTTCAGAGAAAGGCAACAAAAATGAGGAGCAGCTACTACAACTGGGACTGTTCAGCTTAGAAAAAAGGTGAGTAAGGAGAGACATGGCAGTGGTGCTTAAACTAATGCATGGTGTAGAGGAAGTAGAGGGTGGCATTTTGCGGGTTTGCCACCACATGAAGAGTGCTGGACCAGATTGTCCTTGGGTCTGATCCCACATGGCTTTTCTTATGTAGGAATAGTCAAGCGAGTATTTTCTTCGTAAAAGAGAAACGTCTACAGAAATTATATGAGTCTTAGGGATTAAGCCTAGCAGGATTGCCTCTTCACACATTTTCTGTTCCATCTATTTTACATAAGGCATGTAAGATGACCACGTTAACATTTCCATTCCCTTGTGTTATGAGCAGGGGAGCAAAATTGCAGACACCTAGCCACCATTCATCCGAGGTGTGGAGGGCAATGTTTTTGCACCTTCCTTGTGTGCCACCCCAAGTTGCCATCTTCTCCTCCTGCTTCCTTTGTTGCTAATCATGACCAGCAACCACTCACTGAAGGGAGGACTCCCAAGATAGAAGCTAAGCTTCCTAGCTAGGCCAGAGACCTGGCACCTCAAGCAATGCCTGCAGGAGAAGTTGGGGACAATCCAGGAAAACACCTGTTCTGTCAAACACCCACCTCAGTGTAAATTATAGCTGTCATCCAGAAGAATTTTGTTGGCCTTGGAATGGACAGCATGGCCCACAGAAAGATCAGAATAGGGAGAACCAAAGTGGAGATGGAAGCAGAGAGGGTGTGGTTTAGAATGATCACAAAATAGCACAGCAGTTCAGATTTAGACACCATGACATTGTACAAAGCAACCCCCAGCTTCAGTGGGCGAGGAAGGCATTCATAAAACCTGTCTGACTGCTCCAACTCATCATCATGAAAAGTCCTGGAACACATTTAAAACATTAAAAAGAAATGCATATTAACTACAATAAGCAACAGCCATGCCTGCCAGCTTGGACCTTTTCAAATTAGCAGCTAACTAGATGCAAAGTCCAACCTCGTGTGATACAAATGAATGTAAATCTATGGATTGCAATAAATAAAACTGTAATAATATTTTAACTGTCACAAGGCTCAAAGACTTTAAAAATGCCAGTTCATAATTAGTAAAGAACATGTACGAGATAGAACAAAATATTATGGCCATAGGAATGAAGAAAAACAAAAAAAATCCTGGATGAAGCCCAGGAAGTACATCCGGTCTGGCCCCAATGCAAGAATATAATTGAACAGTCATTATTCACAATGCATCCTAATTGTGTTTACACAGAAGTAAGTCCTGTTGAGTTCAGTGGGATATACTCCCAGCTAAGTCTATTGCACCTTTTTGTTTGTTTGGGTGTTTATGGATTAGGCTGGGGTGCTAAAATAGCTACAGTACTGTATTTATTCATTTATCAAAAGTACTTATATCCGCCTTTCCACTAAAACCAGCACAAACTTAAGATGTCCTGCAGCCTATTAAAAATAGTAACATCTCAACCATTTAAAAAGAACAAGTAAAACCTGGGAGAGCAGTTAAACACAAGCACGAAAGGATCAGTAAAATAAATTAGGTTCCACTGGCCAAATGCTGCCAGCAAAAGGGAATCCTTGCAAGATGGCAGAAGGCCACCAGAGTGGGAGCAAGATGACGCCCTGCAAGCTAACCCAGGCATGACCACAAGAAAGTACTTTTCTGCCTTATCTCATCCATGGCCACAAATGGTCTGCTAAGAATTGAAAACTCCCTTTGCTGCTTTCAGAAGACCAAAAAAAAAAAAAATCTATGGTGATTTTGAAGAAAAATGACCTTGACTGCCACTCACTGCACTGAGTGCCATCTGTAGAAATCAGATCAAATAAATAAAACTAGAGTTTGGGGACAGCCAAAAACGTCTCTTTTTGTGACCAGAGGGTTGTCTGACTTGGTGGTACATACACTGCACACTCAGAGAATACGCCCAGTTGATTCCCTAGAGTAATCTTCCCCAACCTGGTGAGATGTTGGGTTGCAACCCCCATCTTTCCCAGCTATGCTAGCTGGGAATGATGGGACTTGGAGCCTAACACATTGGAGAGCACCAGGATGGAGAAGAGCTAAAGGCTGACTCTTCAGCATGTCAGCTCCAGGCATTCTGGGGCTTTGTGAGTCATCATGTGCAACTTGAATATATGCTCTTCAAAAGCGACCGCAAGTCGCAGCACAGTATTAGTAGATGCTCGTTAATGACAAAACAATCATCCCTGCCTGTTCAGAAGCAGTTCGCTGGCTGTCATCATCACAGAACCGTTGCTCAGCAGCCTGTCTGCTTCTTTACTTCTAGGGAACAGGAAATCTGTAGATTCCTCTGCTTCTAATGGAGAGCTGCCGAAATGTGCTACTTCTGCACAGGACGAGGCCCATGGGAACTGCTGAGCGGACCTCCCTGCAGAGCTCTGGTCGCCCAGCACCTCCTTTCCTGTTGCAACTGTGCTGGCTTTGCCAAATCTCCTGCTGGATAAAAACACAAAAACAAAACCCTCAAAAGCCCAAAAATTAAATCCCAGCAAAACCTTCATGTCAGTCACAGACTGAAGTTAAATGGTTTGAAGGGAAAAATTAAAATGCATGTAGTATAATTTCATTGATATATTGGGTAGACTTTTAATTGGAATATTTGAAAAAAATTTAAAGACAATACAATATATTTCCCATATTATTTAACTAAAAGGAAGAAAGGTATTAAAAACAGTTGACACACTAATTCAGCCTTCTAGTATCCATCAGTCAGTAGAAGAGTCACCAGGTTGGGAAGCCTGCATCAATTAATTCAAGCAATATAAATAACAGTGCCTGATTTTATTTTGTATTTATTTTATTTACAGCTTGCTTTTTCCCTGCAAGGAACCCATGGAAGCTTGCGTCTTCCTTGACCCTGCCAATCCAGCCACCTCCTATCCCACCACTTTAAGGGCCAGAATACCTTAACCCAAACTTTGTTTAAACAATCATAAATATCACAAGCAGATTAAAAACAACTAGAAAACACAACAATAAAGAAATGAACCCAACAGAATCAGCAGCAGAGCTGACTGTGTGCCAAAGTTCTGCTTAAATAAGCACATTTTTTACTGCTGGCAGAAGAAGGCAGTCTGGACTTCCTCACCAGGACGGTCAAGAGCCCGCGAGCAGGTACCACCCACCTGAGCAGTGGCTCCATGTTCTCCTTGTGCAGGCTTCCATTCATCTCTGTTGTTTCAGTGCTACATCCTCTGGACCCTGGTGGGCTTGTCTCACAGTTATCATGCCAGAGAACTGAGTCTGCGGAGGCCTGGAAAACCCAAGAGGAAGCAGTGAAGCCGGCTGCAAAAGCGTTGTTAGGAGAATCTCTCTGCAATGTTCAGGGTATTCCTGGAATCTTGGAAGAGCAGAGGATGCCGTATGAGGCGAGACTGAGGGAACTGGGCCTCTTCAGCCTGGAGAAGAGGAGACTCAGAGGCGATATGTTGGCGACATTCAGGTACGTGAGGGGATGTCACACGGAGGTGGGTAGAGGCCTGTTCTCCCCTGCAGAGGAAGGCAGGATGCGCTCCAACGGAGCAAAGCTCAGGGAGCCAAGGTTCCGTTTGGATGCCAGGAAGCACTTGATGACAGTCAGGACCCCGAGGGTGTGGAATGGGCTTCCACGAGAGGTGGTGGAGGCCCCATCGGTGCGGGTGTTCAAGGATAGGCTGGACGTCCACATGGTGGGCATGTCGTGAGTGGAGCCGGCTGGAGCCGGGGGTCAGACTAGATGGCCCGGGAGACCCCTTCTGACTCGCTCAGTTTCTATGTCTCTGTTTCACAGAGAAGCTCAAAGCTAGATACACAATTTCACAATGATCTTGTTCTTGGGCTGCAGACTGTGAAAGCAAAGAGTACTTAGCACCAAATCCTGCAGTTAAGTGTGGAATCAGGGAATTCACATAGTATGGCTTTGCATTTATCTATAAACAGGCATTTCAACAGACAATAAACTATCTCTAAAAGGTCAGCATTGAAAATTAGCATTGCACTGTGTCTAGGAGACTGAGCTATAGAGCAGAAGAACACTGGTTTGAGTATCACCTAAAACAGCACAGTCCACTTCAGGAAAGCACTGTGGAGTTCTCCGTGGGATGCATTTAACCCAGTACTTTCCCGGGGCTTCTTTTAGAATTGGGGGAGAATTAGAATATTCTTCACAGAAGGGTTTCTCCCCAGGTGCTTTCCTCTATGCCTATGATGTTTCTATAAGTTTCTTTACACAACACAAGATGGCAATGTGCATAGAGCAGAACTGTGAGTTCTGTAGTGCATGATGCCAGCAACCAGGAAAATAGTCGATTTTCGTCACACCTAAAATAGCTGAAAAAATGGGTAGATGGCAAGGGAGAGGCCCTGGAGGATGAGAGTGTTATGAAACTGCAAACTACCACAAGTGAGGGATCACAAGTGCCCAATAACTACCTCCAGTAGAGAACTCCTCTCTCTCAGCCTTCTAATCAGTTTTATGGAGACAAAAATACTGTTCTACTTTCCACATTTTTGCAAAAATCACAACCATCATGTCATATTTGAAAAGACTGTTGAAATGAAATGCTAGCATCATATTCTGAAATGATGGTAGGACATTGAACAATGAACTTAAACTATAGTACGCCAGGTGCAAGTGTAGACACAAGGAAGAATTTCCTGACTGCGAGAGCAATGTGACAGGGGAACCAGCTGCCAAGCATCTATCGGCAAGCAATTGGACAGTCACCTGATTTGGACGGTGTATCTGGCATCCTGCACTAGCAGTGGGTTGGACTTGATGGCCTTCCTGGCCCCTTCTGACCCAGCTGTTGATGAATCTGTGAAATATTGCTATGGAGAGTCTGGCTGCTTCACTGGAGACTACCACCAAAGCAGCGAAGTGTGATATGAAATTCAGCCAGCAATTCTGAATATGGGGGATGTATGTGAGAATCCAGAAATGGCACATTTGCTTTTCTATGGTGGGCAGCTCCATCCAAGCGCAGAGATCTTACCTTCTCAATCTCTCGCCAAAGCATACACTTTTCTATTCTCAGCACATTTGCAATGTCCAAGTGATCCTTACATAAGGAATTCAGAGCTTCTTCGGTGTCATCTGACAAGGCTTGGCTGAAGACCCAAAGGAACTTGACAATGTTGATGACCCTTTGCTTGATGCTTTCTGCCACAAAGAAAATTTCTGTATTACACGTGTAAGAATAGCAAAGACGCAGACTGCAATCTAAAGATTCTCTTTAAGCGCCTGCCCATTTGGGTTCCTTCTTCTCCTTTGCTCAGCAGAGATTTCAAGGCAGCTTTGCAACATCAAACCAGGTATGGACATAAAAATAAAATATGCATATGAAGTGACATACATCACAATAAAAATGCAAGTGGTCGTAAAAGTACAGTGAAAGTAGAGTAAGCACAGGCATTCAAACTGAGCTTGTAACAAGGTTTTCTCATTTAAAGCTCCCCGACAGAAGCTTCTTCATCAGCCACTTTGTGGGAAGGAAACTCTCTAGCAAAAGTGTCCTTATGGAAAAGGCCCTGTTACTTGTAGTCATCAATTTGGCCTCAAAAGGCAATGAATTCTGGAGCAGGTAGCCTAGTAGGGGGGAAATAATCACCAAAAACAAAGGACTGATGGTATAAAATTTGTATGTGCTAATTTACAAGACTTGGTGTGAAATAATGACTACAACTGAGGTAGAAATTTCAAGGCATCTCAGCAGAGTGGGGAAGACTGTGGCCATGTGACCTCTGTGCCTTCTCCATCTTCTGTGCAGGAGTTAACCATGGATGGACAACTTCAAGGCTCTTCCTGCTCTTGAGTCTTATGGCTGTTTACCTGCAAGGTGGACTTGGACCAGACAAACCTTCAGGTGGAGGACTGCCTTCTGTATCATGGGGCACATGGCCAACCTAAACTTGAGCAATGCCTTGCCCGAGATCTTATCCTTGTGATGCAGAGCAAGAACTGACCTGCCCTACCAAAGACGCCTCCTTGTGGGGCTCCTGGCATATTTGCCACAGCTGTTCCAGTGTTACAACTTTTCCCAAAAACACATTTGCCGACAATTTCCTAGGTATATGATGGAATTACCTACCTATTTTGCTCAAATTGTCCCCAGTCACCAGATTTTCTTCACAAGATTCCATTTTAACCTTGGCTGAGGAACACCAGAGTAAAACATTAGAAAAGCACGCCAGCCTTGTGAACTCAAACCTATACCCTCTCAGGTATGACATGGAAATTCCAATATTATAACTGGAAATTCACCGAGAAAGGTGAAAGGTGAAATTTGAAAATAGAGAGACCCCCTAAGCTTTGTATATACAAGGAGTGGGGTAAGATGGAGGATGTTGTTTGTTCATCTCTTTTTTCAGGGAACTCTGTTATTTCCACTCCAGGCAGAAGTGGTACAAGCCAAGGGTTCAGGGAAAATTGTATCAAGAGGTAAAGTATGTACATACCTTTTCCACTGCTTGACATTTGGTGGTGGTGCTGCTGCTGCTTCTCTTCCTCCTCTTCTTTGTTCTTTTGGTCCCTAATTTCATCCTGCTCTCTCATCCTTAGTGCTGATTGTGAACTGGTTATCCAGGCTTCATATGCAAGCTGTGCAGATACAACAATGCTCATGAACCCTCTCTTCCCCCCCTCCTCTGTGTGTGTGTGTGTGTTGGCAGCTCCTCAAACTACTTTCAAGCATGAGAAAAATGTTCACAATGGCAAGAGTGGCTGCAGTTCCACCTGCGGCCTCACCTACGTCTCTACCCTCTGTTTTGCCTCCAAGTTTGTTGTTTTATTTATTTATGTACAATAGTTATTCAATGTTGTGAGGCTTCGGCAAGGGGCGGCATAGAAATGTTTTAATAAATTAATAAAATAAATAAAAAGTTACATAATGCTACCCTTTGCCAAAGAAAGAAAAAAACCCCTCCAAGGCAGTTCATGATGATGCAACTAAAAAAGACCAGCCAACCAAACAAAATGATTTCCTCCCACTGGTTCTGGGAACATGCCTGCTCTATCTTCCGCATGGCACCAATTCACGAATTGGAAGACAGGACCCATGTCTCGTGCCCCTCGTCTTCTCCAGGCAAAAAACCCGCAGCAATTTCAATCACTTTGTTTCTACCTTAGGAAAGCACCGTACTCAGACTACAGAACTATGCACAAGGAAGGTTTTGCCTGCATAGACTTTAATGGGCATGTGCTGTTAAAAAGCAGAGATGCCTTTGAAACATTTACCTAAAGGATGGTATGCCCTTCACTCCCATGGTACATACTTCCAGAGATGTGCCCCTTCCTTCTGCCCTTATTCTAGGAGCTATCCCTCCCGCAGGGAGGCTCCATGTCCCCCTCCAGCACAAGGGCTGCACCTGGAAAGCTGTTTTCTTCTTAGGGCCGTCTTCCTCAGTTTTTTCAGTGCATTCTTGGTCTTCTTCTTCCTCGCTGTCTGTCTCAAAGAGGCAATAGCTCCCACCTTGGATCCCTGAGGGAAGCAGAGAAAACTTAAGACTTCAAAGGGGCTTGTGAAATGCTGACACAGGCACAAAACTTGCTTCTTCTGTTCTGCATCCATTCCTCGGAAACCACTCCCATTTGGCTTTATGCTCACAGTCAATAGCAAGATAAAACATGACTAAGGATATCAATAAAAACATCATTAACATATTTAAACTTTAAAATACTGGGTTAATAAAAAGGTCTTGACCTGGCGCAAAAACACATATAACATCGGTGCCAGGCAAACCTCTCTAGGGAGCACATTCCACAGCTGGGGTGCCACTGCAGAGAAGGCCCTCCCCCAAGTGTTCTCTCTGCTAACCTCCTTCAAGGAGGGTTCCCAGAGCAGGGCCTCTGCTGCAGATCTCAAGGGGCAGGAGGGCATATAGGGAAAAGGATCAGGGATCCTGATCCCAAGCCATAATTAATTAAACAGCATCAAGCATCAACCAAACAAAAAGAGACTAATGTAATGTAATGAAACAATAGCAGCCTCTACTCCATGGAGACAAAAGGTCAGACTCAGAAAGCCAGCAGTTTCTGAAGTACTGGAAAATTAGGAAATGTACTTGACATGTGAGTCACCCATGGTTGCCACCATGTTTTCTTCTCTTCCTCTTCTTTCCTGCTAGCAGCATCTTTTGCAAAAGGGTCCAGAAAAAGACCTCAGTACAATGTGCCTAAGGAACTGGCAACGAAGGCATTCCCTGAAGACACACGTGATGGATTTCCACACATGTGACTTGTGGGCTTGGTGTACTTTACAGGCTTTGCACAAAAAATTATTTAATTCATGTACTTCGTGCAAAGAAGTCACTAGTCTTTCTGTGTGTTCATTGAGCTGATCACGGATCAGCTCACATCCTGACCAGGGCTGTGCACAGGAGAGATAGATTCTGTCCTGATCTTTGCATGTTAGTTTCAGTCAGAGTGGCTTTGGTCAGGATCCAAAAAAGTATTTCAATCCAAGTATGCATGAAAGATAAATGCATATTTGGAGAGGGATCCGTAGCTCAGAGAAGGAGACACATGCTTTGCATCCAAAAGGTCCCAGGTTCTATCGCTGGCATCCCCAGGTGGGGCTAGGAGAAACTCATGCCTAACCTGGAGAGTCATTGCAGCCACTCAGGGTCAGCCAAGCTGAGTGGACTGATGGTTTGATGCAGAACTTTTCTACATGAGACTTTCAACTTGCCACTTTACTGAGACTTCCAAATTCTTTGCAGAATTAAGACTGGCTCCTTTACACATGTTTTCTTCTGGACTGTCCTTCTGGACTTGACCCATCTATTTTCCTTCTATTTCCATCCAGACTTGCCCTCTGAGTGCAAAACTATTTCTCGCAGGTAGATGCACATAGCAGTGATTGCTGCTATGAGGAAAAAGAACTTTCAGGAAGGGATGGCCTTCAGGGGACAACTTAACCCCTGCTCCCCACTCATATGCTGCTACATCACCACCTCCGAGGGGGTTTAGATGTCCATTTACAAGACAAACACACTTTTTAAATGATTGTGACAAGAGTAGCAGGTTTTCATGACAGTTGTGCAGATATTTATGCAGGAAACTAATAATCAAATGCACTTTGCATCTGAGCTTGTAGTTTCCTGAATGTTTGAGATGCCACAGCTCTGTTCTCCCAGTTTTCAAATGAGGCTGCACTGTATGCACCATGTAAAAGTAAGATTGTTTTTCACCTGGATCTTCCAGTTTTGCAGCTTCTGTTGTTCCTTTTTCTGATCCGTTAATATCATTCTGCTTTGGTTTCAGCAGTTCTACCCTAAAGATTGACAACAGATGAACAGAAGCTGTATTTGACCCAAAGAAGCTTGCAGACTTTTTGAATCCTCAATAACACCTCAGCTCCTTCTTAAACTACAGTGGTACCTTGGCTCACAAACTTAATCTGTTGCAGGACTCTGGTTGTGACCCAAATTGGCCATGAGCCAAGTCAAATTTCCCCATAAGGTTCAATGTAAATAAGGTTAATCCATTCTGTAACTATTTTTTTAATCAGAAAAATGTAAAGCGAAGTGACAAAGAACAACAAAGATTGCAGCCACACCCCCCCCCCCCGCGATTGCGCCCCACATCCCTGCACGTGCCCATCATTCCAGTGCATGGGGGGGGAGATGGGCGTGAACGCAGGCGTGCTGGGGGGAGCGACGGGCGTGAACATGGGCATGCTCGGGGGGCGGGGAAACAGGCGCGATCGCGGTTGCGCTCCTGCAGGAAAGATGGGCGCAATCATGGGCGTGCTTGTGCAGGAAACACGGGTGCGATCTCGGCCATGTCCCCCCCCACCTCCAGCACCCCCTCCCCACTCAGGGGGGTGGGGAGATGGCCACGATCATGGTCGCCACCCAATGCGGCGTGCACGACCTGAGTCAAAAATTTTTGTTTGTGACCCGATTTGGTCATGAACTGAGGCGTTCGTGAGCTGAGGTGCCACTGTATACTTGCAGCGAGAGTTGGGTGAACTCTTGGTGCTGCACCCCACCCAACTCAAAATTAGAATTAGCAAGCCAAGGTATGCGACCCTGCGCAGCCGAAAAACCAGTTGGTCCATTCCAAGCCCAAGCCCAAGCCCAACCCAGGCATGTTCCTAGGTGCCTTCCCAGTCCTGATTTGCCATCCACCAAACAAGCCCTCCACGCATCCTTGCAGTCTGCCCACTACCCCTGTCTATTTACTTGGCTTGGAGGGGATTGCAGAAGCAGCACGGAGGTCTCATTTAAGGCCTCTCGCCATCCCTCTCGCCTGCCGGGACACACCCAGGTGTGAAATACGAGCTTCCCATGGATCCCAACTCCTTTGTGTGGATGCTGATCACCTGCTAATGACAGCTTCTGGAAGAAGAGCTTAATGAGGCCCCTAATGCTAAACTTTTATCCAAGGCAAGCATTGAAAGCCACTAAAATTTATATTCCCAAACCAGAAAATTAAAAATTTCAGCAACACCATTACCTTATATTCTTGCGGGTAAGTATGCATAAAAGCATATCAGATGCCTGTAATTTCTACTGAGCTAGGGCAGTGCTTGTGCTCAAAGAACTAGGTGGTCCTCAATCTCCATGCCTCGCAGCTCGCTGGCATTTAGTCTGCTTGCAAGTGCAGTGGTAAGCACACCTTCCTGCACTGCACCCTGCCTGGGCTTATTGCCCTCAAATATTGAGCACAACTGCATGTTTTTGGGGGGCATGATATTTGTGGGAAGTCGCCAGCTTCCGAGCAACATCTTCGAGTGCACCAAGCCTCTTTCAGAGCAAACGTGGAGGCGGATGGCCAAGAATAAAAGGTCTTGTCTGCTTAACTTTATAACCCAGAGAGACCAGAACTGGGACCAAATACTCAGAACTGTGTAGAATTCATCTCAGAAGTACATGTACTAGGGATGATGGAAAAAATGCCCCAAACATTACAGGCTCGTAGTCCAGACAGATCAGCTGCAAAGGTCTCTATCGCACCTGCCTCGGTCAGTTCCACATCTGTGAATTTAAGGCAGACTTGCCCATTCTGCAGGCTTCCTGATGTGAGGATATAACTCCTATCACCTTCAGCCAACATGATCAAGGGGGTTGATCGAAGTCCGGACCATTGGAAAGATGCCAGTTGAGGGAAAGCTGCTTTTAGGCATTCTAGTTAGCCGGATTCTTCATGCTCCATCACCAATTTTAATCCCCAGGGTATCTCAGATGAGGCTTGTGTGCAAGCGCTCAGCCTCAGTCTTGGAATTTTATGGGGTCCCATCTGCAGTGCTCCCATGTTTTCTCATGGCTTCTTCCCCCCTTTTTCCCTTTCCAAACAAAATGTGTTAAGGATGGAAAGATGAAGAGCTGTCCCATGTCTTTTGACTGGAAGCCATGAGCCAACTGCCTGGACAGTCTCTCACAACAAAAACTGAAAATATGTTGCCTTCAGCTTGCCAAACACTCCTAGGTAAATTTCCCTACAAACCTCAGAATAAATTAGAAGACTTACTTCCTCTTCATGACTTCCATTGAGTTCTTGTCTTCTTGCATCCTGAAAGCGACCATTTTTCTCAGTTTCGCTTCAAATAGCTCTGTTCCTCTGCACAGGTGAAAGAGTTTGGAACAATCTTTAAGTAGCTGTGCTTTGCTAGACCAGGCCAAGATTCCATTTAGTCCATCAGTGACCAGCCAGGGTTTTTCAGGGGTTTTTCCCTCTTCCCACCCCATTTCTATTGTGTCTTTTGAAAGTTTAAACCTGCAGGTAGGGACTATCTTGTTTTCTTCTGGCTGGGAACAGGCTAAAAGTGGCTTTCAGTCAATGAATCAGAAGTCCAGAAGAAGGCCATGAAGTTTTAAAATGTTTTAATTGTATATTCTATATTGTTTTTAATATGGTGTTGTGAACTGCCCAGAAAGCTTTGGCTGTTGAGTGATATAGAAATTAAACAAATAAAATAAATGGATGAATTAGATAATTGATGTGCAACCACATCATTTGTCTCACCCACAGGACTGCTTCCCACAGGAGTCCTGGCAGGGGGTCAAGCCACATGGAAGCGGCAGCCAGCCTGCGCCGGTAACTCACGTGCGGATGCGTTTGGCCAGAGAGGGCGTTCTAGAGCAGTGGATGCTTCAGCAGCCCAGTTCCACCGAAGCGGCATTCAGTTACCCTTCCAGCATGGCTGTATGAATGGGCCCTCTGCTGGTGGCAGTTTCCACCTCCTCTCTCAGTTAAAAAAAGAAAAGAAAAGTGCTCCTATGAGGGCGCATCATGCACCTCGACACACACCTGGCGGCTAAGATCTTGGAAGACTTGAAATCCACTACAACGTAGAGGTAATAGTAGCTCATAAAAATTCTACGCTGAATGAGTAGGAATGTGAAACATGTTGCATCCCAGACTATTCCTGTTTCATTCCCAGGCTGTTCACAAACCTCTTCCTCAGAGTGATCTAGGAAGGAAGAAAATATACACACAGCTTTGCCAGGTGGCCAGGATGTGAGTGGTCCATCGAGTGGTCTTATTGCTAGAATTATTTTTTATATTATTTTATATTATGGCCGGCCCTTTGTTTGCATAGAGATGACAACACTGAGTCAGCAACTGCTGTCAAAGCAGTAAGCACAAACTTCCATTTCAGATCTGCTGTGTGATTCCTGGTTCATAAAGTCCTTCGGAGATCAAAGAAATATTTGCCATGCAAATATGCAAATCAAAGCTTCAGGACGGAAGGCATCTTTACTTGGAGCCATAACTGCACCCACGAAAAGTTGCATACTTGTAAATCGTCTGGTCTGAGATCAAGTATGGCTCTTGCATTCAGGAGGAGGAAATTTCCGGCATTTAGAGCAGTGTTCCCCAGCCTAGTGTTGAGGGGACTGTAGTCTTGTCCCTCCAGGTGTGCTGGAGGGGCTATCTTGACCCACGTTCAGTTCCCAGCACCTCCAGGTAGGTCTGGAAAGAATCTTGCCTAAAACCCCAGATAGTTGCTACCACTCAGTATCACCAACCTGGGCTGGATGCAGCCATGGCCTGAAAGTATGAAGTGGCCTCTTGTACTCCAATATAAGTGCCAATATTCTCAGCCAGCAGGACTATTGGCTGGCATTGGCTGATTGACAGACTAATCAATCCCCACTTGGGAATCAATTAATCATGTGGGGACTAGAACCCAGATCTCCTGGATCCCAGTCCAGCACTCTCACCACTACACTATACTAGCTCTCTGGAAGCTGCAGTCCAAAACAACAAGAAGGCACCAATTTGGAGAACGAGGTCCACTCCTAGCCCAGCTTCACTAAACACATAATGCTTTATCAGCTCTCCGGCCACCGTAAGGCAAGAAATAGACTGTCACCTTCTGAACTTGGACCTGTATTTTAGACACCACGTTCTCATCATGGGGAAGGCATTATGCTAGCCGATGAACAATAAATGGATTAAAAATTCTAGTAAAACAGCATGTTTCACATCACAGAAAAGGCAGATACCTTTCATGATTTTTTTTTAAATTGGAGTATGGAGAAGCTATGTAGAAGTTCTCTTTCTCAATGCAACTTCCTACGTACCTGAATCATATCCTGGTATTGTGCAGAACATGCCAAAGGTCTGAATGAGCCAACAATGGTTTCTTTGCAGTTTAGTAAGGGAGAGAGAGAGAGAGAGAGAGAGAGAGAGAGAGAGAGAGAACGAGAACAGTTTAGTAGAAGCTAATCAGGGAGGTATCAGAATTTTTTGTTCGTAAAACATGTGAACCGCAAAGTACTGAACACAACTGTGAGCAAAAGCAAATCTTCACTTAAAATAGTTGAACTTTGTATACTTGTTGATCTGCACAATTTGCCCAGTTTAATTTTGCACAAATTTCCCCGACAGATTGAATCAGTCCTGCTGTAATTTATGAAGGAAAGTTGCACAAATTAGGAAATTTGGACAAATTTCATGTTTGACTACTGTTAGATTTGAACAATTTTCAAATTCACATGCACCAAACAGCAATTATAAAAACATGAACAAGAATGGGCCATGAGACAGTTACTGAAAAATCCTTCTGATGCTTGCCCATCCTTAAATACAATACAATCCCGTAAATTATAGGCTAGCATTATGAGATACAATTAAATACCTAAAACAACTTGCAGGTTAATAACAGTCTCACCTTTGTACATTACGTACATGTTTGAACAAGCATGCAATACATGCAGTGATGTCATTCAACTAAATCCAGGTTTAGTTTACATGAACTAAATCCATGTTTTAAAAGGGCAATAAAATCAACACATACGTCTCTATAACAAGTCACTGTGGAGGCCCCGCCAGTGGAAAAGTTTGCTTATAAACAAAAAAAGTTTAGTCGAGCTTCAGTTTAGGTGCAATGCAACCTCAGGTTTTTAGGTATCAATAGAGCAGCTCATAAACGAAAGCTCAGAAACAGACTCAGTTCAAGTCTGAGCTTTAAAGAATGCACAAAAGGGAATCTGCCCATGCAAACCACATCCCTTCCTAAATCCAATACCAAGCGTCAGCCCTTCAGCACCTTGCATCCCTCGGGAGTCGGGGCCACCTAACGGCCCTTTCTCTGTCCTCTCTTCCAACAGCTCAACGTCCAGGCCCCAAAGAGGGATTCTCCACTTCCAGGAGGCTCAAGTGAAGTGCTCAGCTTCCCTTCACTGGAAGCCACAGACTGGTAGTTCAACCACCCAGCCTCGCTTCCTTTTCAAAAGAGGCCTTCTGATCAGATTGTCTGGAGCAGCAGTTTCCCCAAGTGAGCTAGAGCTGAAAAGGAGGCAGGCTTATAAGGCAGTCCGCTGATTCACTTCCATTATCAACCAGGAATGGAAGAGAAAATAAAACTGCCAAGGTCACACACTCTTCCTGCACAAATCCATGGTGGCACAATCACATTTATAATACTGATCAAGTTGGGAAAAGTGTGGAAAACAGTCACGGAAGCGTTTCAGGGGTTGGTGCAACTTCCTGATGAGGAACCGTTACAAAAGCTGGGATGGTTTAGCTAGGAAATAGGTAAGACAGACGTGCTCGGCACGAGGGGTGCGGGGGGTGTCGTTTCTCTCATAATACTGGAACAGGGGGCATCCCATGAAGCTGATGAGTGGGAGGTTCAGAAGAAGTACTTCTTCACAAGTGCATAGTTAAATAACAGAATTCACTTCCACAAGATATTTAGTCCAAGTAAATTTAAGTTATTCCAATTAAGTGGCAATTAAATTGGATTAGGATCCAAGTAAACTGCACCATTAATATCCCTGCTCAGTTAACTTGTTTAATTGACTGGGGAGAAATTAAGGACAAATCTTAATTTGGTAGAATTCTGGATTGGGATTTGAAAGATCTGGGTTCTAGTCCCAATCTGGCCGTGAAGCTCAGTGGGTGACTTAAGCCAGTCACTCCCTCTCCACTTAGCTTACCTCACAAGGTTGTTGTGAGGATAAAATGGAGCCATGTAAGCTGCCCTGGGTTCCTTGAAGGGAAAAGGTGGGATATAAATATAATAAAAATAATTGGACCCCCACACACGCACCAGAAAAGGTTCTTCAAGCCAACCTCTACTCCTAGTTATGAATCACCTGCATCTAAAATGAGAAGCTTTAAAGGAAGAGCTTTAAAAGAAGGGCTTCTTGGTCCCTGCTGGAGCTGCAATTATGTGCACAGCTTGCTGGTTCATTGAAGAAGCCTCAGTCCGTGTTCTCGGATCTTGAGGATATTATTACGGGAAGGGGCTGTTATTGCCAGCCTCCACTAGCTTTAAACATATGCAGCCTGATACATACAGCAAGAAGGTTCTTCATCACAATGACCAATGTTGTGTATGCAATCAGATGGTCCCATGGTCTCAGCATGTCTTTGACTGGCTTCAGCTGAAGGTTTCTCCCAAAAAGCGTGAAATAGAAACAGGCGGCGAGATATCCCACGCAGAAGACATTGATTTGTTTGGTCCCGGTCATAAAAGTGAGGTAAAGAGCAAACCAGAAGTGGTACCGGAACACAAGCGCTTTGGCCAAATCCAAATAGGACCTGTGCTGGGAGAAACAACGTACATGTAGCTGGAAGCTGGGAGGACCCCTGGAAATGCTTGCAAGCGGCGACCGACGAACTTGACAAGAACAGAATGAGACTCACTGATCCAGGGATGCAGACTATTCTGGCTTTGTGCTTGCGCCATGGCATTGTACCAGTCTTGGTTATGATGGGGGGGTGGTGACTCTCTTCTTGAATTAGAATCCCCCCTGCACCACACGCCACTGTGTCCACTGTGATGCGGGGGGGGG